>NC_134701.1:280369253-280714253 GCF_043290135.1 Rhipicephalus microplus | reverse complement strand
TTCAGCGCTATTCACCTGTGTGGAATGGATATCACGCCAAGCGTGCAACAGCTATTGTCCACGATGTCTGCTGTCGCTATCGAGTAGCAGAAGCATTGCCGCACGCTTTGCCGAGGTAGCCGAGCCGTCCATGCCGTCCGCCATTATCAACACAACTCGCGCCGCGCCAGCCGCGCCCCCAAGCAGGCAAACGTGTTAAAGGAAATGCGTCACGCTGAGTTCCGGTCCACTCCACCGATTTCGGCGGAGCAGTTTTTCCTGCTCCATGGAGGGACTCCCGCTCTGAATCCCCTCCGGCTCTCTCATTGGAACTTTTGACTCTCGCTCTCACTCTGTCATTGGAACACACTTACTCTGAAAGGAGCAGAAAAACTTGCTCCGACTCCGCCATTGGAATTCAATATTAGTCTCAGTCGTCTCACCCCTGTAAAAGCTCAGCACCCATACATCTTTGCGACACACATTAGAAAATTTCGGCCATTGTGGTGCTGTAGGAAGTCTTAAACCTGTTCAGTTCTGCCCATGCTTCTTTTAGATTGCAATGTAATCCATTCTGTAGGCCATAAGCTAGCTAGGCCCAAACAGGTATCACCAAAATCTAGGACCGTGTGAGGAACAGAAACATGAGCTTCAAATCAGCACATTGCATGTTCCTAATTTTAGTGTATTTTCTGACTGGCCAAGCCTGCTATCAAGGCTAGGATTATTTTGTTATAGGTAGCAAGTAATTTGATAATACCGTATTTACTCGATTCTACCGCGCCCTCGATTGTAACGCGCACCCGGTTTCCACGAAGAAAAAAAAAAGTAAGACATAGATTGCAACGCGCACCCACTTTTCTCGTTGGCCCGCACGATCACACCACTCGGGAAAACGACTCCTTTCGAGAGCGTCGTCCGTTGAAATATGAGGTACGGGGGAAGCTTGTGCCTATATGACGTGCAACGGAGCATTGCCGTCACTCTAGTTTTACCGTGGCTCGATGTCAGCACGCGAACTTGCTTCGCCCCCTTCTTCTCGACGGTTGTGGTGCCAGGCATGTCGAAGTAAAGAGGCGTCTGATTGGCATTCCCGATTGGCCCAAGCAGGTAGCCGTTGTTGTGCCGCAAGTTTAGGACGAACCTTTGAAAACTGTGAAGCTTTTCATCGTACTCCTTCAGAAACTTTTCGCATATGCCCGTTTGCCTTCGGAGGGAAAAGCCTTTAAACTGGCTCCGCATTAGCCCTTTTTCTAAGGCTAACTGCATAGCCTGCACTTGGAGCAGTTCTGTCGTCACGGGCCGCTGTGCCGCTCACTGCTCAATCACATACTCGCCGAGCAGCTCTTTAGTTTGCGGAAACCAACCCTGCTGTGGTACAATAAAGCCTTTGCGTGAATCTTTGCTGTCGACAATCTTCTGCTTTTGTTTCCGCCAGTTCCGCACGCATGTTTCGGGAATTCCGAACGACCGCGATGCGGCCCAATTTCCGTGCGTTTCGGCACACGCGATGACTTTTCTTTTAAAAGCGGCATCGTGGTGCACTCGTCGAGTTTTTTGAGTCGGCCCTCCCATGCCGTCGACGCTAATGCACTACAAGATGACGAACTCCTCAGCACATGTACGAAGTGCCGCACATGAGAAACACTTAGGCGGAAATGGCCGACGCGCCATGCCGATGCACGTAGAGGGCGGCCATTTTAGAAATGCCGATGGCAATAGAACGACCGTATTCATTTTATTTTTCCGTACTCGATTCTAATGCGCATGCGATTTATGAACTCGCTTAACCGGAAAAAATGTGTGCATTAGATTCGAGTAATTACGGTATATCTCTTTTTATTTTCTCACTGATGCTCCTCTAGCATTTAAATAAAGGCAGGCCAGGTTACTGAGAATGACTACCAGAAATTTGATGCAGCATTAATCAAAAGCAGCATTGGGTCAAACAAAGAAGTCAGCCTTTTAAATTCTCTTCCTTTATTCCTGAAATTTTCAGGATAAGGAGGCCCCTTGCGAACACCCCCTCTCGGACATGTCGCTGGCTGGTGAAGCATGCCTCGGGCCATTGCGGTCGGCCTTCCACACCCTGCTTCAAACGATCTCAGACCTGATGGTGTTTCTACCTGTCGGGTCATCCCTTCAGCAGATGGCCATGCAGTGCTGGCGGCTGCGCTTCATGCCGTCAGACCATGCCTTTCTGCACCGCAGCCACGTGTTTTCCAACATCTCCCGTATTCTCTCCCATACTGAGGAAGAAGCCACTGCTCCATCTGAGCTGTGTGCTATAGCTGGAACATCAGCATCTGCACCATCAGACATGGAAAATGCGTCATCTCATCAGGTCAGAATATTTGTGCAGCCTGTTTCCTTTATAATTGATTGCTTAGTGCTATGTACTAATTGACTATGTTTGTACATGATGGTGGTACACATTGGCCTGTATTTTTGTCACTACAACCTTTATAGGGCCCCTAAACCACCCAGAGGTCGAAATTCAGTTGTGATGGGGAAATTGTGCTCTACGGTACGATGAACACAGAGTCGTGAGAATTTTTTTAAATGGTGCTGTAATAGCATAGTTATAGTTAGGCGCGTTTGATTACCGAAACCACGATGATCTCTTTCTCCTGCGCTACCCTCCATGATATTCTCTCCCAAAGCCACTTTGCCCTCTCGCCTAGTGCCTCCCGTGCCCCTCCCAATCTCACACGGCGTACGTCATCTCTGACGAGCTGCTTAAAATGGCGTCTACTTCCGGTTGCCACGACTCCATCCCTTCGTTGACTCCATTATCTGCGTGTTTATCCGTGCTGGCCCTTGCTTATACAAATCGTGCCAGTGTGTACCCTGCATTATGCGCACACCTTCAAAGAGTCGAAAAAATATGGGCTCGTACACACGTACACGGGTGACATAACGAACATAAGGCAGCGTGGACAGCTGCTTGTAGACTAACTGGAAGTCATAAATTCTTGCTCGACCAATCACAGCATATTTGTGGCTAGCATGGATATTTGAAAAGTGCGTCAGAGATATTTGTGCGGCATGTCACGCAGAGGCCTGAAAGGTCCGAAAAGAAGGAGGGGTTGTTTCTTCAAATTTGTGGTAAGCCGGCGGCTCATAGCGTTGCCACGTGTAGAACCGTTGACTGCTGCGGCATTCTGCACGCAATGCACGTGTTTCTTGAAACGTTTGAAAAAAATATCGGAGGTGGTTTACAGGCCCTTAGATGTGAGTTGAAAAACACAACTTTTTTTTTTCAAAATTACATACCGTATTTACTCGATTCTACCACGCCCTCGATTGTAACACGCACCCGATTTCCACCGCGAAAAAAAAAAAACGTAAGACATCGATTGCAACGCGCACCCATTTTTCTCGCTGGCCCGCACGATCACACCACTCGAAAAAACGACTCCTTTCGGGAGCGTCTTCCATTTAAATATGAGGTACGGGCGAAGCTTGTGCCCATCTGACGTGTAACAGAGCATTGCCGTCACTGTAGTTTTACCGTGGACCGATGTCGGCAATCGAACTTGCTTCGCCCCGTTCTTCTCGACGGTTGTGGTGCCAGGCATGTCGAAGTAAAGAGGCGTCTGACCAGCATACCCGATTTGCCCAAGCAGGTAGCCGTTGTTGCGCCGCAAGTTTAGGACGAACCTCTGAAAACTGTGAAGCTTTTCATCGTACGCCACTGCAAAACTTTTCGCATATGCATGTTCCCCTTCGGAGGGAAAAGCCTTTCCTCTTCATAAAGTTAGTTAGCCAGCACCCGCTCGCTTTAAACTGGCTCCGCATTAGACCTTTTTCTAAGACTAATTGCATAGCCCGCACTTGGAGCAGTTCTGTCGTCTCGGGCCGCTGTGCCGCTCGCTGCTCAAGCACATACTCGCCGAGCAGCTCTTTATTTGCGGAAACCGACCTTGCTGTGGTCCACTGAAGCCTTTGCGTGAAACTTTGCTGTCGACAATCTTCTGCTTTTGTTTCCGCCGGTCCCGCATGCACGTTTCGGGAACTCCGAACGACCGCGATGCGGCCCGATTTCCGTCCGTTTCTGCACACGCGATGACTTTTCTTTTAAAAGCGGCATCGTGGCGCACTCGAGTTTTTGGAGTCGGCCCTTCCACGCCGTCGATGCTAATGCACTACTAGATGACGAACTCCTCAGCACACGTACGAAGTGCCGCACATGGGAAACACATAGGCAGAAATGGCCGACGCGCCATGCCGACGCACGTAGGGGGCGGCCATTACGGATTTGCCGATGGCAATAGATTGACCGTAATTTTTTTTGTTCGTACTCGATTCTAACGCGCATGCGACTTATGAACTCGCTTAACCGGAAAAAAGGTGCGCGTTAGATTCGAGTAATTATGGTACTTCTTTATTTTTATTTGTTTTAAAAGTATAGTTTCTCTACTTTCACGACAAAAGCACTGAATATTGCAATTAAACTTGGAAGTAGGTTAATATCACTTTTTAAGAGCTCAAGGTGGCCCTGAAAAACTAAAAGGAGCTAATTTTCTAAAGTCCCTTGCAAATTGTCACCTGGCTACTTGCCGTTGCATTTGTCATGAGGAGTTCACTAAAGCTACATGCTCAAAATAATCATGATTGTCAATCTGTCATGATGGAAAAAATTATCCTAAAAAGCTGTTGCATAGATGACTTATACAGTTGAACTCCACTACAACAAACCCTGCTTCTATGAAATTTCCGCTACAACGAAAAATTCATGAATCGCCCTCAGCAGTCCATAGGAGTCAAGGCATAAATATTTTTGCCACAACGAACACTTTTTCTTCTGTCGTCCTGCTTCAACGAAATTTCATGATGTAATTCCAGGTTCAGATACCTATTGCTATGCACTAAACCCAATCGTTAACATTTCGATTTATCTTCGGAGCCTGAAAACGCGTTAACGAAGTCTAAAACACGCGTTGGCACCACTAGAAACAGCTGCTGTTCAGCAAGCATGGGCGCCGCCATTGCTCGATAGCTATGGCAATGAGACTGCTCTGATTTTGCCACTGGCTTGCAGTAAAAGCAAGCCACTTGCTTTCTTTTGGGCCGCAGATGATCCGAAGCTGAAGCTCAGTCGCTCAGTTCTTGGTTTCCTTCACGCTGCTGCTAGGTGCCCCCGCGAAACGATTCCTTTTCCGATGCTTATCATTATGTTCGCGCTTGGCCAGTACGTTAACTAATCAGAGTGGCTGTTCGTCTACATTATGAACAAAATCAACTAGCCGCAAGTGATGGATGATAAGAATGGCATAGAATAATGCCAAAGTTGTCGCTCCACGATACCCTCCACGATACCCGATACGTTGACGGCGGACAGCTGCTGGGGTTAATGTGTTAATGCAGCTGCTTGGTTCATTCACAAAAGCACTTTTAGGTGTTTTTGCGTGCTTTTCACTTTGGCCTTGCTATGCATGGGTGACTATCGCATCGTGACGCTGCTGGGAAAGAATAAGAAGCAGCTGGCACTTTTTGAATTCTGACAATAAACTTTTTTTGTTTACCTAGCTCAGATCAGCTATATTTTTTCGATTTCGCTACAACGAAATTTTCGCTTCAACGAGATTTTTTCTGTACCCCGTCAGTTTCATTGTAGCGGGATTCAACTGTACCTTTAAAATGCATTTTTCACATGATTCATATGTGGGCAACTTCTTGTGTTTATACATCATGTTTTTAGTATTTATGATAGCCCGATTGGGATGAAATTTTGCCCATATACTCCTTAACACGCGAAGGGTGCAATTATCTTCTTCGAAATTTGATATTGTCTGTATAATTATTACAAACGTAAAATGAACAATTAGCATGGGCTGAGAATTCTAAGCATTTCACATTGCAATTTTTCTTGTTCATGAAAATGTTCTTGATAGTTATTTGCATTCTACAGTTAATGTACAGCAATATGAGCCATTGATCGCCGAGAATCATACATGTTTAGTAACATAAACAGTTTGTTCAAAACCAACTACAGTAATACCTCGTTAATTCGAAGTAACTGGGGTGGCGAGAAAGCTTCGAATTAAGCGGGTTTTCTAATTAACGGAACATACAAAAAGTTGGATGCAAACAACTTAGAACTATTCAAACTAATCAGTGCTCGTCGTTTGCTGTGCTGGCTAGCTTGCGGCTCCAAAGTTTATGTTCTTCAGCAATACCTGGTCTTTATTTTGCCATGAGCATGGAGGAAAGGAGGGCCTTGCTGCTGCTACCGAAAAAAAAAAAGAAAACGCGGTCGTGATCGACTGAAGTGTGCGCCTGCATAAAACAAGACATCTTCACTGCAACACAGTAGTGACACGCGGGCGGCATGTCACCTGCTCCTCGCTGCGTCAGCACGTCATGATGCGACCATTCGCACATTCTTTGTTATAATTATAGATTTAATTATGGCCAGTACAACGAAGATCACGATGTGTTTTGGCTGGGAAAAAAAATAATCTTTGAAACTTTTGAACTTAGTTTTTGAAGTAGGTGTTGCTGGCAAGAACTCCGCCAGCTGTGTAAAGAAGCGAATTGCTGGAGCAACCGGCAATCGGAGGTTGGCATGCATCGCGATTTCCGGTAAACTGCCTTTTATAATTTCTTTACAATCCCAGAAAGAAGAGGTAAACCATGACCCGCTGACGTTGCGAGAAACATGCACTAAGCTGTCCGCGTGTCACCGCTGTGTTGCAGTGAAGCATGGCTTGTTTTCCCCAGGCGCATATTTTGGTTAATCACGAGATCGTTTTTTCTTCGTTTTTTTTTTCTCTAGAAGTTGCGAGACTGGGGTGCTTCAGCTGTCACTCATTAGTATTGATACGTTGCATTGCCTTGTGGCAATTATTGGCTATCGTTTTTGCGGATTCGTGGTGAAATCAGGATCTAGAACTGGCACATGACACCCGAAGTTTTCGAATTAACCGGACTGGTGTGGCCCGCCGCTTCAGATTATCCACTATAACTTACATTGGAAAATACAGGACCGCAGAAATCCTTCGAATTAAGCAGGATTTCGGAATAATCGAGTTCATATTAACGAGGATTGTCATGGGATAAAACTAAAACTGCGTAACTTACCATAAAACTAATGACGTATTTGAAATCAGCATTAAAGCCTATATTTTTGTGCCCTAGGCTACAGATTAAAGCAACGCCTTTTCCAAATTGCACCTCCCCTTAAGCAATGTTGCCCATACTAGCCTTCAGGGCTAATCAACATGACTAAGCTTAGCTGAACTGAAATGAAGCTGTCATATTTCCATTATATAAGGTGCTGGTATAAATAATTACCTACCCTTGTTATGCCTTGTTGTGTAGTTATTGACATCACCTTTAGATTTCAAAGCATGTGGTTGCTTTGTCTTGAATAAGCTCACGTTCTAGGGTGGTATGCGATATGCCTCTCATAGACACGTACCGTGCACTTCATGCTTAAAAAAAATGAAGATCTGAACAAAGGGTGATGATGTTACCTTGTGACGACAAATGTGCAGGGTGCAACTTTTCAGAAGTAAACGTACACACCCTTGTGCACCCCCATTTAATTTATAGTTGAGTATTAAGGAGATTTTCCTTGTTGTTGAGACTGTCGGTTTCCTACAAAATCGAACCCCCTTATTATTTTCTCTTTTTTTTTTTTTTTACATATACTCTTTCTTTTTTTCACAGCCTGAATCATCGACAAAAATTGAAGTGCTGCGTGACCTTACTCCGTTGGCGAAACTGAGTGCCTCTAGTCGGCCAGGCATGGCAAACAGCCTTTATGACAACTCCACAGAGACATTCTGGGAGTCTGGCGATGAAGATCGCAACAAGACCAAGGTTCTCACACTTGCCTGTAACCCTGATATGATGCCAACCATCGTGTGTGTCTATGTGGACAACTCCAGAGATTCTTCGGTTGGTTTCTTCGTTCTCATTTTCTTGCCTCTGCTTTTTTTTTTGTTGGTGCATTCTTCAACTTATCTAAACTTGTTGCTATCCTTGTTTGCAATGTTGCAGTATAAAGTGAGTAGCATCACCTTCAAGTTTGGCCCAAACCTGGAGGAGGTGCACAAGCTAAAGCAGGTAAACATGCTGCTCCGAAGTTACTCTTCTGGGTTATTCTGAATGTATGCAAGTTGCCCTCACCTTCCATTCGCTGTGGCATTTCTGGTAGCCTTTATGTACTAGATTCGTAATTGGGAAAAAAGACAATGTTCTTTGACTTTTGCTTCTGCAGATGGATGTGGAAGGCCAGTTTCAGGGCTGGCTGAGCTGTGTCCTGCCCGAGTGCATGCACATTGGCCCCAGCGGTTCTGTGTGGCGGCTGGAGCTTCGAGGACCTGAGAACACCTTGCGGATACGTCAAATCAAAGTTCTGGGTCATTGCCCAGGGTCGGCCACACACAACCATGGCGAGTGCCGCTCTCTCTGCATCCAGCAACGCAACTGTGAAGCTGAGACGCTTCGAGTGTTTCGTCTGCTCACTTCTCAGGTTGGTTGAGACCCTCCTGCCCCTTATAAACTGAAGGAAATTTTTTTGTGCCACAACCTACCTTTGTCGGGTAGGTTGTGTGGTCACGTTGCAAGCAGTGATGCTTCCGTGTCACAACCCTTGCCAAAGCAGCCACATTCCTTTTGAAGCATAAATCTCTGGGTGCATGTGTAGCTCAAGTAATCAAAAAAAAAAAAAAAATTTGGAGTCCTCTGTAGCATTGCTGCTTTTGATTAAAATCTTCTTTGAGATTTTGTCATCTAACCTGTGCCACTACCTGCTTCAGGTATGATTAGTACTTATTTTTCATGCTGTTTTCTTATACTCAATTGCCACTTACTTTTTATCGTAAAACGTTAATGAAGCACTCACATTGTAGAGAGTGACATTTTTTTCATATGGAACGTCCATTCCACCTACATTTAGCCAGTTGTGTAGATTGTAGTTTGTATGAGCACATTATATCATGAGGCTGATTTTTAACTAATTTTGCTGTGTCTGTAATAATAACAGTGCTTGAAAAGCACAATCATGGCTTGTACTTTTCGTGTCGAGTTTTTCAAGTTTAATTAATTGTCTAATGTGCAGGTCTTTGGTAAGCTACTTGGAGGAGATGCAGAAAGTCCTGAGGAGGATGTGCCAGGAAGGCCGATTGGCGAAGAGGCCACCAGTCCCGAGAGGCCAGAAACCAGTAATGACCTCAAGGAGCACATGGTTGGCATTTTGTTCAGCAGAAGCAAGCTGACCCACCTCCAAAAGCAGGTGAGCTACACATGAATTGAGATGATACTTGGGTATCGTTAGTTTGTGTGCAGTGGTTTTGACATTTATCCACAACTACTTTCCAACCCTTTGGAATATTACTTTTATAAAGTTTGCAAGTTTGTGCTTCTCCTATGATTTTAAGAATGGAGCATAAGCATTTACAGAAAGAGACAGTATAGTTAAACCTGCTTATGATAAACCTCCTTATAACAAATTCTTTGATATAACTAAGTTTTTCTATTTCCCTCCATTACTCCATAAAATAATGTGTATTTGTGACATCTATGTAGCAAAGTAACAGAGGAAGGAAACTTTGATATAACGAATTTTGGCCGTGGACAATCTAAAAATTTTACCCCGGATTTGGTCGTTTTGGCACGAATATTTATTTTTCACGGCTTCCCCGCCGCTGATGAAGCTAAATGCTGCGGTGACAGCACACTCGTGGCCCCGGTGACTCTCATGCGAGAGCGTGCGCTCGTTATAGCGTGTGGGGGTGAGCGAGGTGGCCAGGCGGGCCTGCGCCCCACGAGCCGGCGTTGCTGCCATCCTTGCCGCCACGGGCGCATGCGCGGATGTGCTTTCCCCTTCCAAACCAAAAAAAGATGACTACTTTTGCGTTGGCAGTGAACGGTTTTACTTAACGTCACATATGTGGGGCCGTGCTGGATATGGAGGGTGTTTTACCGAAATAGTTTCCCACGGTATCTGTGTCGTTCGTGTGTTCGTTTTTGATGCTGTGCGCGTTCATGGTTTCACTGTGCACACATGGTGTGGCCCCCGACGACATTCAGCTTAGCTCTTCTTCTTTTTTTTTTTTTTTTAATGTGGACAGCCATGTTGTCATCACCAAGGGGATGTCAGATTAAGCACTGATGAGAACCCTACGAGACCACGGTGACTTGTTGATAGATCTCCGGAGGTCGACTCGTCACGCGTTTCCGTTTGCGCCGCAAGTTCGAGGGGCTGTATAGCCTTTGCAATTAGCAGATTAGCTCTAGCAGCAACACGACGACGCGTTAAATGCAGTGCAATGAATGTGAGAGCTACAAATTGTTATGTTATACAAAGTGAGGCTGGCAGCCAACTCTTTTGGATCCAATATCACAGAACTCCTAAAAAACGCTGATGTAAGCAAATACAGCCGCTCCAGGGAGAAGGGCTCTTTTCACACAGTCTCTTCGTGCTGAAATTGCACTGGTGCTTGCTGCCGAGATAGCTTGCAGCCTCAGCAATCGCAACCGCGCCCTTAAAATCAAAGTTCACTATTGCTACTCAAGTGACACCACCCCCCTCGTTTTTTCATGCTCACGTTCAATATCGGCGATTTCTTTTCTGTTTGGGCATTCGACGGCAGTTCTAACACGCGGGGGAATGTTATTGTATATGCGCTTTTACCCGCTCGTAAAAATTATGATGCCCGGGGGTATGTTATCGATTTGGGCTTGTTATGGAACATGGCGGCGACTGAAAAAAAAGAACAAACGCCGAAGGTGTAGTCGCTATGGCAATAATAACACAATGTTTTACTGCTAAATAAGTGTTTTGGGTTAGCTCTGCCTTCAGGTCCACTTTTTTTTAATTTGTGCGTTTATTTTTGAAATTTTCGTGAATTTGTTAATTTCGTTATATCCAGGTTTAACCGTATACCTATAATAAGGCACAAAGGGACACATCTCTACTTGTCTAAAAAAAAAGGGGTTGTGAATATTGAAAAGCAGTATTTTCCAGATTTCCAACTTATGTTGGGTTGAACCTCTGTCTATCTTCACAGGTGTGCTCACACATTGTGGCTGCCTTGCGGAAAGAAGCCCGCCGTGTGCGCGAGGAGTGGGAGGCCCTGCTGTGCAGTCCGCAGCCGAGCCCTCCCCAGAGGACAGCGGCTGCCATGGCTGGAGGCAGTGGAACGAGCAGCCACATGCCCGCTATCGGTGGCAGTGGTGGAGACACTTACTGCTTCGAGATGCTCTCCATGGTGCTGGCTCTCAGTGGGTCAGCAGTTGGACGGGCCCACCTTTCACAGCAGGCTGGCCTGTTGCGTGACATCTTCAGCCTGCTTCACACCGGCTCAGCCAGAGTCCAACGGCAGGTGTGTGCAGCTGGTGTTGGCGGCAGCCTGATGATGAAGTCTTTATTAAAGAGTTTATTCGAAGCATTTTCGGCTAGCTGCAGTGCCTTTAACAGTATACATTTTTTGCGGGTATTTCCTGCATTGTAAGATCTAATGCTTCATAACTCCAGTGGTCACAAGAAATGAGCTCCTTTATATTGGACAGAAGCGTATCTTAAAATATTAAAGCTGTGTAAATAGCAAAATTTTTGGTGCAAAGTGAATTTCAATATTGTAAGTTTGAGCATGAATTGAATATAATATTGTTTTAATATTTCTTGAATATCTTTAGACTATCTTTAAGTGCTTTGAAGAGAATGGCAAAAAATATTGGTTGGAGAGGATTCCTAAACATATTCTTATGATATAGCAACATGAAAGGGTTTATTTTTGCTAAATTGATAAAGCACTGGCTGGTTGGTGTTTTATAGCTATCTTATTAAAAATAAGACAATGTAGAGGCCAAATTATAATCAAGTATGTACATGATTTTGTAAAACTAGAATGTTACCGACGACACCTTAGGCATGAATGGCAAAGGGGCTCATTTCTCAGCCTGTCCGCCTCTTTCAATGTCTGTGTGGAAGCCTAACTGACATGGCAGACAAAGTGTTACTCCCTTTGAGTCCGAAGTTCGAATTTTGCGTCGTAGACGATAGTGTGTGTGTGTGTGTGTGTGTGTGTGTATATATATCTACACAGTCGAATCTTGATAATTCGAACTCGAAGGGGCCCGAAAATTTGATCAAATAACGAAAGCTATATGAATGGAGGGCTCACCATGCAGTGGCGCATGTGCATTGAGCTAACACATGAGAGAGAAGCTTCAGAAGACTTACATTTATTTACAAATCTCAGGACATCCGTCATTAATTGAAGTAATCGGTGATGTGCGTCTGCACAGGTTTGCTTTGCAGCAAATGAATCAATTTTGCACGCAGTTTGCAAAGCATTTTAACTGAGGCTTCAGCGTTCTCCTGGCAAAAGAAGAAGCGTGCGGCTAAGTCCGGCACCAGCACACTCTAAAGACTATGACAACTACTGCGTCTCCGCTGCTACCCTCTGCTTCGCAGCCAGAGCATGGCCAGCACAAGACGAGAAAGGAGAAGAGTCTCCACGCGGGGGGAGGAGCAGACCGGCATTTGAGGGAGAACCAACACTCCACGGCAGCATTTTTGTGTGTGTGTGTTTGCGCGTGGCATTGCAAGGACAAGGGTTTCTACGTTACGTGGCAGGGCGGGGAAAGGGAAAGCATGGCAGTGACGCGTCGCAGATCGGCGAGTCAACACTCCGCGACAGCTTTCTTTCTTTTTAGGGGCGAAGCCCATTAAAGCGGCACCTGTTCGTCCCTCGTAGTCGTAGTGTGTAACCAGTGTTACATTTTGACTTGCAAGGTGGTGCCGGTGGGAGATTTCTCCTGTACTTTGCTGAACAATAAAAAGTTTGCGGCGTGCGCGTTAACTAAAAGCCGAATGCTCCTGTCTCTCATTCCCCATTAGCAGCCATTGGCATGTACATTGAGCACTATCTGACAAGAAAGGGTTGCTACGTTATACTCGCTGGGTGTAACCCCCTTAGTTTTAGAAAGGTTTAGCGAGCGTTGAGCCAGAGTGCCATGAATACAATGAACTAGTATATACCATGAACTCGAGGTGGTTAAAGGTGGGAAGTAGATACGAAGCGCAAGCCGTAAGAAAGTAAAAGCCGAATTCTTCCGTCTCTCATTTTCTATTAGCACCCATTGACATGTACATTGAGCACTATGTGACAGGAAAAGGTTGCTACGTTATACTCGCTGGGCATAACCTCCTTGGTTTTCGAAATGTTCAGCGAGCGTTGGGCCGCAGTGCCATGAATACAGTGAACTAGTAAGTATACACCATGAACTCGAGGTGGTTAAGGGTGGGAAGTAGACCCGAAGCGCAAGCCGTAAGAAAGTGTGCGTGTGCCACCTCTCGTTTAGTCCTTAGAATGTCCGCTGGACGGCGGTGCTTCTATATGGGGAATTATATGATGAAAAGATGCGAGATGGTGGTACTTGGAGGGTTGAATAGATGGACGAACGGACACACAGACAGATGCATAGATGGACGCAGGAATGGACGCAGGGGCGGATGCATGGACGAACACAGGGACGGACGCACGCACAGATGCACGCACGGACGGGCGGATGGACGCATGGACGGTCACACACACGGACGCATGTACGGAGGGATGTAAGAATGAATGGACGTACGAATGCTTCGCCCCACTCTCCATCATTCACTTCATGGATATGCTGCCATTTTTTTCCTCTCTATCTCTTTGTTCGCGGCATTGAAAGAAGCGTCTCTACGTGGCAGGGACAAAAAAGGGAGAAGCGTGACACAAGCGTGTCGCAGATTGGCATTTGAGGGAGAGCAAACATTCCGCCACAGCTTTTTCTTTCCTTTTCTTCTTTTCCTTCTTTGCGTGCAGCGCTGAAGTGTCGGAGGTGCAGTGGTGGAATTGGGCGTCGTGTTGAGAGCATTTTTGAAGCGCGGTATGTTCGAAATAACCGTCGCAAGTGCTTGCGCGTTCAAATTACAGGGTGTTTTCACCCATTGGAATACACTTAGCTTTGATGGGACCACAGCGTGAGTTCGAATTAAGTGTGTTCAAATTAATGAGATTCGACTATGTGTATGTGTGTATATATATATATATGTATATATATATATGTATATATATATATAAGAACATCTGAAATTTTGGATGCTGAATTCTTTGGCATTCGTTTTTTCAGAGTTTCTGCTTGAATTTAAGGACCAGCAAAGCATTAATTAATTGAGCCCAAATCTCTTCCACATTTATCATCTCCATGTTTGAACCAGCACTTTCTCGAGTCAATCCATTTACTGTCGTAGTGGAGCCTGAAAGGCAGCTTTGCTGTAATACCGCAGTTGGATGCGGTGAAGCATATTAAAATTATAACTGGGTCATTGTAATGGCGTAGTGCATCTCCATGTTGGTACCAGTGTTTTTTAGTTACATCTAAAACTGAAGAGCTTGAAAGGCGACTCTGCCGCAATACGAATGTGATGGGGCGAAGCATATTAAACATTTGATGGAGCCCGTGTCAATACGATGTTTGCTGCATTTGTCTTTGGGAAATTCGAATAGTTTTAAATAATGAAATTCCAATCACAGTGCAAATAGAATCGAGTAGCAAGAACTACTTAAAAAATGTTCAGAATTTTGAATAATCGCGCAACCGTAGTCATTACAATTGCGACAGTAGCAGAGCCTGAAAGGCAGCTTTGCCGCTATAGAAAAATGTGATGAGGTGTCGCATATTGAAAATCTGAGAGGGTCACCTTCAGTGAACCGGTGACTGTGTTTGTCTCTGGGAAGTTCGAATTATAAAATTTCAATGAGAATCTAATAGAATAGCAAACACTCTTTGAAAAACATTCGACATTTCGAATATTTGCATACCCATATAAAATATACATAGTAGAGGCTGTGTTCCTTCATTTATGTTTTGGCTTGATCATTGCACACAGGTCAGATGCACGAAGTTCGTAGCCGAGTATGAAGTAAACCTTCATGCACTTCGACAAAATGTTTTGTTCTGTTTTGTTTTTTTCACAATTTTATGGTGTCTGCATTAGTGCAACTGCCCATCTGACGGTTGGCTGTTGCCAACCCTATGAACATGTACTCACAATGTTAGCCTGTTGGCATATCTCACCCGATATTATAGTTTTCTCACAACAGCCTGCCATCCTCATATTTTGCTTTGTTTTGTGCAACCGGTTTATAGCCTGTGATGACAATGGAATTGACTGATTGATATGTGGGGTTTAACATCCCAAAACCACCATATGATTATGAGAGATGTTGTAGTGGAGGGCTCCAGAAATTTCGACCACCTGGGGTTCTTCAACGTGCACCCAAATTCGAGCACACTGGCGTACAGCATTTTTGCCTCCATCGAAAACGCAGCCGCCGGGGCCGGGATTCGATCTCGCTACCTGCGGGTCAGCAGCCGAGTACTTTCGCCACTAAACTACCATGGCAGGGCGTTGACAATGGAATTTTTGTGCTCTTGAGTATTCTATAAGTGGGTTCAACTATGCATCCTAAACCATTGATTAAATGTTTCCCTCTGCATTGGTCAAGTCTGTGCCCACCGAAACAAGCAAACATTCAAAGTAAAATGAGAGCAGTCAATACATCGGTGAGTCATCAAAATCTTAACAGTTGGTTGAATGCGCCAGGTTTTCCAAATGGCTCAGTATATACACCTCTGATGATATCCACTGGTGTTTGCATATGTTCGATAATGTATTCGGTCACTCATGTCGTATTTTGCTACAGAGTCATGTTGTGCCCACAGGTGACCAGCCTGCTGAGACGGGTGCTTCCTGAAGTTCCTCCACTCACGCTGGCTGCAGTACTCGCAGTGCCTAACTTGCCACCCAGCGAGTACGGCTTGCCTCCATGCAGCACCACTAGTCCAAATGCCGACAGTGTCGAAGGCGCGGCTCCTTTAGACATTCATCGAGTGGGCCTACTAGATGTTCTACTGGCGTGCGTGGCAAAGGCACTGACTCTGCAGGCCCGATCCAAGGGAGGTCGATCACAAGCCACCACACTGGCCACAGCCATCCACCCGAGAGATCATCTGGGAGCAAGGTGGTGGCTGCGGGGTACCACGGCCAGAAAGCTTGCACAAGGCATTGTGCAGCTTCTGAGAGACATGGCAGCTGTGAGTACGAGGTTTTTTTTTGTTTAAACAGCCGACGCTCTTCAATAATTATAAAGACCGAAGGGCTCAAGGTTTTCTTGTGTTGCAGTTGTAAAGGCGCTGAAACCCTTTGTAAAGTTGTTTGCGCCGCGTGGCGCACGTGTCTCGCACGAAAGCCATATTTTGGGGTGACAACTATTGAGCGATAGGTGGCGTTGTGTTCGCGCGCGGTAATCACCACTATCATCATCATGGTTGGTAGAGCGGTAGCGCCGGTGGTGACCCCTGGTGGAAGGCAAGCCTTGGTGGCGGGCGAGAGAATAGAGGGAGTCTCTTGGGCCGGTGTCGTTTGGCGGGGGTCTGTCTTGGATGGCACCGGGGGCCGTCTGCGATGGGCCCGCGTAGTGAGTCAGGCGTTAGCGACACCGCCTTGTTTGTCGTGTTGTTTAATATTGTGTAAGAATGTCTAACCCCCGTATTCTAGAACGTCCCTTAACTCAACGCTTCACCTTCACTTGAGAAAGCCGATGGGAGCACCCTCTCTAGGCACGGCAAGTCACTGCATATCAGTAATGATCTGCTGTGATTATCGAGTAGCGCAGCGTCATTTTCAGCGGAGTGGTGGCGCAGTGCTCAGCTCTGTCAATTGAAGGGTGGAAGTAGAGACGAGGAGTGTTTGTGAATACGGGGGTTAGCGTGTTGATCACGATTGGTGTTATAATTATAATTCGACTGGCGATATCGTTGTTCTTAAAATAGTTAAATACACATGTGGGTTGTTTGGTTAAATACACATGTGGGTTGTTTGGTTTGTTCTGACTGTGTCTGCTGTGTCCGTTCAGTCAAACAGACAAAAGGTGCGGGAAGTAAACCCCTAAAGAAATGGTGCTATCAAATTTCAAGGCTATAACAAGCCTCTTGTGGAATTTCTCTATTTGCAAGGACACTTCACACAAATGGTTGGATACAAGAAACATTTAAAATATACTTTAGTCCACTTCCAAACTGTACCTGAATGCTCATTCTCCTGATCGAAGCCCATTGTTAGTGCTTCCAGCACTGACGTAGCTCTGTAGGAAGTGGTGCTAAAGTTGCAGTGACATCACACGAGATCTGTAGTGAGCATAAGTGTGTGCAGGGTTCCCCTTCAGGGAAACCAAGGCTCATCGCGCCGCCCCCTCCCCCTCCATATCATGTCAATGTATAGGGCTGACTAGAGTGTACTAGAATGGGGGAGTGGGTCCACTGAAGGCTCCACGCTGAGGCGTTTTTTTCGGAAAATCCAGGTGGCGCTACCATCGCCTTCACCTGAAGACTTAGCCGTGGTTGCCATGGTTACAAGTCCCCTTTGCCACGCGGTTCGCGACGGGTGGGTAGTCTGATAGTTCGCGCGGTTCGCGTGCTGCTCGCGCGTCTGGCGCAGTCTCGCAGCGTTGTTGCTTCGTTCGTGCGTGCGTGGCCGTGAACGGCGTCGCACCGTGCTTCCGCGCCAGTTCAACAAAATCTAAATGTTTATATTGCGAAACGCCCTGCTCGTATAGGTAGTCACGCACGCAAGTACCGTGATTTCCACGGTAATTGTTTACAATCAAGAGCGTAAGTTGAATTTGGCTTTTGCGAAAACGTACGCATCGAAAGTGTAATATGAGCATTAACTGCGATGCTTTTAAAAATGTCAATATAACTGGGATATATAAGTAAGTTTGCGTTTGGTGCAAATTTAGACTCACGGCAGCAAATTGAATATGATGCAAGACTAAAGTTACCAGCTGTTATCACGAGAATTAAAGCTAAAGTATGCGAACCCTTCTGCAAATTTGCAGCTATTCGTTAGGGACGCGTGATATTATTGAAAAACTGAACCAGTCCTGTTGCGATTACGTGAGGGTGTTGGCAAAGGAAGTTTAGTCACATCGGACGGCAACTGTGCTATTCGTAGGAAATGACTTATAGGGCGGACGCACGTCCGTCGCGGTGGTTTTATGATGAGTTTTTGTTCGGCATCTAGTGCTGGTATACGTTGTAGGTATTAATGAAATATGTTATATTTTACCTTTTCTCTTCGTGCCTGCGGTACGTGTCCATGCAAACATTTGTTCGAAACATGAACGTGTTTTCACCTATAGATAGGAAGTCTGAAAGACACCAATAAAGAAGTGATATGCGCAAAATATTTTATTTTAAATTGACTGCGCAAGCTTTTCGCATAAATATAAAAAACAAAATAAATATCATCGAAAGACTTCGACACCGTCGCTCAAGGAACGTCAGGCTCTATGTTGTCCTGCTAAGCTTTAAGTGTTTTGCTCTCGCTCGTTTCGAAGCGTTTTCCCTGTTCATTCCCTTCACTAAGAAGTGAAGGCGAGTGAGCACGTAGAACGAAACGAGCTTTGTGCTCACTGCATCTTTGTGGTCTGGACAGCCGACCGCTTTCGAGTTCAGAAAATTAGTTTTCACCAATGAAAGGATGTCAGAGATGCTATCTGTGTGCAACATGGAAACACTGAAACATTCAGTAAACAAGTTTTCAAGTGAGGCAATGAAATCATACAGCTGTCGTGAGGGGTACAGAAGTCCACCCCAGTCGCATTGCTCCGTGAATTGCGAAGGGAGCTGTTCAGCAACCGCGACAGCTTTCTCAAACAGAAGCACTTCTTTGCATTGTACGCATGCCAACTTCAATACACACTTTCTGGCCACGTACCCTGCTGTGTAGTAAATGAGTCTCGAGTCACTCTTCTCCAAAGTCACATCGATGTGGTCAGCAAACTTTTCTGGCATCGTGGCAATCGTGCTTTCGACCTCGCCAAGTTTTCCCTGTGATATAAGATCATCAATTTTTTTGTGCGTGACCTTTAGACCCTGTCTGTCATGCACAGTGACAAGAGCGTTTATCATGTCAGGGTTTGCGTTTGCGCTGTCCACACTGTGCGCCAAGTTATAAAAGGACAAGCAGTTGACGGTTATTAGAAACTCATCCGGAGAGGGGTGCGCGTTGCAGCCACTTGACTGGCGAACGATGCCGAAGAAATGTTCCACGGGATCGGTGCTAAGTCGAGATGTCATGAGATATTTGAATCCAACGCTCTCTGTCAGGTACTTCAGCAATGAAAGGGTATTTGCTATAGTGACCCTAAAACCTATGGCAGTGGACTCGCTGAGAAAGTGCCGCTTGTTGTCACTGAATGATTCCCAGTCATTCAGGAAGTCCAGAAAATTGGACAGGAATGCCACGTCTGTAGAAGCTGGTCTCAGCGCTTCGGCCCGAAACCTGGAAGTCATCACGGTGATCAGTCGTTGGATCTTCCTGCAAAATAAACAAAAAGAATGTATGTCAGAAGAGCGCTCATCATGCGTTTGAGATGTTTACGATTACACTTAATTCATTTGGAACGTAGGCGCAACTCACGAGAAGAACAGCTGAGTTGCCTCGATGCTGCCACACCTTCTCTCGATGTCCTCCTTGTAGAAGGCCAGGCCCCGTAGGACATATGGACCGAATAGTTGGAAGGCGAAAGGGGTTCTCATCTTCTCAAATGAGTTTGGTTCCAGATGCGTCTCGGTCAAATTGGGCATAACTTTCAGTGTCCTAACACTTCTGTCTAGAAGGTACGCCTCCCGAACCGGATGCACAGACACCTAGAAATATAGGTTGAGGTAATGCAATGTATGCAAAAAACACAATCTTTGTAAAATGTCAACCATGAATCTATACGTACCAATCCGTCTGGTGTTGCAAAGCCTTTCTGGAGAAGACCATTCCTGAGGCATTTTAGCAGATGCGGGAAATCGGAGATAAAGTGCAATTTCCTCATCTCGTCGACAGGATGCTGTATGGCGCCATTTATTTTCTTCGATGACGCCGACACCCCCGCTAGCTTCCACATTTTTCGATTCCAGGGGGCTCCGTCACAAGTGATGTGGTCGACGAACAAGCCCGCCTGTTCCACGAGGATGGTAGCTTCCATGAGAATTTTCAATAAAATGTCTCCTCTCACATTTCCTTTTGTCGCAAAAACGCCCACAATTTGGCTCCATTTTCCAGCGAAAGGCACAAACATGATGACCATGCCGTGATCACATTGCTGGTACTTGTCTTCGGGCTTCGTAAATTCTCCAAGGTCCACGAAGCCTTGAATCTGGCCAGACGCCGTCACATTGAAATGTTCTGACAATTTCATTTCGTCCACCAATAGTCCGCCGTGTCTTTCGAGGTCTGACATGCTCGCGGTTTTTTTCTTTAGAGTGTTCATTACTGCTTGATTAAAACCGAAGGCCGACTCGTATGACCTCAAGTATCTTTTCAAAGTAGTGTTGCTGGGCATCATGAGAATTTCGTTCTTTCTGATGTGCTGATAAAGCCGGGGACTCTTTAGTTTCATGAGTAAACACTCGAGGATCCACTCCTGATTGTAGCGCATGCCCTGCTTGCTGGTTTGTTTGGCAGCTTGAAAGCAAGCGCGAACACTTGCCTGCTGCTTTCGCGGTAGTGACGATATTTTATCCTCTAGTATTTTATCCGCGACATTCGCATTGTTTGCCCTCATCTCTTCGAGACGACCAGCAATGTCCAACAGCCTTGTCGCCATCCGCTTGTTTCTCTGACTCAGGACCCGCAGTTTGGTGGAGACTGAGTTTCTTCGCTCTTTTCGTTTTAGGTAGCTTTTTCTGGTGAGTATTACTTTCCTCACGTACTTGCATGAAATGCATGAAGAACCTGGAAGTATACGAGAAAAAAATTATGAAGAGCTTCCAGTTTTTTACCATGCATGTTTGAAACGCAATTTATGCACTTTCACTTTCTGTAGGCAAACTATTCTTTCGTAAATGTTAATGAGTACTACAAAAATTAGGGGCCACACAAATGTTCTAGCATTAAACAGGTTACTGATTGATTAATTGTACAATTACAAGTGACGTCTCAATAAACGTTTGCCGCACTCACCTTGTTGTTTAACCGCTCCTTTGCACGTGACACTGAAGACAAGGCCGTCGGAATGAGAGATTTGCGGCTCCAGTTTCTTCGTAAGAACGTCATAGGTGAAGTCCTTCGCCCTACCTGCTCCTCTGCAAGGGTGAAGAGATTCTGCGCAGTCCAGGACTTGTTTGGCATCTTCAAGGTTATAGGCGACCTTTTCGGAGATCAGCGTCTTCCGAACATATGTCCGACAAATCACTTCACTCCGGTCGGTACCGTAATTCATGAGCACAGTCTTTTCGATGCTTACGAGTTCACGACTTAGGGAGGCCGAAACATAAGCAATTCCGTCATAATGACGAAACTTGTGCATTGCCCAGTGGTCGTTTGGCCGGACAACGTCTTCAAGTTCAAATGCGTTGTCGCTTTGCCTCGCACTTTCGCAATCTTCAAATCTCAGTTGCGGCTCAACTGATTGCAGCGCAGTTCTTTTTGACGGCTGGTCTTCACAGGTTGGTGGTGAAGCCGCTCTCTTCTTCGTTGACTGCTCCGGTGTGGGCTGCTCGTCAGGACACTTCAGGAGATGAGGTATAATTATGGGTACAGCATCACTGCGAAGTTCCGGCTTTCCCCGCTCTATATATACTTCTCGGCCTTCGATAATATGTACATATTGCCTTAGTATGTATTTTTGCTCGAAGTGCAGCTCGCAAATGGCATCGGTGACTTGCAAGGGCCGATCAGCGCGGTTGAGATTCTGGTCCCATAGCCGGCGTCTTTCTTCGTCTTGAGGTACTCCAAAGAGTGAGAGCTTGGGCTGGTTTTTAACTCTGCTGTATCCGGTTTGGCAGCCTACGACACAACAGTAATTTCTACGCCTAGACGTGCTCATCCTCTAATCTTTTGAAGCAGCTTGGAACGCTCCGTTATGCAACCAGCAGACACATATCTGCGCACGCAAACGTGCCGTCTGCCGCGTATTCTTTGTCCAGACGGCTTTGCTCAAAGGGAAATACAAACCTACGCGTTCACGAAAAAAAGCATACATTTTATTTCATGTCACTTGTTTTTGTCTCTAATAATGTGTAAAAAAAGAACCAGGAGACAAATTGTGAAAACAGCGCACGAACGACGGTGCATCGAACAGACGACGGCGCGTCGAGCAGACGACAACATCGAGCGCTCAGCGTCCCCGCCAGCGCGTCGTGCGGCCCGAACCGCCGCACGACTCGCACGCTCCCGCCGAAACTGACGTCACTTCAGGAGAAGGCTACTGCAGCGCCACCAAATTTTCCGCCGTTTTTGCTTCACCCGCACCGCTTGCCGCCGGCCACAGTGGACCCACTCCCCCATTCTAGTACACTCTAGGGCTGACCTTGTGCCCTTCTTCTTGAGTCGCAGCACACCCTGCTTCTTATTATGTCAATTTGTAGAGTAGCTTATCGTATCGATGACTATGAGCGTGCTGATCGTAAAAGAGAGCTAGGAACAATGGCGTGGTCACACCCGGCTGCCTCTGACAGGCAGTTGTGGTCGATGCTTAGACAAGTAAAGACGTGTCCCTTTGTGCCTCAATCTCGTCTATAATGAGTTGCGGGCCAGCCGCTGCCCAGATCCCCCCAAAAAACTGCGTTATTATTGCCCTAGTAATTACATGAACACTTTCGGCGTTTTTTGCCGTCGCCGCCATGTTCTTTAACAAGTCCAAATCAACAACATGCCCCCGCACATCGTAATTTTTACAAGTGGGTAAAAGCGCTGTCGGGCCGATGGGCTCTTATCTGCAGCACGCACAGTGGAAGCAGGGCGAGGAGAGCACATGCTCAGTGCATTGGCACGGATTGAGCATCAGCATCCAAAAAAGCCTCAGGGGGCGGAAAAGTGGCTGGCAGATAAAAAGGGGTTGGAGACGAGCCCGGGGGCATTTTGGGGGGCAGGCCAGCGATGGCATGCAGTGTCGGTCTCGCTAGGCACGATGAGGCTTTCCTCCGTGCGTGCTACAGAGGGGAGGCCCCGCCGGTTTGGGGGAGTCGGCTAACACGCGTCCGTGGCTCGTATTCTACGACGAGTTGCGTGTTAGATTTCCTGCTGCTATGTTTCGCGCTGGCTTTCCTGCCGTTATGCTCCCCAGATGAAGGTCCCGCCTCTGCTCAGGGGGGTTGATAGCTGGTATGTTGATGGCTCTTGCGTGTTGAGGGGGTTTGATGGCTATTGCGTGTTGATGGCTCGTATTTTATGATGAGTAGCGTGTGAGTTCGATTTCCTGCAGTTATGTTTCTTGCTGGCTTTCCTGCCGTTATATTCCGTGCCGTATGTTCCATTGACCGCCTGTCTGCGGGGTTTGTTGATTCCAGGTTTTCGGTCCTCCTTTGTGCGCTAGTGCTGTGTTGTGCCAGTCTGGAAGGCCAGTTGTGATTTTTTTTTAGCTGTAAATTAAAGGTGGTTCTTGTTCTGGCTCGGCTCATGTCCTGTGAATTTTGGCTGACTGACAATATACGTCAGAGTGTGGCTTTTTTTGGATGCTGAAGCTTGTCCCGCGCATGTGCACTGAGCACGTGCTCTCTTTGTCCTGCTTCCACCGTGCGTGCTGCAGATAAGGGCCCATGGCCCAACAGCGCATACATTAATATCCTCCCGCGTGTTAGAACTGCCATCGAATGCTCAAACAGAAAAGAAATTACCCGTATTGAACGAGCATGAAAAAACTAGGGGGGGGGGGAGGGAGTCACTCGAGTAGCAACAGTGAACTTTGATTTTAAATTGATATTAAAGTCAAATAGCAATATACGTCAGAGTGTAAGCTAAATGTATGACAACATCTAAAAGTGCAATATTATCAATAGTGCCCTACTTACCGAGAAATTAAGCTAAATGTACCACACGACGAGCCCCACAAAAGAATCATCCGAGGATCAAGAGACGTAATAAAATGCTGCTTGTCCGTTTCTGTTTGTCTTCTAAAAAAAAAAAAAAAGAACTGCCTGGCATTAGTACAACGGGGAATGATGCGAGTGGTTCAAATATTCCATTTTTGTCTGTTTGGACTGGATAGGTGGTGCTATCTAGCGGAGCCCAGTTGAACCAAGCAAGCAGAACCATGGCTTCTGAGATGACAGAAAATTGTGCAATGGCCATTGCTGCTGCTGTGACTCCCGCTACTTTCGCTCTGCTGCTACTAGTGTCAGTGGCCGTGCAGTAAAGCTGGGCAGCGTTGTGCACGGCAACAGTGACGTGAGACGGACCACTTTCAGGAGGGATTTGAAGTGTGCTAAAGCAATGCGGACCACTAAACGTGATTTTATTTTAAAATAAACACTTCCTTGGCACGAAAGTAGCACTGCGAGGTTTGTGGACTGCTATTTCAGCAATCAACATCGACTTAATATTTGTCTTTAGTGTCCCTTTAACTCGTTAAAATGGCCAGACATAGGCGGGAACTGTAACAACAACTCGTGCATTGATTATGCAATACTCTGCCATTTAGCTCCTGTAGTTATCATATGTTCGTATACTTTCTTGAGTATTTTTGCACGTGAACTATCTGTATGTTAGTATCTATGTATATGTGGGTGGCATTGAGAGTGCTAGCCGGGACCATCCACATCTATACCAGGGCTGTGAGAATATTGTGCTATTGATTCATTCAAACTTTACTTTCAACAGCTTGAAGTGGGTAGAAAACACAAGTGGGGTAGCACGAAGCATGCTCAGTTTAAAGCACGCCTCTACTTTCGCAGGGTAAGCTTACAGAAGCCTGGGCCAGGGTGACCAAAGGAGCCATTGCTGAAAACATTCTCAACTTGACTAAGCTAGCTGAGAAGTACAGGACACCTGCAGAATGCCTCAAAACACCAACGGTATGGCCCTTTGCTTGTTTCTATGGTTAAGTCCTGCTACAACAAAATTGACGAAGTACACAAAAAGTTTGTTGTCGCAATATTTCATTGCCGCGAAAGTTGATATATAGACCTCAAAAGTGGATAAAATATGATCATTATGACTTGTCCTCAGCTCCCTGCTAGTGTACACATCATTTTCTGCATCAAAATCTCGTTAACTCAGATGTATTTGGCAACACACTTGCATTTTCTTGGGCATAACCAGCACAAAATTCAAGGATATTTGGAGCTAAAGTTGGGATGCAGGTTATACATGTGTTCTTGTGTGCAAAGTGGCTTCAGGAAAACACACGGGAATAATTTTTATTTATTCTTTATTTTTTTACCATGATTTATAGAGGAGGATGCAGTTCGTATGCAGGAATGAGTTTATACCCCCCCTCAAGAAAGAATAAGAAAACACAGTTCGCTCTTACTCCACAGTCTTAGTGTTCGGCATCATTGTTTCCAAGTGCTCCATGCGGAAGAGCCGTAATCTGTCCTGCGTTTTACTGGTATCAGTGGTGCTCATCGCGAGATGCAAATCGTCGTAGTTAAGACAGGGTTTACAGCAGGTACTGAATGTATTCATGGGAGCTTGGGCACACATTGAAATGCCTGATAAGTTTAATGGAAGGAATTGAAGCTAATTCGGACATAGCTGTGGCAATTTAACCTTCTGAGCCGAGTACAATTGCATCAGTTAGTTTTTTCCGGCTGTGAGATTTTCTTCAGACAATATAGCAGTTTCTCGGGAATCTGAAAACTTTGGAAGTTCAAATAGCCTGAATAGTAAAATTCCAATGCGAATATTTTCATATAGCAAGCAGCTTACGAAAAATATTCAATAATTCGAATGTTCGCACAACTCTAATGAAAAGTCTATTGCTTGCATGCAATAGTGGAAAGGGGGTCTTACATGAACACGGGGGTCTTTCGATGTGGTCGCACTGCCCTGTAAGTCACTTACCATCGATAATTTATGGCAGTCCTAGGTAAGTGTCTCTGTTTTTTTTTTTTGTTTTTTTTTTCATCTGTTAGCACTCACGAAAATGTCTTTGAAGTGGTAGTGCCCAGGAAAGTTATTTACTGTAAAGGGATATCTTGTGCACTGTTACATATGGTCAGCTGATGGGGGCTAGAAAACTTTTGTTGTATTGGAAATTTTATTGTAGTGGTGTTCGTTATAATGGCAAGATTCAACTGTAATTGCAGTCCACACATTGTGGCTCCCATATTTAGTGAATACTCTGTTTTTCTGGCCTCTACCTTTTGCTAATTCCTTGAAATGTCTGCTGCTTTTTTGTCTTCTTTTGTCTTTTCACTTTGTTTGCATAGTTGTGGCTGGCATTGGCCTCTCTCTGTGTCCTTGACCAAGACCATGTTGAGAAGCTTTCATCAAGCCAGTGGGCCAAAAGCCGTGGTGATGGACTTCAGGCTCCGCCCAGGGTAAGACTTGATTAACCAGAAGTTGACAACAACTTTGGCTTTTTGTGCTTGGTAAGTAGGACATAGAAAGCATGCAGAGGGTTATGTGGTATTCTCCCTGTTGTCAGCACTGAAAGCTTGAACCTGTGTTTGCGTTTTTATGTAGCTTGCAAAGTCATAGAATAACATTGCTTATATACTAGTTAATGCAGTAGTTATTGAACAATGAACTTGTAGAGGTGGGAATGTGTTGATGAAAAAATGTTTAACAAGCAAGCTACAGAAGGAATAATTGCCATGACTACCTGTACACATTTGGCAGTGTGTTTCAAGTTGGGTCGAATTCATCAAACTTTGTTATAATAGGGCTTTAATTAATTTGCAAACACCCGTCTTCATAATCACAGCCATACTGTGCAGAAAACTTCATGTGCACAAGGTTCATAAAAACCAATACAAAAGCACTGGCATTGCACTGTGAGGTTCTCTGTGTACATTGTATAACAGGTATGTGTGTCTTTTATTGGCATTATTTTTCGTAAGGCAGAATTTCGGTGTGCTCACCTTTTTGCATACTACAAGCGTATGTTACGGGCATTCTGATTCTTCTTGCCTTTGCTGTACTTTTAGCCAACATGTGACAACCACGATGATGGAGAAACCCCAGCTATCATCCTATGCAACGTGTGTGGAAACGTTTGTGCAGACTGCGACCGCTTTTTGCACCTTCATCGCAGAACAAAAACACACCAACGCCAGGTCAGTATTGTGCAGGACTTGTTGGCTTTGTGATTGTTAGCTTGCGCTCTGTGTCTCAGTGCTATTATGTGACTTTGGTTCCCAAAGTTATTCATATTCTCTAGTCACTTCTTTGTCCTAATGCGTGTAATTGATGCAGATGCATTAATGGAGCTTTACTTGTGTGGCTTTTCATATTGCACTCGGTTCTTTATGCTGTGCATATTATCATGAAGCAGAGCAGTTTGTGAATGCTGCTTGTGGGCTGTGTCAGGCAACTTAATTGTTTAAGTGTAGTATAAAGAAACGCAATTTTTTGCAATATGTAGCTGTTATGTATCTGTGTTGTGCAAGTGTGTGGGGCTGTTAGTAAGCTCTGTAAGGTTGTTTTCACCAAATGGCACGCATGTCCAGCTGAATAGTCTTCGTTAGTGTGGCAAGCTTCGTATAGAGTCAGAGATGGCGCTTTGGGTGCGTGGTGGCGCCGGCATCGAAGCAGCCTAGGTGGTGCCGCCCTGTCAGCGAGGATAGTAGGTGCAATGAGAACATCACCAAGTTCCTTTGGTGACGTGGTCACCGATAGTCGCTACTGGAAGGTAGGGGGAAGGTGGAGGTGGGTGCGAGACCGTGGATTGTTTTCCACGGGTCCTCGTTGCGAGTCGAACTTCGGCGACACTGCATTCGCGGTACCTTATACGTATTATGTTGCTTGAGTTGTATTGACATTGTGTATCTGGTTCTTCAGCATGGTACTAGTGATGTACAGCATTATATTTTCCTGGCAGACTCGCCTTTGTAAAGCAGTTAATTAACATACATATGTTTCTTTGCCCGAAGGCGTGCATTCTGAGAGTGACTCATCTCAAGACCCCTCAAGTGGTACCTGTGATTTTTTTTTTTTTTTAGCGTAAGCTACAATAGCCGAGGTTGAGCAGCTTTGCATGGCTTACCGAGAGCCGTGCTGTGCATGCCTGGCATATATCCTGGCATAGCCGAGCTAAGCCGTTGCTAATTTTTATTGAGGATCATGGAAGCTCCTTGAGCACTTGCAACTATCTTCCTGTACTGTAGCCTGTGGTGTAGCTTGTGCAGCTAGTTACACCATCTGGAGGTTAAAGCTACATTTTTTGGTGACTGTCTAGGTATTCAAAGAGGAGGAAGAAGCCATCAAAGTAGACCTACATGAAGGGTGTGGTCGTACCAAGCTCTTCTGGGTGATGGCATTGGCCGACTCCAAAACACTCAAGGCCATGGTGGAGTTCCGGGAAAATTCACGAGGTATGGTGAAAGGCAGTATTTCTCTCTTTTTTTTCCATAAGGAATGTTATGGCTCCGCAGCGATCCTCATTCTTCTTAAACTGTCTCTTGAAGTTTCCTTGAGGAGTCTGTGAAACGCAATTTATGAAATATGTACTACAGTCGACGACCGATTTTTCGGACCCTCAAGGGACCGCAAAAATGTCCGAATAATCGGGAAGTCCGAAAAAGCAAAGGTGCGCCAAAAACGCTCATTTTATTGGTTACTATTGAGATGGGGGGCGGAAAAAGTGATCGATTCTCTTGTGAACCATGCTTCGCTTCCGTGCGAGCACGTCCGCCCGCATTTCGGCTAGAGTTGCCGTGTCGCTGTACGCTGATGAAAGGGTTGCGATCGCTTGCATCAGCTCGGCTTGCGTCAGCTGTGCTGTTGCAGGTAAGTCGTCGTCGTCGTCATCGTCGCTCTCAGACTCCGCAAGCACTTGCCGAAGGATTTTCTCATCTGTGAGGCCAGCGCACAGTTCCAAATCGTTGTCCACACACGCAAACTCGGAAAACGAGACATCTGATGGAATATCGACGCCCGCAGTGCGAAGGTCATCAATAAGCTGCTCGCTTCCAAACACGTGGTCGACGACGCTGTCCTCGTCCAAAGCGGCCGACTCACCATTCAACACAAATCTCGCGGGGTGGAAACAGTTGCACAGTGTTGTCGATGCCATCGACTTCCACGCATCGACGAGCATGCTAAGTGCCCCAAGCAAATCGGCCGAGTACGCTTTTCCGCTGTCGAGGCACACCACCGCACGCAAAAGCAAGCGTGATCGATAGTTCACTTTGAGGGTGCGTAAGACATCCTGGTCCAACGGTTGTAGGACACTTGTGTTCAGTGGCAAGAACTCGGCGCGCACAGCCTTCAAATTGGTAATGTGCCCGTGTACAGCGTAGTTGTCGACAAACAACAAAATTTTGCGGCCTCCTAAATCAAATTTGCGGTCCAGTCTTCTCACATAGCTTTCAAAAAGCTGCTAATTTACCCAGGCCTTTTTGTTGGCCTCGTACAAAACAGACAGGGACTTTACGCCTTTGAAGCACCTCGAAACTTTCGACTTGCCGATGATGAGCATCGGCAGTTTTTGTGTGCCCGACATGCTGCTACTGATCAGTATAGTAACTCGCTCCTTACTGTGTTTGCCACCATGGCAAGGGTCGCCAGCAAAGGCAACTGTCTTTTCTGGCATCAGCTTGAAAAAAAGCCCGGTCTCATCACAGTTGAAAGTATCATCTGGCGAGTACTCTTGTAAAAGGGACTGCAGCTTTTCAGAGCGGTAATTCGCAACGACGCTGAGGTCAACAGCGGCACTTTTGCCGCACAGTTTTTTAAAACTGAGATCAAAGCGCTTCTTGAAGTTTCTTAGCCAGCCATCACTGAACTTAAATCCTTTAATGTTCATTTGAAGCGCCATCATCTCAGCTTTCTGTTTGAGGAGGCTCCCGGAGATGGGAACCTTGCTGGCCACTGTCGACTTCAGCCAAACGAGAAGGGCCTCCTCGAGCTTAGGATAGGTGCCTTGGGTGACATTCTTCTGACGACATCCAGTAGACTTTTTCTCCGCCTCCAAAATCTTCTGCTTATTTTTGATGCAGTCCGAAATAGTCTGTTTAGAAATATGGAACTCTTTCGCAACATCGCCCGCGATCGGCCACTGTCAACGAGCTTGATGATCGCAGCTTTTTTCGCCATCGACATGGTGACATACTTTCCGTGCTTCATCAGAGCTTTCGAGGCCGACGACATCGGCGATCCCTTATCCATTCTGAATAAGCGCTTGTAGCTAGGCAACACACATGGCACACGCACAGGCAAACAGTCAATCGATTCGGTCCTGTCCATCCAACGGTCACAGCAGAGAAGAAAGAAATATTGTTCGGCAGCGACGCTGATGCGGAAATAGCCTCGACCCAGCAGTTCGAGGTAGCCACCCTAGCAGAGGCTGGCGGACGCCGCGCGCATGGCCAGCACCGGTTCGAGGCTACTGGATGAAAAGGTAAACAAGCAAAATCACGGCGGCGCGAAAAATGATGGCGGTCGGCTCGACTGATGCTTGGAAAGTCCGAAATATCGAACCGCCCGTCCTTAAGTGTCCGAAATTTCAAGCTGCAAAATACATTGAATTTATAGGGTATGTTCTGGTGCCAAGTAAATGTCCGAATTATCGAGCATGTCCGAAAAATTAGGCGTCCGAAATATCGGTCGCCGACTGTAATGAAAAAAAGTGTGAATTGGCACCTGATGGGCACTGAGAGGAGAACTCCATCTTGTGCTTTTTTTTTCTTTTTGTAGGAAAGTCAACATCAGTGCCCACAGCTGGAATTTGTCGTTTCTGTGGGGCACCTGGGGCAACTGGACTTCTCTCAGCAGCAGTCACCTGTACTGACTGTCGGGTAAGGTCATTCTAGCATTACTTATTCTTTGCATGTTGGACAAATTCAAGAAACATAAAGGTTGAGATTGTACAGGCTTCAGCATTTGTTAAGTTGTTTTGAAAGCCTTCATGCAATTTTGAAACCAGTATGTTAACTGAAGGAGTACGGACGAGAGCTGTGTGAGTAGCAAAATATTGGGTGCGAAGCGAGTTCGAATAATTAGTGTGAATGCGAATGGAATAAAATAATCTTGAATAGTCTTTGAATATTTATAGAATATTTTTTCACGTAACTTTTCAAGGAAATTGCAAAAAAAAAATGTTGGAGAGGATTCCTAAGCATATGCTCATGAGATAGCAACATGAAAGTGAGGCAACACACTCTCACAGTAAAGAATAAGGACAGTGCGCATTTAAGCGTGCATGTCACTTCATGTGGATGCACACCACGCTTAACGCAGATTAGGATCTTGGGAAAAAGTAAAAGTAAGGTAGCACGAGAAATTTTGGAGGCCTTTCACATAAATAAAACGGAGTATCAATTGTGTTAGCGAAACTTACTGATCCTGTATGGGTCGGAAACACGCTATCTAGAGAGCATGTGTCCTATAGCGTGATTAGGTAAACGACGGCCCGAGAAAGTTGTGCATGCATTGACGAGAAGTGGGTTTATATTAGCCTGTTTCCGCATGGCATAAACTGTTGCCAGACATGCGCCAACTAGACCAACAGCGAGTTTTACTAATGATTGTGTTCTTTTGGCTAGGTTGGTGAAGCTTTGGTGGGGTTGTATTTCATAGTTGTTTTATTAAGAATGAGGCAATGTAGAGGCTGAATTGTATTTGTGTACATGATTTGATGCAACCAAACTGCTACTGACAGCACTTTACACATGAGTGGCAAAGATGCTATTTTCTCGGCGTCTCCTTCTCTTTCAACCTCTGTGGAAACCCAATTGAAGTTGTAGACAAGAGTGTGCTCCCTTCGAGTTCTGAGTTTCAAATCTGCCTAGTAGACGTCAATACATATAAGAATATTTGACGTTTTGGATGCTCTAAATATTCGGCATCCGATTTTTCAGACTTCTTGTTCGAGATAGCATTAATTGAACCCCCACCTCTGCCACATCTGTCATCACGTTGGAACCAATGTTCTCTTGAGTCAATACAATACATTTGTTACCTGAAACACAAAGCCCAAGGCGGAGGTGTACAGGCCTGCAATACGAGTATGTGATGTGGTGAAGCATGTCAAAAATCTGAAGGGGCCACTGTTCAGGATGTTGACAGTAGTTGTATTTGGGAAGATCGAGAAACAAAAATTGCTCTACAAATCAAATCGAATTACAAACACTATTAGAAAAATATTTGTAATTTCGAATATTCGCTCAGCCCTAGCAGGGACACAACAATTCATTTTGTTTTTTCTGTTTCAACAAGTCGCTGAGGACACAGTTAACTTGGCTAGAAAACTCAACTAGAAATTTAGGTCATTCCAGAGGCGATGGGCTAATTATTTAGAGATGTTTTTATTGTGCCCAGTTGCTGTTTTAATTTCACGAAAAATGTTACTTTTTCCTGTAGGAGCATGCAGCTAATGCCTGCTCTAAGGTGCATCCCTGTGGTCACCTGTGCAATGGTATTCGAAATGAGACCACCTGCCTGCCATGCCTCCATGGCTGTGGTGCTGCCAAAGGGCTGCGCCAAGATGCCGACGACATGTGTATGATCTGCTTCTCTGAGGCCCTCTCCTGTGCTCCAGCAGTTCAGGTGCGTCAGTTTGTCTAATGATGTGGTTGCACGGTGAGTGCGGTAACATGAAATTGATATGGTAGTCTTCTATGAAAATGTCTTCACTGTATTGTGCTCTTGTCTGGGAAATGACTGTATCAACAAGCATGTGAGGTGTCACTTGATAGTATTGTAGTTCACCTGATTCTTGTTAGAGGCTTTAGTATTTAGTGTGGTTCCAAGAGCAGAAGTGGTGCCTTCATCTTGGTGAAGGTTAAAGAACCCCAGGTGGTCAAAATTTCCGGAGCCCTCCACTACGGCGTCTCTCATAATTATATAGTGGTTTTGGGACGTTAAACCCCACTAATCAATCAATCTTGGTGAAGGTGTACAGTGAGATCCGCTAAAGTGATGGGGCGCATATGATTGAAATCTGTCCCTATAAATGTGCATTCATCATTGTGTGTCATGCCTGTCCTGTAGTTTTGGTATCGCTTCCACCAATAATGTGTGGCTAGTGCTTGGTACTTGTTGCCTTTTCTTACATCTGCCCTTCAAGCTTACATCCTGTTGGTATGCCTTTGCAGCTCTCCTGTGGCCATGTTTTTCACTATCACTGCTGCAAGACTGTGCTGTCACGAGGTTGGTCGGGACCAAGAATAACCTTTGGCTTCTCCCTCTGTCCTATCTGCAAGGTGACCCTCACTTTTTCTTATCGTAACGCACCATATGGCCTAACATTGGCATTGTGTTGCAGTAGGGATTTCAACCGTGCAATGGTGAGATTTTGGAGACCACACGTGCAGCTGTTTGTGCGATGCTTCACAAAACCTTTAATTTCCCGCATTTTTACTCTTGAATAGGATGGGGTTGCCTTTTTGCAAGGAACTATGGTAGCATAAGGATTTGTCTCTACACGCTATCAGGAAAATGGAGATATTGTCACGCAAGTTCCCCACACAGGAGACTAGCACTTGTGTAAGCCCAAATAAAACACAAAGGAATTATTATATTCATCAGTGGATAATAATAAATGGAAGAATGTGCAACGCATCTGTATAAAACACATAACCTGTACTTGTTGTGTTGCACTGATTTAGCTACAGGGAACCATTGACCATTGCTTTTTTTGGTATTATGAGCAAGTCTCTGAGCTAGAACTTAATGATCTACAGTTAAACAACCCTTTATAAGAGACATGCTGGCGAGCAGTTTTTGTCAATTACTAGATGTGAAGCAGCTCTTTCACTAGCCTGCGTAATGCTGTCCCGCCGTACGAACGTGCCGCAGGTGTTGGTGCGGTGCCAAGTAGGTCACGCTGCTGCTGCGCGTTGACGTCACGCTTCCCTCGCAGTGCGGCGCTGGCGTCACTCTCTCTCTCTCACCTGCTGCCCACTCACCGCAGTGCCCGCAGCTGCCGCCTCGTCCGTTCGCCCGCGACACGTGCCGTGACAGCCGCTCGCTACACCGCCAACTCGTTGGTTCACAGACAATAAACCTGACGTACTTCTAACGTATGCATTAAAACATGTCACCTACAAGACCTCCAGTGCTCACTTCAGCACCTGCATTAGCGCCGTTCAACCCGTGACACTACCCATGCGCAACGGTGCTGCTGCGCGTCCCATCAGTGTTCCCTTCGAGGAGATGGTCCAATTTCTCCTTCAGTGTCACTTTCTTTTACGGAGCGCCATTGTGTTACCATCCTCAGCTTAGATGCGGTAGCAATTTTCACATAAAGGAAAACATGTGTTTTGATGACATTTGTGCAGGAGATTTCATCTGTTAGTCTTTTCAAGAAGCAATCATTTACGCTGGCGATGAGCGCCAACGTCAACACCACCGTTGGTGTAAGCGCTAGCACCCGCTGCTTTGCATCTACGGATCGTTCCCTTCGGGAGATGGTTTTTTTTTATGAAGTGGCACTTATAAGCAGGGTACCTTGTTCTTATTTTCTGATCCACCCCTGTTCTTATGTGGGCACAATGGTCTCTCTTACACCCAATTGTCTGCTACATCACAGTCTTAAAAAGGAGTCCAACTGTATCCCTGTACAGATGCACTGTCTATAGCAATCAGAAAAAAGCTTCTGATTAATTTAGCACTATCTCGCAGTGTATTAAATCTTCTCAATATAATTCATTTCACGCAGCAAGTTGGGCAAGACAATTTTGATTCATCATAATTTGGGGAACAATGCTACCTTGCAACCCAGACAAAAACATAAGAATGGGGATGTCAACCCCGTGTCATGTTTTTTTTTCTTCCTTCCTCTTGTCGGTGTTCAAAGCTACACTTTTACCCAAAGTTTGATATATTACTAAAATTTTTATGAATGTTACTATAAAGAAAGGGGCAGCTTTTCTTGGCTTCACTGGCTGTGTGTCAAGTGCGTCAATGACATCGAGTGGTTCTGATTGCCCAAAAACTTGAAAGGTGAGAAAGATCTTTGCTTCTAAAATTCTTGCCTTGTATTTTGCAGGCACCCATGGAGCATGCAGTTCTGAAGGATCTTCTGGAGCCCATTCGTGTGCTCTTTGATGACGTCAAGCGCAAAGCCCTGATGAGGCTGGAGTATGAGGGGCTGCACAGAGCTGAGGCCATCACCACACCTGGTGCTCGCTTTTACGACAACCCAGCTGGTTTTGCTATGGAGCGCTATGCCTACTATGTTTGCTTCAAGTGCAAGAAGGCAAGTTTGCCACTCTTAGTAGGGAGCAGTTCAAAGCATCAGACTTTATATTAGCGCCACATCACCAGCACATCCTGCCCAAAGAACAATCAGTTTTATTGCAGAAGAATTATATGAATGCACTGTAGTAGTTCATGATGTACCATCTTTTATGTACGCTATTGCAAAGAGCATGATGTTACGATATTTTGTTTTTATCTCAGGTTCAAAAAGTAAATATGAGTGCATGATGTATTGTTGCAAAGGCTTTAGTGAAAAATAGTGCGATACCCTGCTCATGTTCTTGCTGATGCAGACCGTCTTGCAAAGCACTGATAGGATAAAGTGTAAGTGCGCTCAGGAGACACGTTACTGGCTACAGAAATTACTTGTCACATGAAAGTTGCATTACAAGATTTTTACACGCAGACAGTGTTTCAGGCTTTTCTGTGTGCTTGCATGTTTCCGTGTGTTATTGTATTTTTATGCACAGACACATGAGTTTTGAGGAAATCCTCAAAATATTGTGAGATGTGGTTTTTTTCAGGCTTATTACGGCGGTGAAGTGCGATGTGACATCGAGGCAGGCCCCGTGGACGAGTACAACCCAGCTGAGCTTGTGTGTGGTGGCTGTTCTGACATCTCAAGGGCACAGGTACAGCCAGTGCAAAATTTGTCAGTTTTGCTTGTTTTTCTGCTACTCTATGTTCTGGCCACAATTTTATTTCTGTTTCATTAAAGTTGTGATGTTAGTGGCACAGGTGTATAGTGCGCGAGCTAAACTTTTTAGTTCACTGTCCCATGAAGTTTTATTAATATGCACTTGCTGGAAATATCACATAACTATGCATTAGTATGCAGTAATAACCACTACGTACAAATTTCTATCTCCTGAAGTGCAGTGCTGCTGCCAACAGAGAAATAAAGGGCACAGCAAGCATTGTCTAAAGTACCCCCTAACAAAGCCTTTTCTTTCTTTTTGCTAAATAAAGCACTAAAAATATTCTGACTCTCTTGCATGACGGTTCTATAGCCCAGTGGGGGTGCCGAGGAGCATTTTGAAACTGTTACTGGGTCCAAAACATACATTGACTGACAAAGCAACAGAATGGACTTACACGTGTATCAGCTTTTCATACTTGTGTGTGTGTCTGTACAGTGATCTGCTAATGAGTGAAAACTCACACTGTTTTAATAAATTGAACTATTGCTTTGTACAGCTGATCATCCCTCTCTAGTTGCGTGTCGTGCGTCGCCTACTCCGCTCGTGCCGTTACTGCTGACCCACTTGCTGTACCATACTGATGCATTTGCTGTAGGAGAGTTCTTTGTACTCGCTTTGTTTCAGACTGTGCACAAGTACAGTGAGTAGCTTGTTGGGTTAACGTTACAACAAGCGGCACACCTTCTATGGATCTGCGATGCTTTCACAGCCCTGCAAAATGGAGAGCAGCAGGCACGTTTGGGTTGTCACTTTATGAAAGCATCTGGTGCGCTTACAACAGCACTAAGTTTGCTGTATTGTGCACACGAGGGTGACATGATAGTGTCTGTGCAGTGCAGTTTCTCAGTGCCCGCGGCACTCAACTCGGCAACAGCATGAGCTGCTTTAATTTCTACAGAGCAACGCGCACTTATTAATGTGGCCCAGTACAAGGAGTTGACAGCAAATGTTTGCCCAGCACACTTGGAATAGCGCTGCGCTACACACATGGCCAAACAGGTAGCTGAAGATGCCGTTTGTGATGGGGTCGTTGGCAGTGAGTTAGACTTGTGCATCCGCAGGGAAGCGCCATTCCACCTTTGTTCTTTTCTGATGCTTATCGGCCAAGGTATCGATGCGATTGTGCAAAAAGATGGAATCATTCATCTACAGTCTTTGCACTTTCAGAAAAGACAGGAGACCTTTAGCGCACCGTGTGGCATTGGCAAGTTCAGGGGTACGGTTAACTTTTGTACCACGAAAATTATCTATGCATGCAGTGTAGACTCGCCAATAGGCATAGGACGAGCCACTCATTTAAGAATTTGTCACAGCTACGTTTTAATCGTTCATAGTTTGAAAGTGGGTACACTTAACACGGTTTTACTGTACAAGCTAAATCACATGCTTGGCTCACTCATTTGAGAAGATAATGGATGTGCATCAGGTTTCTTGTCTACCTCACATTAGTACGCTGTTGCCTTTCATTTTTGTGTCAGTCATTTTGTTTGAGTTTTAGTTTGTTTCAGTGGTGCCTCAGTGGTCAGATGTGCTTGTCACTGTTTATAATGTGCTGGCTCATGCTATTTCATGTTTTTCATTCTACTCTGTGCGTCCTGCTTACCTGCACAATGAATGGCACTGTTTTAAAAGTGATGGTCAGAGTGTGTTACAATGACACACCTGCTAAATGTGGTGGTGCTTATGCTGCCATTTTCTGCTGCAGATGTGCCCCAAGCATGGGACAGACTTCCTGGAATACAAATGTCGCTACTGCTGTTCGGTGGCAGTGTTCTTCTGCTTTGGCACCACCCACTTTTGCAATGCCTGCCACGACGACTTTCAACGGGTGGCCAATCTGCCCAAGCAGCAGCTTCCCCACTGTCCAGCTGGTAATTCCCTGCTGTCTTCTAGCATGAAAATGGGGTGATCGTACTCATGCCACATGGGCGTAGTTAATGGAATCAACTTCCTGATGCCTCATTTTTTCTTAAGGGGAGACTCTGGTGTTCTTAAAATTTTTTAGGGGCAAAGCTCCTTAGGGCGTGGGCTGTGCGTTCCCTGTAGCCTGTATGTAGCCACCTCTAGTTTAGTTCTTGCAGTGTTCACTAGATGGCGGTACCGTCTCCTGTATGTAGCCACCTCTCGTTTAGTTCTTGTAGTGTTTACTAGATGGTGGTACTTGTAGCTGATGATGAAAAGATGCAAGATGTTATAAACTAGAAAGCGGTACTTGTAGTTGATGAAAGACGCGAGATCTTATAAAATAGGAATGATGTCACACATGGCGCGTGTCATTGGTTGAAGGCAATCGTTCGATTTAGTGCGGCGACGTACGCTAGGGGGAGCGATGTAATAAAATCGAGTGGGCAAAATGTACAGAGGATTCATGGTTTACCAGGTTTACCTCCGGAGCTTCGCCCACTCATCATCATTCACTTCGTGGATATGGCGGAATTTTTTTTGTTTATTATCATATTCAAATGAAATTTTCAGGCAATGTATCTTTTAACCTGCTGTGAAGATATATGCAATCCATTTTCCTTTATCTCAAGTAGTTTTAGAGATATTGATTAAATAATGAATAGTTAAATTGCCCAATTATTCTGCAATTTAATCATTAAATATTCTTGAACACTTTATATGGACATGGTCTAGAATAATCAAGGATCACAACTATACTATCACTGTAATTTTAGCTCTATTTTTATACAAGTTATTGCCATATGTAATATAATGGTAGAGAACATAATAATTTTGATGAGATTTATCAGCACATAAAAATTTTTCTCTTGACTAAATATAAATTTTAGTAGTCTTATTGTGTATAGAAACTCGTAAGCTGTCGATTGCAACAAGAATCGTTGAAATCTGATCACTAGATCAAAAGATACTGTGGGCAACAGTATAGCACATAGGCAAAAAACTGATTTTGAGAAAACACAAAAAGAAGTTTGAAGACTATATATAGGTTTAATTCTTGCCAAAAAAGCCACAGATGGGAGTCCTTTTTGCTCTAGAAGCCACCAGGCTCATAATCATCACTCTCTTTCACACGCCTCTTCTTCATGGCATTCTTGAAGTCTTCTGCTCTGGTATGCTTTTTGTCACATGCCGCTAGCCGCTGCTGGTCCTTTTCTAGACATCTTTCAACATCTGTGTTGTCTTGGTTCAAATGCAGCTCCTTCAAAATGGCCTCAGAAGCATGTTTCTTTCCAGCATTGAACCGAGCAACCGCTTCCGCAACAGCAGTTTCGACTGTGAAGCGCGAGGCGTGCTTGGTTTTCGGTACAAGCGACCAGATCACTGAATGGAGGCTCTCATTTGAGTTTTGAGTTTTGCCTCTTTGGCAGCGCTCCAACAGCTTTCGATCTGAGAGGAGAGTGTACACTGGAAGGAGCGCTTCTGCAACATATTCCGGGAGGTTGTACCGATGCTTAGGAGGAGCCTGCTGCCTTGCCACTGCCTTGTTGTGGGCACAACATGAGTCTTCTCCCTTTGGGCACCGTGAATGTTGTGGCTTTGCATCAGTAGAAGTCACATGATAGTAAGAGGCAAGGACAGCATTCTCCATCTCATCGATGTTTCCCTGGTGTGCCTTGAATGCCCAACCATAATAATTTGTAAGCTTCATCACAAGCTCAGCAGTGAGCTTTCCTTTGCCACCGAGGCTTGGCCGACCTTCCCTCTTGCTCTTCTGCAGGAGGTGTCTCAGTGCAGCACCCATCCTTTTATGTATATGATTTACGCAATCCTCCTTTTCGATAGCCACGAAGCCATACACTTGCTCCTCCTGAAGGCTGTTGAAAGCGCGGCTATCGCCATCGCACAACATCGTTGTGTAGCAGAATCCATGCTTTTCGAGGGACCGGCGAAACAGAATTTCGGTAGCCTCTACCTCCATCTGGCCAGGCCTACTCGAATAGTTTTTTTGGCACTTGTGCCGAGCACGCCACTCACTGTATCGAGGGTCATCGTCCTTGGGGCCAATCTCGCAACCCAAACAGAAGATCGAGAGAACTTTGAAGTCCAACACATAGCCCGAAAACAGTTCTATTACAGTTCCCACACAAATGTGCGACAAGTGCGACAAATGTGCGACAAAGATAGAATACTACCAAGTAGCACAGGCAATACCCCGAAAAATTTTACTGTATGAACAAGGTGACTACGATTCTGTTTCTGCAGAATTAGAGTCGTATTACCCAACATTCTTGCTTTTGGCAGAAAGTCGTTGCTCTTTAGCTCTGTGGTCTTATTTTTGTGATAAGCTACTTCACGCAGTTGAAGGTCATGTACCCAACAGAATTCTAAAGAAGAGAACAAAACAAAAGCCTTGGTTTAATAAAGACATTCGCAAGTTAATTAGGAAATCACAAAGTTCGTACAGAAAATTTCGCAATAGGAGTACCACATCTAATGAACAAGAGCTTAGGCATGCAAACCTGACACTGAAATCGGCAATAAAAACAAGGAAGGATACTTTTTTTGCCCAATTAAGCGATAGGTTAAAGCAAAACCCGAAAGAGTTCTGGAAGTATGTTAAACAAACTAGAAAAGACGATATAAGCATTCCTGCTCTGACCGTGGAGGGTGATACTTTGTGCGCCGATGAAGAAAAAGCTGAAGCTTTTAACAACTATTTCCAATTAGTTTTTACTCAAAGCACACCTGGCCATGTGGGGGCGCTTCCAGTCATGTGGACTTCCATGAAAGACGTGGAGGTTGACATTACTGGTGTTGATTGCTTGTTACGGCAGATAAATACAACTAAAGCAGTTGGACCAGATGGTTTATCACCATTTGTTCATATAAACTGTCACAGCGTTATTGCAAAGTATTTATGCGTTATATATGAAATTACACTAAATACTGGAGTTGTCCCACATGACTGGAAAGTTGCAAACGTTATCCCGGTTCATAAATCAGGTGATAAAAAGCTTGTCGAAAACTACAGACCCATCTCGCTAACAGCAATTTGCTGTAAGTTATTTGAGCAAATCATATACAGCGAAACACTTAAACACCTAGAGCCCAAACCCGAGGAGAAGCGCAAAAGCAGCTCCGTCGAGCCCTGCACAGTTTTCAGTGAACCAACTTCCAGCTGGCTGATGGTTTGTGTGCTAGATACCTATGTCGGACTACGGATCCCAACAGGAACGCATATGAATACGCAGGTAGAGAAAACAGTCAGCTCGATGCCCCTTTTGAAATGTGCGATCTGAAAGCAGCACTGAAAAAAATGCGCAGGGGCACTGCCCCGGGCCGAGACCTGATCACGGTAAAACTGTTAGCAAATCTGTCAGACGATTCTTATCGGCATCTATTGCAATACATTAACGCGATCTGGGATGGCCAACCACTGCCAACTGAAGGGAAAACAGCAGTTGTCACATTCATCCCCAAACCAGGCAAGCAAATCAGCACGGACAACCTCAGACCTATATCATTAACTTCATGTGCCGGAAAATTGATGGAAACAATGGTTAGAGACCGTCTCGCCACGTACCTCGAGAGCAAGGGGCATTTCGCAGATTCCATGTTTAGCTTTAGGCCCCACCTGTCTGCGCAAGATATCCTTTTGCAACTAAAACGAGAAATTATCCAACCAATTCCCTCGACGCGCAACGACAGAGCAATTCTTGCACTCGACCTTAAAGGCGCATTCGACAACGTTAAACATGAAAGCATCCTGAAGAACTTGAGTAGTGTCCATTGCGGTAAGAAAGTATTTGCCTACACCAGAGACTTCCTCTCTGAAAGACTGGCGTTCATTCGCATAGATAACGAGGAACATGGACCATTCAAAATGGGACGCGGGGAACCCCGCAAGGAGCTGTCCTGTCTCCGCTGCTATTCAACATTGCCATGATGAAGCTCCCGCAAGCACTGGCAGTAGTGGAAGGAATATATCATGCAATATACGCCGATGATATAACAATCTGGACGAATCGGGGCAGTTTAGGAGAAATTGAAGACTGCCTGCAGCAGGCCGTCTCCATTGTGGAGGACTATGCGGCCCAGTGTGGGTTGCAGTGCGCTCCAACCAAATCTGAATTTCTGCATATCAGAGAAAACATTAAAGATAGGACGACCCTGAACTTGATGGTATCAGGATCAACAATACGAGAGGTTTCAGAACTACGAATCCTTGGCCTTCTGATTCACAACAGAACAAAAAACAGCACCACGCTAGACAAGCTACGGAAAATTGGAGAACAGGTAGGGCACATGATCCGCCGAGTGTCAAACAAGCGCGGAGGGCTACAAGGAAGGGACGCGATTCGGCTCGCCAATGCTTTTGTAACTAGCAGGATTCTATATTCAATACCGTACTTACGAATGACTAAACACGAAGAGAACAGAGTCGATGCTATTCTTAGGAAAGTAATTAAGCGCACACTTGATTTACCCATCAGCACTTCAAATCAGAAACTCTCTGCCTTGGGAGTCTTTAACTCTATACAAGAGCTCCAAGAAGCCCACCTCACAAATCAATATACGCGTCTTACGCAGACGCCCCCTGGGCGGCGCCTACTGGACCGCCTCTTGATCCGGCACGAATGCGAAATCGGAAACGCGGAGCGTATTACTGAACTTTGGAGAACAAAACTCTGGGTGTCCCCGCTTCCCCGCAATATGACCAGGGAGGCGCACCAGGGTAGAAGGCAAGCGCGCGCTGAGGCACTTGAACAACGACTTGGCTCCCGTAATGGGGTCTATTACGTTGATGTGGCCGGACCGTCACCTAGGGGATACTACACGGCGGCGGTAATACATCAAGGAACGCAGGTGGACGGCCTCACTTTCAAAGTCACAAGCTCAAGTAAGGCGGAGGAGGTGGCCATTGCACTGGCAGTATCCCATCCAAACTCAAAACAAATAGTTACAGACTCTCGAAGAGCCTGCGAGAGCTATCTTGCAGAAGAAATCTCTCCATTGGCTAATAGACTTTTAAAATTCAGCATCAGGAACCGCGATCCTACCCCAAAACGTCTTATATGGACTACGGGACATCAGGGTCTACAGGGTAACGAGGCTGCACATGCAGCGGCCCGCGTGCTTACTTCCCGGGAAACTCCCCATTCCCCTGATAGACCTGAACGTCCCACACCTTTAACACGGTTTCGAAAAATCAAAGAATACTACATTGAGCAACGCCGCTTGTATCCCGCACCAGCGAAGGGACTCTCGAAAACGGAGGAGCGCATCCTGCGGCGCCTACAGACAAATACGCTGCTCTGTCCAGCCATACTAAAATATTATGACCCTAAAATAAGTGGGCAGTGCCAGTACTGTGGGGAAGTGGCTAACACTTACCATATGGTCTGGGCCTGCCAAATGAACCCAAAATTAACCCCCTTTCCCAACCCCACCAAAGAGGACTGGGAGACGACCCTACTCAATAGCTCCACACCAGAGGAACAGCGAACTCTAGTGCAGTGGGCTCGGGTGGCGGCCTCGACTAATGACGTCCCGGACTAGGGATGTCAACCAGCCCGGTGGGGATAAGGGCTATCTGGCACAGCCAGCATCAATAAAGGTTTTTTCCTCCTCCTCCTTCTCGACACCGTCCCACACAATCTGTTAGAATTTGCAATGCTCTCTGCAAACATAAACCTTAAAGTTATCAATTGGGTAAAGAACTATCTAAACGATTGACAGCAGAACGTAGTGCTTAACGGATCAAAATCATCCGCGGTAACCGTTACGTCCGGTGTACCACAGGGAAGCGTATTAGGACCTTTGCTTTTCCTGATTTATATTAATAGCATAGTCGATGGTATTACCTCTCACATTAAGTTATTCGCAGATGATTGTGTAGTGTTTAGAGTGATTAAATCGCACAAGGATGCTGAAATTTTGCAGCATGATCTGTACCGAATATCAACGTGGTGCCAAAAGTGGAAAATGAGTCTAAACGTCCGTAAATGTTGCTGTGTATGATTCACCAACCAGATTAGTAAACTAGACACAACATACGAAATAAATAATTCAGTAATTAGCAATGAATCCTATTATAAGTACCTGGGCGTCTATTTTTCCAACAATTTCAAGTGGAATAAACACATTGACATAACTGTTACCAAGGCAGGCCGGATGCTATACTTCATACGCAGAAATTTCAGGCAAGCTTCACAGACCGTGAAACAAACCCTTTATCTCATGTATGTAAGACCTATTTTAGAGTATGCTTGCGTAATCTGGGATCCCCATCAGCAATACTTGATTGACTCGTTGGAAAAAGTTCAAAACCAAGCAGCCAGATTTGTTAGCAACAACTATAATTCCTTTGCAAGCACCACAGAAATGAAACGAGCATTGAAATGGGAGACACTGATGGTAAGGAGGCAGAAACTCAGGCTTGAATTTCTTCATTGTATATGTTATAATGGAAATGCCATTAACCCTCTTGATTATCTGTTCACACCAACGTACGTCTCTAATCGTCAGAACCATTCACGAAAAATATTAGAATACCGTTACAAAACCCACTCTTTCGGTAGTTCTTTTTTCGTAAAAACAATACAAGAATGGAACCGTCTACCGGATGATCTCATCAATGAAACTGATAATGAATCCTTTGTTTCTTCATTGTAACAACTTCTACAATATCACTGCCACTAAGAATGGTTTGCTGTCTCGAAGCGTGTGCGTGTTTTCAAATGCATGACTGTGACGTTGTTTTCACTCACCAATATTCGAGTGTTTTTGTTGTTTTTTTTCTTAAAATATTTTGAGTGCTGTTTTATTTGTTGAATCTATTGTTTTGATTGAAAACTATGTAGTTAAATTATTATGTGTACCTCCCCTACGTAATGCCTCACGGCGATGTAGATAAAATGTAAATAAATAAAATAAATAAAAGTGCCACGAGTGAGCCAAGTCCCGTCGAAGGAAACTGCGATATTGCCGGGGTTCCCGAAATTCAGTTCAGGATAGATGGCATTCACAGCTGTTGCGCACTCACTCATAATACCCACGGATGCGTTCATCACGGCAGGGTTCATCTTGGTTTTGACGTAGTCTTGGTACATTTTGTTGTGCATTCCACGACGAGACACATTGAGGGCCGAAAAAATGTCGTTTAGCACGGTCTGCCCATTGCCCGTGCTCATAACTGCACGAGCCGCAAGCACATTTACTTCGAAAGGGTTGCAGGTCGCATTCCCCTCTGCACTCGGCGAGCTCTATCCGGCGCTGCCATCTCCGCAGACGGCACAGTTCACCACTATTTTAAGTTTGTGTCACGAAATAACTAGAGGTGTGTGAAAGCAATATTTTGGGTGCGAAGCAAATTTGAATATTACAGTGTAAGTATGAAGCAAATTGAGTATTATTGAAATATTTCCCAAATATTTTTGAATTTTTTTTATTTTTCTAATATTTCGAAGCATAATTGCAGAAAGAAAGCTGGAGAGAGTTCCCAAGCATATTCTTCTGAGATAGCAACTTGGAAGTGTTTCTTTTGGCTAGGTTGATGAAGTGCTTGTGGGGATCGTGTTTCATAGTTGTCTTATCAAGAATGAAGCAAAGGAGAGGCTGAATAGTCTTCATGTGCATGATTTGGTGCATCCAAAGTGTTGCCATCAACACTTTACACTTGAAGGCAGAGATGGTATTTCCTTCTGTTGAAGCCCGAATGATGTGGCGGACAAGGGTGCGCTTGCTTCCTTAGAGTCCAGAGTTTGAAATCGATCTTATAGATGTCAAATACATGACAATTTTGGATGCTAAAAATCTTTGGCATCTGATTTTTCAGGCTTCCTGTCCAAATTTCAGGTCCAAAGCAGCACTAATTGAGCCCCCACCTGTGCCACATTCATCATCTTCATGTTGGAACCAACTTTTTCTAGAGTTGATACTTTTGAGACTGGCAGAGTTTGAAAGGCAGCTTTGCTGCAATGCGAAAGTGTGATGAGGTGGAGCGTAAGCAAAGGATACTGAAAAAAAGAAAATTGAAACAAACTGACAAAATGTCAGAATTCTATTCGGAAGATGTTACTGTTTCGATAAACAGAGTTTTTTTTTTTTTTAAGATTTGGTAGTATTTTGATGTATCATCAGTTCGCCGGCTGCTCGCAAGCCATCATGTCACAATTGCCGAGGCACACATGCTCCTGTCCTCATCTTTCTTTTCACCACCTCTCCTTTTGATGCTTTACTTCAGCTGGGAGCATTGTTCACTGCCGGTGCTGCTTTGGGAAGTAGCTTTGAGAATCTCAGGGGAAACCTGGAGATGCGGGCACTGGCTAGCATTGTTGACTCGACCGTTTCGAGCATTTGTAACCTAGTTTACTGAGCGGCTGCTAGACATGACAGTGTGTGAAAAACGCATTAACTTCGTTATTTTCTGTTTGAAATGAAGGTTCTCTATCGATTTAAGGACCCAATCTTTCAATGTGGTTAAAAATCTTGATGGCAAAAATTTCGTTCACTGTCTCTTTCTTTAAAAATTTGAAAGGGCCACTGCCAATTCGACGTCGACTGTATTTGTCTTCGAAAAAGTTCGAATAGTATAAATAATGAAATTCCAGTGCTAATTGAATCGAATAACAAGCACTATTAGAAAAATATGCGAAATTTGGACATTCTCATATGCTTAGAAATAACCTACTTTCCTGCAAAGTGACTCGCTACCCGAAGCATTTGCCAGAACTGACTGCAAAATGCATACCCTTAGCACCGTAGTTTTCCCGTGCAGTTGAAGCATGAAAGTAGCTTTAATCATGCAAAGAATATCATATAAAACTGTCAACAGCGACATTCATGTTGGAAGTTGTACAGTAAAAGCTCGTTAATTCAAATTCCACGGGAACGCTGAGCAATTTCGAATTAAACAAAATTCAAAATAATGAAAGTCAGCAAAAATGGGTGGATTTCGGCGGTGGGGGCACGAAAAATATTTCTTGGCCAAAAAAGTCGGTGATGACCATCTGCTTCTTTTCTCTGAATGCCACAGCTGCGGCTCCCTGTTCCAGCGCGCGGACGCGGCGCAGGGAATCCTCTTCACCCTCTTCAAAGCTGAAGAAGAGACGCGCCACATTAAGTGCCTCCATCACCGCAGAAGCTGACGGGCACACAGGCGCTTCGTCATTTTCGTCTTCCTCACCTTCTGGCTCTTCAACATCAGGCTGCGCACCGGCTACTTGAGCGATAGTGTCCTCATCAGTCAGGGCACCACACACCGATGCACCGGTGTCAACTTCAACATAATCGGCAAAACGTACGCCCCGAAGAGTGTCACGCAACGCCGCTGGCATGAGCTCCTCAGCCCCATTCACGTCGACGTCACAACTATCCTGCGCACTTCCAGCTGCAAATCCACTGTGGCTGAAACAGTTTGCGATTGTGGTCGCGGTCACCTGTTCCAATGCGCGCACCAACATGTGCATGGCAGTGAGCAGCGTAATGCCGAAGTCCTTCCTGTCGCCCGCGCACAAAATCATTCTCTCCAGCACGTGACGCCTATAAAAGCACTTAATGTTCCTTATCACACTCGGGTCCATTGGCTGTAGGGCCGCAGTCGTATTTGCCGGAAGGAACACCAACTTAGTTGCTCTCAGCTCAACGTCGACTTTGTGCGCCGAACAGTTGTCGACGACAAGAAGAACGCGTCTGCCGCCCAGTTCCATTCGCCTGTCGATTTTCAGTAGCCACTTCTTGAATAGGTCACCTGTCATCCAGGCTTTCTTGTTTGCGGCGTACTCCGTCGGCAGTGAGCGAATGTTTTTGAAGCACCATGGCTTGAGTGCTTTGCCAATCACAAAAAGGGGGACCTTTTCCGTACCGGTCATATTTGCGGCGACCAGAACAGTGACACACTCTTTGCTCTTTGCTGCGCTTGCCGCCGGGACAGCTGTCTCCCTTGTAGGTGATCGTCTTGTCTGGCTGCAACTTGAAAAATAACGCTGTCTCGTCAACGTTAAACACATCCTGTGGTGAGTAGCTCTCCAAGTACTGCTGCAGGGTGTCGCTTCTTCAAGTAGCGCATGTTTCGGCGTCCACTTCCTTTGCCTCGCCGGATAACGTGCGGAATACGAGATTGTGCCGCTCTCTGAAACGATGAAACCATCCCTCGGAGGCGACAAAGTCTTCAATGTCCAAGCGCAGGGCGAAATCGGCTGCCTTGACCACGATGATAGGGCCGCTCGATGCGATACTCTGGGCTCTCATTTCTTTAACCCAGATAATCAAATCTGACTCCAGTTCCGGGAACTTTGCTGTCCTGAGCCTTTTTCGACTGGCGCCAAAATCCTCGGCCTCATAGGCGTTTTCAATGGCCGTCCTGTTGCGTATGTAGGTTGACAACGTGCTCGGATGTATGCCGTGCTTCCTCGCAATTTCGTATTTGCTCGAGTTCCCTTGGTCAACCTTTCGCAAAATCTCCACCTTCTCCTTAACAGTCTTCGCGCAGTAGTTTCCCCGCGGCATCTTGCAACTTCGATGCGGAATAAGACGGCTTGACGGCGTGAACTAACGATGTGCTCGAGGAACAAAGTGACACTGCCGGGAGTGGCCTAGGACTGCTAGGACTACTCCGCCGACTCCTCAGCGTCCCGTGGATCCCGCGTACAAGTGGCGCCAGGCGCTGAGATAGTGGGAGGGCTACGAAAAAAAAAAAAATTGCTCCCTGGATTTTGGAGGTCATACTTTGCTCGCCCTTTGCTCGGAGGCCACTTAAAGCTCGAAAAAACTGGTCGTGCCACCTATCGTTCGACCGTAAAAGCTTCCACTAGTGTTTGACGATGATGGCGCTCGGCGACGCGGGCTTCGAATTATCCGTAGAGGCAGCCATTTCTGTTCGAATTAACGAATTGTTTTACACATGGTCTCCTATGCACTGCGGACCAGACTGCGGCGACCATTTCGAATTATCCAAAATTTCGAATTATTGAGGTGTGAATTAACGAGCTTTCACTGTATATGGCAAACTTCTCTATGTCGGCATAGGAACAGCTTCAACGCAATGGGTGCCACATTGCTTCTGTGCTTCAAATTCAACATGCCATGGCCATAGTAGCTATGGCCAGCTGCAATCATGCAAAAGAGAGCAACCAGCTCAAGCCCACAAAACCATAATATGCCTATCTTCCAAACTTCAGTGGTCTCGAAGGGAAATCGAACTTGTAATTCATGTTTATTTTTCATTATTACTTTGGAATTACTCATTTCAAAAGATGCTGTGGCTGACATCATTGGGTCAAACATCATTACATTTGTACGTGTGGCAGTTATGCAAAACAATTTAATCTTCGGGGAGTTTGAGCCTATACCAACTGAATGGGATTTGTCATGCCCATGTGAGACGGTTATTTCTGCTTATCTCCCACAGAGAGCACAGTTGCACATTTGGTTTTCCATTGCTGTTCACGCTTCTATTGACTGAGCATAGAGATGTGGTTCAAGATTAACCACACATAGCATGTAAACCACTACCAAGAAGCAAAGTTGGCAATGGCCACACCTACGTGTCATAACAGTTTGGTGCTTGCTTTCATGGCTTATGTTCATTTTTCATTTTAACCTCTAGTTAATTAGGTCCTAGTTATGGTGGTACACACATAGACGTAGCCTAATATCATTTGAACATATTCTGCTATACATTTTATGAGCTACGTGTTTAGCATACCTGGTTCAGCATTCTGCTCAGATTTTTGTGTGCTACTTGTCACTTATGGAAGTTTTTCTGATGGGCTCTCTGCAGGACCTAAGGCGAAGCAGCTAGAAGGGGAAGAGTGCCCTCTTCACATCAAGCACCCACCTACGGGTGAAGAATTTGCCCTGGGATGTGGAGTGTGTCGGAACACACACACTTTCTAGAAATCATGTGATCTAAGGAACATTTGGTGTTCTTTTTTTCTGGTCATGTATTATATATGAAAATAATATGCAAGGTTATGCATTGACTCCTTGTGTGCTGATTCTTGACTGAGAACACTTTTGGGAGAGTGTGGAGTGTTGTCAACTTATCACTTTTGAGGATGCTTTGCTTCTCATGTGCGTTTACAGGCTAGGCAGGAAGCAGTAGATGCTATAAAAGAAGGAACTTTCTGATGTAGGTGAATGCCCCTTGCCATAATGATGATGAATCATGCTGTATGTAATGCAGTAGCAGAAGCATTGATAGAAGTGCATACTTGCCAGATCTCCCGAATTGTCAGGGAGTCTCCTGAATTTTGACCTAATCTCTCGATTGTACACAAATGCTATCTCGAATCGCCCAAAAAGTTGTCGCCGCTGTAGAGTTTTTTTTTAATCACTCGTGTGTATATCAGCCTTTCCTGCTGCGACAGCTGCAGTGCTGTGAAAGAAAACTTGCCACCACGTTTCTATTTTGCTGTAGCTATACTGTAGAATACCACGAAGTATTTTTGGCAGTGTAATACTGCACATCTGGGCAAAGGCCGGTGGCTGTGAGACCCGCTCAACACCGTACTGAACCGAAAGAAGGTGTGGGAAACAGTACCATAGCTTTTGTATCTGTCTGCATTGGCTCCCACATTTTGTACGCTATAGGCCGACGCCGCTTGCCTATAGGTGTCAGTTATGTTACGTAGTTGTGGGGTTGCGCGTTTCCCCGAGTTCAGTGGGAAGGTTGATGGTGGTGTCAAAAGCAAAGAAGTACTTGTAAGTGTTTCTGAACTCATATGCAACTAAGTTTTCGTGCTTCGTGACTTCGGGGAAAGGTGGCAAGTACAAATTCTTATTGCAAGTTTTTCGCACGATGGCAAGTTCGACATATTGCTTCACAAAAGCATCAGAGCTACATTCATCTTGTGAAGACAGTGTGATCCACCCAGAATGCCTATTCACGGGATTCCTTGCGGAATGCAACTCGCCGCTAAGTGTAAGTGATCTTGGAGGACCATTTCTGAAAATGTTCCCGAGGTGCAAGGACGCGAAGCGGTACGAGTGCGGACGTACGAGCATTGTCATCATCGGGGAAGTGACTGCAGATGCTGAAAAGACAATGGTGGAGGCTCTGAAACGCCATGCTTTTGCATTTGCTGTGTACGGAAGTAGCGACAGCGCATTGCAAATGTTTCTGTCTCAGTAATTTACAATCCCAAGTTTTCATGCTGCTATGGCAGGTATGGTAGTCATTGCTTGATACTGTAGCGCCAGCTATATTATGGATGATATGAGTATGCACACATAGCCAAAAAAAATATGCTGCCTTTTCTCGATGGACTTACAACTGATAGCAACGAAAGTATTATGCCTTATGAGTCGTGGCACTGCTTCTATCATACCCCTCTACTATTCCATCTGATCTTGCCACAGCACCTCTCAGCTAGAAGATTTCTGAGACCTGGCCTGTCGATTCTCTAAGTTTCAGCTTCCATTATATTTATGCAGGAAGAACTTACTAAATGCTGATCCACGCACAGGTTTAGTTCTATGTGTAAGCCACTTGCATAGATTGACACCTATTGCCTGTAGGTTGTGTGTCCACATTTGTTCTTTATGGTCAATGCCTCCGCAAATAATTCATGCTCTTCATTCCCTGGCAACTTCACTTGAAGAACACTTCTAAAGTCTCTGTCCTCCCTTTCTAATCTCTGATGCACAGAGACATTTTAAAGGGTCCATGAAAAAGTTTCTAACTGTGAAGTTGTTTAGCAAATCGTATATTGTATCTCATATTATCTTAAACTTGTAATGCTTATCATCATAAGCAACCATGTGCCAAAAGATTGGGTTAATCCCACTACTCACCACAAGTCCACTAAAAATAAAAAAGGACAACAGCTAGCCCAACAAGTGGCTACAAAGCCTTTGAGTGACATTCAAATCATCGCAGTCCTTGTCAAAGACAAGTATTGCAGGTGGAGAAGTGGGGACAAGGCAGAGAAGGAGACAAAACATGCTACAACCTCGCTACAGCCAAGTTCAAGTCAAGCTCAACCTAGCTACTTTCCAATTCAAGCCAAGTTCTGCCTAGGCACATAAATCAGCTTCATTGTGTGTCGAGCTTTGCATGGCTTAGTGTGAGCTTTAACCCTTTCTTTTTTAATTATGCAGTTGGTGAGGTCACGACCAGGGCAAATAATTCTCACCCTAATTTGAATTAATCCTGCAAAACTTTTTCAACAGGGTCAAGAAACCCTGCTGATCAGTTGTCAAGGCTCCTGAGAACATGCGATTCAAATAGTATAGTGCAGTAATGGCCTGGAGTTTGCATTTACTTCTCAAGGTCAGCTATAAATTGTTTCCTTCTCCCTCAAAAAATCATGCCATGAAGCTGAGATTTATGGCATCATTTGTTCATGAACCCGAGTTGCATCTTAATAATAATTGTTAAGGTTTAATGTTTCAAAACCATTTTATTATTATGAGAGATGTAGTAAAGGGCTCCGGAAATTTTGACTACGTATCTGGGGTTCTTTAACACGCACCCAAATGTAAGCACACGGGCCTCAAGCATTTTTGCCTTCATCTAAAATGCAGCTGGCGTGGCCGGGATTCGATTCTGCGACCTGTGGGTCAACCGCCGAGTGTGTTAACCTCTAAACCACAGTGGCCAGTCCCGAGGTGCATGATGAACCCGAGGTTCGATGGCTGACTGCCATTGGCTGATTTGAATGTCATGAGCTGCATAGTTATTACAGGCGCCACAAGATGCCGCCACATGCTCGTGCTCGCTATCCCACTGAGAGTAAGCTGCGAATACTATGGGAAAAGTGCACAAGGTGAGGGCACATGCTGATGAACAGGTGCATCTTCTTGCCCCTTTTGTCACAGCTTTGTGTAGCTTTCGGCACGCCCACTGGTGTAAAAGGAGAGAAAAGGTGTTTGAAGCGTCCGACAAATCTCTCTGGCTCTGCTAGCTCTGACAAACAAGATTTCTTTTTTCAGTCAATTTGTGAGGCAGTGAGCTTCTTAATGGAGCCATTTAACGATTACTTAAAAAAGTGATGCAGGGTCGCTGTGAGTGAAGCAGTTTGAATGAATACGTGACTGAGGTTTACTTTTCTCCAAAACCATTCTCCCTTCTCAACTTCTCTGCTTGAGTGGTCAGGGCTGAGCATCATGCTAACCCCCGTGTAAATTGATTTAGGTGCATGCTAAAGAACCCCGGGGGGTCAACATTTTTGGAGCCCTCTTCTATGGTATCTCTCATAATCATATCGTAGTTTTGAGACGCTAAACCCCAGCAATTATTATCATCACCTGCCGCAATCCTTAACTGGGGCACCGCTGAGCATGAAGCCATGCCCTGTGTTTAGCTGGGTGATCACTGCACCAACAGGTGCTGTTGCAAACCCAACTAGTTGCATTTTCTCTCTCGTACAAGCTAATCAGATTGGTCGCACCAGTAACGTCCCAAAACAATGCTTTGTTGTGAAATAAGGGCAAGTGACAATTTGTTGTGGCTGCACGCAGTAACCTGTAGCGGTGCATGTTTATAAAATTCTAATAATTAGAATATACAAAGTGCTTATTAAAGAGCCCCCGACACCAACATTGAACCCTTCGGGTGTTCATGTTGTTTCATTATCCTGTATACACGGACCATACTGACCAGTTTTTAGTGACAAACCTTGCTTTTAAGGACAAACCCTACACCTACACCACGTATGACATCTTGGTTTAGATGGCGTTTATTTCCCCCAAGGATTCGGCAACGAACAGGCAGACTGAGGCAGAGTGGGCGCACACACGTGATGATGATGGTAGGGACACCTGGCGAAGATGAGGACAGAGAGCCAGAAAGATGATGATTATGATAGTGTATAGGTGAGAAGAAGCACATAACAAAAACCCACAATATTTTAATTTGGTTTTAATGTAAGCCTGAGTGCTCATATGAGTTGGCAGCACTTCACAACATCGCCACTGGTCTGGTGTAAATAGTGGCTGTGTGTAAAGTAAATCTATTATTGTTGACGCCACAGAAGATTTGTGGGCAGCTCACAATATACCACGGCTGTGGCACCCAATGAGGGCTGTTGTTCCTTGCCCCTCTTGCTCTGTTGTCTGGCGACTCTCTAGGTAGTTGAGGCTGCTTGCAATAAGGATGATTTTTTTTTCCCTGAAGAACAGGCTGTCAATAAGCTTAACTTATAGTGAAGCCCTTGAGTGGTTTCATTCCTCACTGCATACAGGGTCGTTAATTTGATAACCGTGCTTTCAACATCACAAAAGCTTGAGTGCACGTGATCTTGAATGCTCCCCCATGTTTGGGCACTCGTCTCTTGTGATTATAGGCAGGCGCTTCAAAGTGATTCTAAATTTGTCACAATTATCGGTGCTAGCATTATTTTGGGTGCAACCGTAATGAAAACCAGTAGATAATGAAGTGGATAAAGTACAGGGCATGTTGTGCTGTTTGAATAGCTTTATTCCGCCACAAGTTTCCCGCCATAATGACAGCTACAAGAAAGCTTCAAGTCCAAGCCAAAAACGCTAATAATCCGTTAGCAGCCACATAGCTTGCAGGTGTTTAAAAATGGCGGCGGGAGTGGGCATTGCGACAGATAGAGTGCTGTTTTTAGGGCCTACGATTCCCAAGGAAGTAAAATGTCTGAAAAAGTTGCTGCCAAGCATGGAAAAACAGCTTTACCGTGGCCTTCTGAAAGGTGAATGTCTCTGTTTTTCGAGAGTTCCCGCACCGGCATCGCAAGCTCACCGGGAGGCGTGTCAGGTGGTCTACATCTGAAACTAGACGTTAAAACTTGCGTGTGCAGAGCTCGCAGTGAACGACAAGCGTACTTAAAAAGCGTGCGATTGTTAGTACACCACAATGTGTTCACACATGTACGCCATTTATGTCCGCAGCCCAAAGGACATCTTGTCGGACTTTCATTAGAAGTTATCGTTTATTTCAGTTGCTGTCGCCGACTTCGAAGGCAGAGAGGTAAACCCTAGTGTTTACGATGAATTGCGGTCCCGTTCGGCTGACCCAGACACGTTGGATGAGGTCTACAGTGCGCTGCACACACTGCTTCGGGCTGCTTTGAAGCTACCGTCTTCAGTATTGAAGCAGGAGGTGGGTTATTTGTGACACGTACTGTCATTTATTGGCAATGTCAGCTCTCACTTTCTATAATTAGGGTTATTTTTTTTGCTTCTTATGCCTCCTACAGGCTTTTAGAGAAGACCTTGACGCACTGCGGTAAGTAAATTCCTTGAAGAGTGACAAAAAATTTCAATATTTTTGTTGTTCATACTCATGTTATTTACTTGAGCACACCTTGCTTGAGACAGTAGTAATCAATTTTATTCTTATTTGTTAATTTTTTTCTCTTTCAGTATCCCACCAGAATTCGCAGGAGACTTGGTCAGTGTGGTCTTTGGGTCCAGGTGTGTCGGATACATATCAAACAGTCAAGTTGCAAAAGCTAGCAGTTCATTTTAACACCCCAGATTTGTTATCGAACATTCGTTTTTCACAGAAGGGACAACATTGACCAGCACAGTCTTGAACAAGGCCCTAAATACCCGACACTTGCGAGCCTGAAATGGAGAGTCGACGTTACCATATCAACAAAGTGAGAGCATGTGTTGAGATCTCCTCATCATGCTCTATTAGTCTTAAGAGACTGCTTGCTAACTGGGATGCCACACTTATTTCAGTGCCTTGAGCAGGGTTCTCGAACCTGCCATACAGATGGAGATGGAGACATCTGACGGTGAAGTTCACACTTTCGAAGTGAGTTACACAAATCAGGTTGCAAAAACTTGAGTTTGCTATTGACTAAATGTAAGGCATCTGGGTGCTGCCATCTTGGGCTGTTAGGCCAATGTTTTCTTGTTTTTGCATATTGCGACGTAAATTAATAAAGCCGTGAAACATTGCACGCATCAACCCAAGTGTTTCCATGCATATGCGTCTGCCATAACACTGTTCGTTTAATTTTTGAAGATGAAAAACACAAAGCTCAACAGCCCAACATAGCGGAATCCAGACGCTATACCAGCTTCTGACATTCGGTGCCTATGGTCACCACCTTTGCCTATTTTTTCTGAAGGTGGCAAATGTCACTCGAATCCCCAGCCCTAAACAAATGTGCCATTTTTCAATTTTCGGATCCTCATTAAATTTACACATGTCGCTAACCTTTTGCCGGTCATCCATTCCTAATTCCTTAAACTGTTCATGGTCATGAAACTGTCATATTATCTAAACCTGTGCTCGTGGAGGACTAAACTTTCAACTTTTTTTTCTTGGCTATTTTCTCAGACCAGATTCAACTTCTAGCTTATACCTGTTCTCTGTGGGCAACAAATGATAATGCATCTCACATTAATTGATATGACCAGTTTGAGTCACAAGCCAAATGGATGCACATTGTCTTATTTTGTTTTGAAAACTATGTTCAGTGGTGTGCTGGTAAAGCTGGCAGACCACTGATCATAGAAGGTAGGCCATTCAGCAGGGATGCCTTTTAATGTTAATTTTATAATGCCTCTCAATAAGTTTTCATTATGTGTATGTTGTATTCTTTGTATAATCAGTTATGCTTATTTTCATTTTGTTTAGAGGTATTTTTACATGCTAATTTTAGCGAAAAGTCTTCCTCCTGAGGGCACAAAATTGGACAGCCAAACAGAAGTTCCCATGTCTCCATTGTTGCTGCTGTAATGAGATCGTTGTGTTAAGCAATGCAACCATTTTATGTTGTTTGGTTGGGGACGTTCTTGTAGCTATAAATGCCATTTTCAACAATTGCACCAAGCGTAAATTTACTTTCTGAGGCTCTCGATTCTGCTGGGAATGGACAATTATTACTGAAAAATAAAAGTTTAACCTTTATTTGAGATAATGCATGGCATGGCTCGTGGAAGCTTTCATACGGCAGTTTTTATTAGTTGGTCAATAAGTGCTGATCAAATTGATTTGATGCCTTAAGTGCATTGAGGAGAAGAGTTACAGGAAACTTAAGGTGGTCAAAGTACTGTATTGCCTTGCTATGATATGCCTTGCCTTAGGCATTGGTGTGGCATATGAAAACTCGGAATATAATATATAAATGAAGTATATTCCTGTAACCGATTCTAAATTAATCAAAAGTACATGCACATATGAAAAGGAGACATCAATTTTATATTTTTTGCTGGGGCTCCCTTTTGTATAAGCATTTGCACCCTGAGCTCAATCCAAACAACGTTTTATGACCAAGATTTATTTGTATATGCACATAAATATATCACATGCAGTTTGCCTCTATAATCTTATAACTTGCATGATTGCTTTTTTTATGCAGCTTTCTGACCACCATTGAAATAAAGCTATTCAAACAAACCTTTTTTCTGTGCATTTTCATGCAGGTTCAGAGAGCAGAGTTTCACAAGCTACGTCATGCTGTTGCCACAGCATTGAAAGAAATGGAAGAGCTTGAGAAGAAGGTCGAAAAAATGCCACTGCATTTGCAGCAATGAAAACTACATTGTGGAGTAGAACTAATATTATAATAAAAGATGTTTGTAAGATGTCTATTTCTTAGGCCATTACTAATGCTTTTCATTGTGCTAGATAACACACAGGCACAAAAGGAACAATATAGTTGTGAGCAGTAACATATTTTGTGCGGTCAGCCTTGTCTGTTGTGCTGTACTGTTGAACTTCAACTCACTGAAATTATTGCTTTTTAGAAGTGAGAAATGATGGAAAATAAACTACAGTCACTATTCGTTGCTTGTGCGAAAATAATGCAGTGCAGATCCATGCAGACGCTCTTCGAATGTTGCTCAGCGTTATGAATAGATGGTATAGCTGCGAAACCTGCTCATGAGCTGACACTTTCAACATTGCCACTTGTCAACTTGGTGACAATGTTGCAAATTGTGGGATCTGGTTGCAAAAGCCTGCAACAGAAAAGTTGATCATCAACTTCACTTTCTCTATTAAAAAATGAGTGGTTGAGTAACTGATGACAAAATGAGCATCACCTACTAAATTATATTGGAAACAAGTGTATATGTGCCTTATTTTGAAGATGTATGTCCTCCGCTTTTTTATTTTGGTTAAGTTTGCTAGGGTGAAGCAAATGCATTGCCAGCCACCACTTTTGTGCAAAGTGTAGGGAGGAAAAAGAACAATATGCCACGGTAGGCATAATGACCATCAGAGGTTGGGTCATGCCTTGCTGAGTGTTTTCCTCAGCCATTTCTGGGGAAGCGGGCAGTCTCCTCTTGTGGAGTTCCAGGTTGAGTACCCTGTATCTCCACTTCTCTGCCAAGAGATTTATTGGCACAAGGACTAGCACTGGAGACTGTCGTTCAAGTTTTCTTCAAAGTATCATGGTCTTTGCCGCGTCGTAAAACCTTCATCTCATACGATGAACGTAATCGATCCAGTCATCGACCAACAGGCATCACCTTAGTCGCGAGGCAGTTCACATCTGTCAGCTAAAGCCATATTGTGACCCCTTCCTTGTGTTGTCGCCTTGACTCACCAGCATGGCTCCCCTTTGTTTCTAGGGTGTTTTAGGGAGGAAGAACACTATGCCACCGTGAATCACCACCTTATCAGGAAGAGCCGAGCGCGAGCTGTTGGCGCCAATGCTGCGATTGGAGTGTTGGTTGTCGTAGCCTACTTTCAGCAACTATGGGCCTCTTGCTCAAGTACTACATGCACCAATAAACCCTGCTTCGAAGGATCAGGTGTTGAAAAACACTGTAGAATCGGACTTTATTTTTTAAAACTTTTATGATGTTGAAAGGTGTGAAAACAGTGCTTCTTTCACTTAATAAGCTTACTGTAAGCTTTCTTGGTGGGTCTGTTGCAGGTAAATAAGTTTGAATGTATCCACTGCACCATAAATCATCCTTTTTTGGAGAAGAGAAGTACCTACTATGCCAGAAGTAATAACTTTGTGGAGTAGCATTTTAACCACTACCATCTAAAAATTGTAATATGCAGTTTTGCACTTGCACATTTTGTGATTTGGCTAATTATGATGAATTATGGCAGAGCCTTTTGTAATTAATGGGAATCGAATTGCCGACCTGTTATGCAATTTGCACTGTGTGACACCTAGAGTTATTTCACTCTTTTGTCATGTAATGTATGGTGCCTGTTAATGTGACTCCTCAGTTGGCTTGACCACCCCTCGCCCTGCACACACCTATGCCTCTGCTGTTCTCAATATATGTAACTCTAGCCCATTTCCATGCGCTATATTGCCTTTCTCGCTATAGTCGCTGAGTAGAATTAGGCAACGCATACTCATTGAGGACCAAGAGGACCAAACGTAGGCGAGTTTAGAAGATGATGTGAAATAAACATCAAAGCCTCTGAAGGCCATTTATCATAACCCCGTGTCATGTAAAAGAGTGATGCATACAGCTCGAGGTGCAGTGTTCTGCTTGCCACCCTTGCAACTTGCGCTTTCAATTTTCAAGAATTTTCCTGCAGTCTGTCCTGACAGTAAGATAAATCACTGGTGCATGCACTAAAAAAGTGCATATCTGAAACATATTTAGTCTGAAACAGCCCTTCAGCTTAATCAGAAATAAAACGCATTCTTTGGGTTGCATGTTCGTGTAGTGCGCTCGTAGGAAACTTTGATATATATGGTAAGGTCTAATCAAAAAGAATCAAGCAGTCATGCGTAACCTATTTTCTGTACAAGCATGTTCAGGTAAGCCGGTCAAAGTTATTCCGATGTGCCCCACTAAAGTAGTTGGTGCTCTGATGATGGCAAAAAATGCCGAAATTTTGGCTGCAGCGCCGTTCTCCGTTCAGTGATTTCTTACACGTTTCATTGTCGCATTGAACGAGATCTAATTTAGCGCTTCTAAACGTGACGTCCCCCACAAACAAGCTTGTTTGTCGCGAACTTATCTTGATGTTAACGTCGCGTTCGCGGTTCAGTACATGACTATAGCGCTTTTGTTTTTCCCGCAGGCGAAGACCAACGCTATTCACACGTCTCTTACCGTGAGAATAGCGATGATGACAGACCGCACGTGCCTAAACACCTGCTAGAGCGAGCTTTCCTCGCTCAAGTTTTACATCGCGCTTCCCGGCGCGTGGGTTGGCGTTCTCATTTTCTTTTTCTTTGCTTGTTTTTACATTCATGCCTTTGGAAACTCGCTCATGCAGTTCATCCTCGATTGGCCTCTCAGCTCCGTGTTTCCTCGTCTCAACATCTCCGTGGAGCCCACTCGAGAAGTTATCAGCCAGTGCGGACCGTCGATATGACATATTGATTGTAGTTCGGCGATAACAGTGAATGCATGACCATCTTTTGAATGGTAACATCCTTCCTTTCTTATTTATGGCTTGTGCAGTCTAAAACTTGATGCTTGATTCCTTCATTGTTGTCGCCAGCTTCGAGTTTCATTCATGATCGAGTAACATCAACAGTTGGGGAGTTGGCGATCGCGGGGACTCGATGTGCCGTAGAATAATGTTCGACTGCCATTATTACAGGAGGCGTGAATATTGCATAAACACTTTTCGTAAATGTCTTGCATATCCCCGCGATCACGACTTATTATTTGTTGGCTTACTCGGTGCAGTTTGTCATTGATTCCGATCGCTGTTGGTATTTCTCGTGTGTTGTTTTGTTGGCTGCTATCCTTACCCCGTTGCTCTGGCTTTTCCCCTCTGCTTTCGTTCCTTTAGGTTGTGAGTGAGTATATGCCATGAATACCGTTTCCGAGCAGCACAAGTGGCCGAGCTCTTGCTTGGTACAGTTTAAGAACTGCACCATATTACGTAATCATGAATTGATTGTAGAAGACCTCTGGGTTAGGAACAACGTTATTGTGAACCCTGAGCCCATATTTTTCGACGAGCGGGTTACTGCTGACATCCAACTGGACTGCAATGGAGCCATCATTGCACCAGGCTACATTGATCTCCAGATTAACGGTAGGTGCTTTTGGTCTTGCATTCGCTCCAGCGTGCTATGTTAACTTTATCGCCAACTTTGGCAAATCACCAACTTTTGATTCACGGAGATGGGAACCAGCTATATCGGCCTGTGCTGTAACAAAATTGGCGGTTTTCCATCAGTAGTTATGTAACTTTAAGCGAATTTCATTTTATGCCCAGGTAGAGATGCATTGTTTGACAATGGAGAAAAGCAGGTGCACTTGTTGGCGCTACTCTCTTGATCAAGAATTTTTTACTTTATAAATTGAAACGAGTACTCGCACAGATATATCCTGTTGGCCCTGTTGACCAAAAGAAATGTAACCACAAGTTTAAGGTAAAAAGGACAAAGGAGCTTTAGAGAGTAAATGCAGGGAGGTTAATAAAAATGCATCAGGTTAATTAACTTTGATTTCAACTTTTACCAGCACAGTTATCGATAAACATGTTATTAGTGAATGTGACGGGCACTAAAATAATTATATTTGCTAAAATTTTTTAAAATAAATTTCAAAGATAAACATCACAAATGACTAAAACATTTTTTGAGGAATTACACATTTTAAAATAAGGCAAAAAGTTTCTTATTATAAGAGAAACTTGCAACTCTGTCTTCCATATTATTTACAGTCACACTCAACGTGACTTGCAAGACTGGAGCCCTGTCAAAGATTGCACATGGTTTCAACTTGCCCTAATTTTCACAACTAAGTTATCTTATTTGGTGTCATCTCTAAGTGAGAGAACAGCATTTAGTTATTTAAATAAAGGCTAGTGGCTGCCTAGGTGATCTTTGAGCTAGTTAACTCTTTCGTTACCGCGCGAGAATGGCTGTTTTTCATATGTCCCTGGAAGATCGCGTTTTCCAGCTTGAAAAGCACTCCAGCGCACATTGAAGAATACCAAACTTTGCAGAACGAAATGCTTTTTCCAAAAAATATATGTTGTAGAGCAACATAAATCTTATGGAATGAATAAAAATGTGAAATTTTTGGTCACCAGCTGGTGAACAGTAGAATAAAAAACACAATTATGCAAAAATATTCAAAACAAGGAAAATTCAGAATATACATTTTGCGGATGAATGATGCAGAAACAGTATAAAAAATAATAAATGTTGTACAAAATGTTTCTCTTCATATAGACAAAGAAAATGAGAAGCGAGGGGCTGCTTCATTGCTCGTGCCATGCGTTGAAGCATTGCATGATTTTTCGAGAGGCACACGTGAACTCTTACACTTTTCTCAGTAAATATTTGTTGTGTTGCAGTAGGAGTCTCCAGGTCTTCCAATATAAATGGATGCCCGTGAAGTGAATAATCTCTCTATAAATGAGATGTCCAATGAACTTTGCTATTTCATCTAGCGTCACCTCTTTCCATGAGCCACCTCACTCCGCATAGGTTGGCGTTCCAATATGTGCATCCAAGCATATTTCTTTGCATCATTGCGCATAATGTAAAAAAAAAGGACAATATTGCTCGCAGTTCTAAAATGTTTTGCACTGCTCCTTAGTCAGGGCCTAGATGTGCTCCGGGGGCCTTCTTGCCGTTAGGAGAAGCTCTGCAGCCAGCGCCACCACACCGCGCCCTAGCGAAGTGTGGACCTGGCACGTAACCTGAGTAACTATAAGATTATGCACAAAAGTCGGAAGCTATACGCAATTGCGGAGGAGGAGATAACTTGAGAATGTAAACAAAACAAACCCATGAACGGCTACAAATGTCTCGGGCTGACGTAAAACATCGTCGCCATAAAACTTGAAGCTGAGGTGCTGTCATCCGCGAAATCTCAGCTCGTTCTCACTCAATTCAGGTGGGGTCGCAAGACAGTTTCAAGCAGCGCATGTGTTTTGCAACGCTGATGCGCACCCATGCGCGCGCGACGACCGCGCAGTAGGAGCGACTTGTGACGCTAGATATGACCCTGTGTCTGATATAACGATACGAGCAAAACCAAAGTGGCTGGTAACTGGTTGTGGGAACCACCTGCACACTTTATACATGCGGCGGACCTTGGTAAATATTTTTTGTAGAATTAATTTTCTCTGATTTTTAGCAACAGCTCTCTATTGATTAGCTGGCATAAATTTCCAAAAATGATTACTGCTCAACTCGGTCAAATTGCGAAGCTAACACATCAATTCGATATTTGGCTTGCAAAGTTTCTTTTCATTACAGAAATTCAATGTTACTGTACCATAATCACGAGGGGCACGCACTTCTGTCAAGTTCATGAACCTAGTGCATTTTTTCAACTACACACGCACATTGGTTTGCGCAAAAGTCTGTAAAAAAAAAATCGCTATGTTGCCCAAGTCGCTAAATTAAAAAAAAAAAAAAATGTGAAAGTCGAGTGGCTGAACCAACTACTAAAGAGTGCTGGGTGCACAAGAAAGAAATTTAACATGCCAAAATTGATTACCGAAAAGCATTGATGACCGATGATCGATTTGAATAGGCATGGTAACGAAAGAACTAAGTCATGTGTTCCCATGTTGCAAGTCAGATTGAGTGTGACAGGACAGAATTAAGAGAGGTGATTTCACTGGTCATATTTTTTTCTTTAGCAATCAAGCTTGTAAAGTCGCCTAATCGGCTAGAAACTTGTATATGTAATGTACACTTGCTCTAAACTTCATAAGGTGCAAAGGGGAACGCAATGAAAATTTCACTTAAAAAAAAAGGAGGTGTGACGATGAGGTTCTATTTTCTTGTGCTTTCAGGAGGCATGGGTGTAGATTTCTCCCACAGTGTCGACACAATTGTAGAGGCTGTTCAAAAGGTGGCCAAGGGCGTCCTCCCGTTTGGAGTGACATCTATGTGTCCAACCATTGTGACTTCAACTCCGGACGTTTACCGAAAGGTGAATTAAATTTTACTCATATCTCACTCCCAGAAAAGATGTCCATATTGTGAGCGCTGATTGTGTTGCTTATCATTTTCACTTTCACCTGCGCATACAAAGCACCGTGATCATCATCATCGTAGCGGCTCGCTGCTTGTTCGGTTGCTGGCTCGCGCGTCTGGGTTGACAATAAAACGGTCGCTCCTTCGTACCTGACGTCGTCTCACAAGTGGTGGAGCGTGCTCTGATTCCCAAGTCCTCGTGCACTACCGGTCACCCCTGGAGCTCCGATCAGGTCGACGGCTGTGCTTGCCAACAGTGATGGCGCAAAACGACCCACCCCCTACCGCCTTCTTCGCACCACCCGCTCAGCCTGCTGGGCCTCACCACACCGTGAGTACCTCGCAACGAGACCCTCCAGTGTTTTCTGGCCTTCGCGGTGAGGACGTAGAAGAATGGCTGGACAGTTACGACCGTACCAGTGCTTGCAATTACTGGGATGAGGCACATAAGCTGCGCTATGTACCCTTTTATCTGAAGGAGGTTGCTAAGACGTGGTATCATAACCACGAACGCGACTTTCCTGATTGGTCAGCATTCACGGTGCAGCTGCGTCAAATATTCGGCACTTCTACAGGACGCTCTGAGGTAGCTAAACAGAAGCTCGCTACCCGCATCCAGGGGCCTGACGAATCGTACACATCGTACATTGAAGACGTTCTGGCCCTCTGCCGCCGCGCCCAAAAGGACATGCCGGAGGCCGATCGTATTCGGCAAGTAATGAAAGGCATCAACTCCGTCGCCTTTAATGCTCTTGTCATGCAGAGCCCGACAACAGTTCAGGACATTATTACCACCTGCCAGCGCCTGGACGCACTTTACTCAATGCGCCTTCCACACGCCTCCTATGACACTCGTCTTACTGGCGAGCATGAGCTGCGAGCTCTAATTCGCACCATAGTGAGAGAGGAACTTCACAGCCTTGTTCCTGCCAGCGCACCGACTTCACCTGCCCGCTCACCCCCTCTTAACCTGCGGGAAATTATAAAGGACGAATTGGCGTCGATGACGAGCGTCGCACGTGCCCCGCCGCCTGTGCCCTTACATGTGCCTACGTATGCCGAAGTCGTGTCACGGCCTCCTCCACCTACTCCACCTGTAACTACGGACGTCGTATACGACCATTTGGCTGCGATGGCAGCCAAGGCACCACCACAACCACACTTCCCTGCCTGGCGCCCTACGCGCCCCGTCTGTTACTACTGTGGCATAAGAGGACATATCTCCCGCTTTTGCCGTCGGCGCCAGCAAGATGAACGACGAGGTTATTCTTCGTACGAGAGTGACCGGGCTGCGCGGTCTGACCCCTACGTTCCAGGAACCTACATTCCCTCGTCACGACGTTCGCCTTCGCCTCCTTTGTCCCACGGTGAACCTCGTTCTTCCCGCTCACCCCGCCGTCGTTCACCATCGCCCTTCCGCCGTACTACTTCGCCTTTACGTTCTGCCCTGATGCCCCTCGACAGCCACTCGGAAAACTAGCAGCTGCAGTTTTTGGAGGAGAAACTGCCTGTCGTCGAATTGTCCCAATTCCTCCTGCGCGCCCTGCAAATTTACTAACTGTTTGTGTAGAAGGCATTTCGGTTGACGCACTCGTGGACACTGGAGCAGCCATTTCGGTCATTGATCGCGAACTATGTCATCGTCTACGAAAAGTGCAAACTCCATATGTTGGTCCGGTGTTATGTGGTGCTAATGAAAATAGAATTTACCCTATTGGACAATGCACTGTTCGTGTTCTGATCGACGGAATTCGTCACCATATACAATTGGCTGTGCTTTCTTCATGTGCTCATCCGATTATATTGGGCTGGGACTTCCTGTCAGCCGCTTCCGCTGTCATTTCGTGTGGTCCGCCCGTTATTCGCATTACGGACACTGAAAATTCTAGTGCTTACGATTTTTCGTCGCCTCACCTTGTTGCAGCTGCAGACTTTGTACTGCCCCCGGCCCAAGAACGTATCCTCACCATTAGATCCAGCGATACCATTGACGGTGACGCAGTGGTTGTCCCCGATCAGCGCTGCATTTTCCGAGGAATCGCCATCGCATGTTGTCTAGTGCGGTTTTCGCGTGGTCATGCCAGTCTCACCGCCTACAACACGACAACAGAGCCACAACTACTGCCAGAGGGGTCCACTGTTGCCAGCCTTATCGACATAGCACCGGTATGTGTCGTCACTGTATCGTCTCCGCCGTCAGTCGCTAAGTGTACGCCACCAGGAGGCTCATCTAATGCGCTTAAAGCCACTTTGAGTCCATATCTCACTCCAACGCAAACTAATGACTTAATGGCCCTTTTAACAAAACACAAGACTTGTTTTGACGTTTGTTCGGATGGCTTAGGTCAAACTACGGTGACCTCTCATCACATCGCCACAGACGGTTCTCGTATTATCCGCCGTCGCCCTTACCGCGTGTCGTCTTCAGAACGCAAGGTCATCGAGGAACAAGTCAATGACATGCTCGCACGCAACGTTATCAGACCTTCCACAAGCCCTTGGTCTTCTCCTGTTGTCCTAGTTAAGAAAAGGGACGGATCAGTGCGATTTTGCGTTGATTACAGGGCACTAAACAAAATTACGCGCAAGGATGTATATCCTATGCCTCGAATTGACGATGCACTTGACACCTTACAGGGTGCAGAATATTTCTCAAGTCTCGACCTACGATCTGGGTATTGGCAGATCCCGATGCATGAGTCTGATAAAGAGAAGACAGCGTTTGCTACTCCTGATGGTCTCTTCGAATTCAATGTGATGCCTTTTGGGCTCTGCAATGCCCCAGCCACATTTGAGCGGATGATCGATACGGTGCTGCGTGGCCTAAAATGGAAGACCTGTCTTTGTTACCTGGATGACATCGTCATCTTTTCATCCAGCTTCTCGCAACACCTAGAACGTCTAGACGAGGTGCTCACATGTCTAGCCAAAGCCGGTCTCCAGCTAAATACCAAGAAGTGTCGGTTTGCGAGCCGCAGCATCAAAGTGTTAGGCCACGTTGTCAGCAAGCTTGGCATCGAACCTGATCCCGACAAAGTGGCCGCTGTGCTGCACTTTCCTAAGCCCACCACGCTCAAAGACCTTCGCAGCTTCCTCGGCTTAGCCTCTTACTTCCGCCGTTTTGTCCGTGATTTTGCCACTATCGCGGCTCCTCTTCACAAACTCCTGACCACAAGTGCATCATTTCTTTGGACAGATGACTGTGAAGCTGCTTTCCAGACCCTGAAGCGATGCCTCACGTCAGGGCCAGTTCTTCGCCATTTTGATCCCACAGCCCCTACTATATTACACACTGACGCAAGTGGGCACGGAATCGGCGCTGTTCTGCTGCAGCGTGACCAGGCTTCACAAGAGCAAGTCGTGGCTTACGCGAGCCGTACTCTCTCCCCAGCGGAACGCAATTACAGCATCACTGAACAGGAATGTCTCGCTATCGTATGGTCCGTGCAAAAATTTCGCCCCTATTTGTATGGCCGCCGCTTCACGATCGTCACGGATCATCATGCGCTCTGTTGGTTGTCATCATTAAAAAACTTGTCAGGACGCCTCGGTCGTTGGGTGCTCCGACTGCAGGAGTATGACTACAGTGTCACATACCGGTCGGGCCGCAAACACCAAGATGCCGACGCTTTGTCACGCTGTCCGCTGTTGCAAAATCATGACGCATCTACCTGCTGCGCACCACCTCCCAGCCAAGAGACCACGCAGATGACCAGTCTTAGTCCCATCGAGCCCACTGCACCGGATGACTTCCTTCAATCCGCAGACCTCACCTCGCTCCAACGTGCAGACACATACTGCCGTACAATCATCGATCGGCTCACCGGCTCATCTCGTGCTCCCAACAGCCGCTTGCGACGACAACTCACGCGTTTCAAACTTCATGACGGAACGCTACTTCGACAAACTTACCATCCTCTCGGTAGCCGATGGGTCCCGGTCATACCTCGCTCACTTCGACTCCAAGTCTTAGAAGCCTTTCATGACGACCCGACGGCTGGCCACTTGGGTTTTCATAAAACCTACGATCGCATTAAGACTCGCTGCTTCTGGCCTGGCCTCTCCACTAGTGTTTCCAGGTACGTCACTTCCTGTTCATCATGTCAGCACCGAAAACGTTCGACATCTCTTCCCGCCGGCCCTCTACAGCCTCTCCCGTGCCCATCCGCTCCCTTCGAGTTCGTCGGCATAGACTTATACGGACCCCTTCCGCTTACCGCCGCCGGTCACCGCTGGATTGTTACTGCCGTAGACCATCTTACTCGCTACGCTGAGACGGCAGCTCTTCCTACTGGAGCTGCCAGCGAAGTAGCCGACTTTGTTCTGCGTGCCATTATCCTGCGCCACGGCGCCCCTCGTGTTCTCCTGAGTGACCGTGGCAAGACATTTCTTTCTCGTGTGCTCGCTGAAGTTTTACAGGCCTCTGACACAATCCATAAGACCACCTCGGCATATCATCCGCAAACCAATGGTCTTACTGAGCGTTTTCATAGAACCTTGTCAGACATGATCTCTATGTATGTCCAACCCGATCACAAGAACTGGGACACAATACTACCTTTCGTCACGTTTGCCTATAACACTGCCATACAACGCACTACAAGTTACAGCCCGTTTTTTCTTGTGTATGGCCGTGCACCATCTTTTGTTCTAGACACCAGCTTTTTGTCCACGCCTTCTGTCCCATCTGCGTCCCTTCCGGAAGAATTCGCTGCCCGTGTCAACCACTGCCGCACAATCGCCCGCGCCAACACCTCTACCATTCAGGCCCAGCGAAAAGTTCGTTGTGATGCGACACGTCGAGTTGTGTCATTCTACCCAGGCGACGAAGTGCTCCTCTGGACACCTGTTCGCACACCCGGCCTCTGTGAAAAATTCATTCACAGATACCTGGGTCCTTACACCGTGCTTGAACGAACATCGGCCGTAAATTATCGCGTCGCGCCGGTTACTTCGGCTTCTGATCGCCGTCGTCGCGGGACCGAGATCGTCCATGTGTCTCGCCTGAAACCTTATATCCAGCGCTCATACACTTACTAAATGAACGTCTTGCAGACCGCTTTCGTGTAGGGGGGAAATAGTGTGAGCGCTGATTGTGTTGCTTATCATTTTCACTTTCACCTGCGCATACAAAGCACCGTGATCATCATCATCGTAGCGGCTCGCTGCTTGTTCGGTTGCTGGCTCGCGCGTCTGGGTTGACAATAAAACGGTCGCTCCTTCGTACCTGACGTCGTCTCACAATATTTTCAGCCATTGTGGCTGCTGATATTAAAGGTTACTGTGAGGTGCATTAATCTGCACTCACTCAGTCACAAGGTAATTATTCTGATGTCAAGTTCTCTAACATATTTCTTACTTGTTTGTTTGCCCTGATTGAAGATCAATGCCATCACAAAGCCTAGAAGCAAAATATGTCCAAGCAATGGCTTAGTAATTTACTGTTATACGTGCTTGTATAAACCTAACTTTGTCTCATTATCCAGAATAATCTCTTTCGTAATATCACATTGACATATTATGTTACTGTAACTGGCATGACTGCATTGCTCTCATACCAAGCCCCTTTACTGTATCAAACAGGTAAACTTCTCTCTCTGTCTTAAAAGAATAACAATTAAATGACTCCACGTGTTGTATTTCTAACTGGCTGAAATTATGATTGTTCCCCAGACAGCATAATTATGTTTCAAGACATGTGGAGTGTATGGTGTAGTTTTGCAACTTTAGAAATGTATGCAAGTACTCATTTCACAAGACAGAATCATGAGTCTAAAGCTCTTTTGCCACTTATTGTGTTATTTGGATATAGCGACCATATTATTTCATCGACACAGGCTTCTGGTAAGAGCATTGAAGTACCATAACTCATCATAATGTAGTATGGCTGTCCTTTGTAAAATTGTTTTCACCTGATTCTTACTATACTAAAAATACATTTTCACTAAATGCTAAAATACTAAAAAAATACATTGAAAATTTTGATGTCATCCACATAAATCTCAGTGCAAAACTTCAAAATGAAACATCAACCTTGATTTTCTTTGCTAATAATGAACTTAAGATCGTGAAACGTATGGATTTCGAGTTCTCAGAGTGGAGTTTATCAATCTAAACCAAGTCATCATTTCTCTTTAATGTCCCTTTAAAGGGGGGTGCGCTCTATGCACAGCGGATGCAAAAGCCAAGCTCTGCTTCCAGCTGCGCACAGTCTTACTGCACACATCTAACGTCCCTTTCCTGTAGAACGAGTAATAGCAGCTATGAAAGGCTTGGGTGAATAAGTCAACTCTTCGGGTCAACAAACAACACCTTATTGCTAATGTGTAAGTGTCGCATACAGAGATTGCCTGCTTTATCTGGAAAACAAAGGACAAGGCTTACTCCTTTCATCGATAACCGGCTCGCCTGTCCTCGGGTTGGTCACAGTGATTGCTGGAGTAAGTGGTGCCGCCTCTTTCTCCGATCGGCTGTTGTACCCTTTCCCACAAGCAAGGGAATGCGAAATAGTGTGAACTAGCTGCACTGGCATCACTTTCCAAGTGGCTGATTTGTCCTTGCTTCCACTCTGTGATCGCCCCAACGTTGAGGAAAGGAAATGAGTGTGCATGCTGTGTCGCAGCTTAGGTATACAGGGTGTTTCAGGAATTGTGTCCAAAAAAATATTGAAAGAAGAAAAAAAAAGGAAAGTGATATATTTTTATGCTGCTTTCATAGTTATTTTTCTGTGGTGGTAGGCATCTTAAAAAAGTAGACGCATCAGTCCTCACTGTAGTTAACTCTTTAACTTTTAATTTAACTCTTACTTTAAATTAACTCTTTAAAATTAACTCTTTTAAATTAACTCATTAATTATTGGAGACAGGTGGTTGAGTAAAATAGGGAAATTTCTGCTTTTCTAGTGAAGAGCCTATTGCCCCTCTTGAATTTTGCAAAAGGTGCTGCTAGCCATTATTAACAAGTAATAAAATCAGATTGATTTTGCCGGCGAGACTGAAATTTGATACAGCGCAATTGTCATACTCTTACGAGACATTCATAATGAGCTAGCATCATTGAGCTAGTCATCGATCAACATTGCTTCACAATTGTACAGTTTCATTTAGAATTAGACATGTATGGCACATGTATGTTAACAAATGCAGAAGAATAGCGCCAATCGATGCCACTAATATTGATGTCAGTCCAGTCGTCTTCTAGTTGCGCTCACTAGAACTTAATTGATGGTTTTGCTGGTAGATTTGGTTGGATTTCATTGATTAGCAACAATAACCAGGGGCTGATTTTTCAAAATCTTAAAGGGGACAATGGCCTCTTTGCAAAAAAGACACCAATTCTCCTATTTGACTCAACTGGCTGACTCTGCTATTTGAAAAGTCAATTTTTTTGCCATAATTGCTGTGTCTAGTCATCTTAAATGCGTCTCCCACCACAGAAAAAGTTATTATGAAGGCAGCGAGCAAATATACCATTTCCTTTGTTTCAGATGATTTTTGGACACATTTCTTGAAAAAAGTATGGCATACTGCAAAGGAAAGTCTCTCACCATACTGCAGGCAGTGTCTGTCACTCATGTATAAGGCAAGCAGGCTCATTGTTTTTAGGTGAATAGTAACGCAAATGAGCTCTAGTCTGGTGTTGAGTATTCGAAATGCTAAACATGCTGTCGTTAAAGATGTACGGTCAGTATGTTGGTCCAGGTGATGTTATTTCTGCGTTGGCTCAGTGGAAAAATTCAGGCAACTCGAGCTTACAAATTTTAAATTGCAGATTGAAGTACCATTTAGTTGTACAAATGCTTCTTAAACTTTATTAACTGTTCTAACCTGACGAGAACCTTTTTTTTTTCTAGGCTCTTACAGCCGTGAAGAAGCATAATGGTAGTGCTGAAGGTGCTGGAATTCTTGGTAAGCATTTATTTTGAACCAATTTCTTCTTGGCAACTACTTTCTTACTTGCTATTATTCCTGCTGTGTTGGCCCTCTATTGGCTGTAGTATGATGTTTCTGTGGAAGAGCTATCGCACAGTCTAATTCCCCGCTGAAGTGTATGCAGTCCTGTGAGGGAGAAATGCTAGATCACTTTTCTCTCTATATTTAGTACATCACAAGTGCTCCTAATGCCCTACTTTGTGGTCTAGTGGGCAAAGTACTCGGCTGCTGACCCGCAGGTCGCGGGATTGAATCCCAGCGGCAGCGGCTGCATTTTCGATGTAGGCGAAAATGCTGTAGGCCCATGTTCTCAGATTTGGGTGGACATTAAAGAACCCTAGGATGTCAAAATTTCCAAAGCCCTCCACTATGGTGTCTCTCAGAATGATATGGTGGTTTTGAGATGTTGAACCCCGCATATAAATCAATCAAATCATCAAAAAAACTTTTCAAGTAAAAAAGTTGTGCAGAGTTTTCGCACTGCAGCATGCCTTTAAGTGTAAGTAATGCTTGTGAAAGTTAAACCTCCTCAGTTAATCTGTCACTGTTACCATTGTTGTACAATGTGCAAAGAAGTACACTAAAACATATCTGTTAAGTGACCTCCCTTTTGTGCACGATGTGGTATGATAAGTGGATTACATCAAGCTGTTTAGCATTACTACAATGGCCCAGTATATACACATTTTACGCTTTAGATTGGCATTCTTACATTGTTGTATTTTCCATTTTCCCTAATGGACAGTATATGTTCTAAAATGGTTGCACTACACACTTTTTAAAAAGTGCAGGAAAAGACAGGATAAAGAGACCTGGAGCAATGCAACTATGCGCTTTTGTGCCATGAACCAGTTAATATGCCGACCAACATGCCTTTGATGCATTTTCTTTTATCTGTTTATACTTTGGTCCATGCAAGACTGTTTCCCTGAATAACAAAAATTAACATTCAGATAATTCTCATGTCATGACCTTAATCTCTTCTCATTTGGCTTGTTCCAATATTCAAGCAGTTCTTGGCAAGCTTTGTGAATGTATGAACTTGAAAATACTTTTTCGCACGCTTATAGTGCTTGCCTCTGCAGCTTGACTGACCTTATCGAAGGAGAGATAGCAGCACTTGCTGCTTTTGCATGTTAATTTCCCTTCTCTGTACAAATATATCTGTTGGGGCTTTTTTTTTTTTCAGGTGTCCACCTGGAAGGTCCATTCATCAGCAAGCACAAGAAAGGCGCCCACAAAGCCCAGCTTATCCAGGATCTGTCGGGAGGCTTTGAAAGTCTCATGCATGTGTATGGCTCTTTGGACAGTGTGGCCATTGTCACGATGGCACCTGAACTGGATCCTGACGGCAAGGTGATCCAGGCACTCGTTAAAAAGGGCGTCACAGTCTCTATAGGTGAGATACTTGCATCAGGTATTACCTTGCATTAGTAGTACTACCCGTGTTCAAGTGCATATTTTTGTTGAAAGTGCCTTACATGCACTGTACATACAGGGCCAAAGTAAAAGATACTCTTTGTCCATTTGAACCAAAAATGTATTATTGTACCTATAGTCTGGCCCACTAATTTTGTAAAGTTTGCTGAGTAGAAGAGGAGGGAACTAGCTGTTTGTCCGGTTGTCTTAGATAATCAAGGGTAGGTTAATGTGCTCAGCTAAGCATATTGCGTTATTTACACTCAGTCATTACAGAAGCACTGCTGGACAGTGGTGGGCCTGATTGCTTTCTGGCTCTGAATCATAGCTTAGGGGAGTAATTTATGATGCACTACAGTCAACTTCATGCAATGCATGTGATGCACTGAATGAAGTTGATGAGATGGAGCATAAGCAGCTGTTTTTCTTCTATTGAGCTAGAGCTCTGAAAAGTGTGCATTTCATTTCATTCCCAGGACACTCTGAGGCTAATCTAGTTCAAGGTGAGAAGGCAATGCAGGATGGAGCATCATTCATCACCCACCTCTTCAATGCAATGTTACCAGTAAGTTTGTTGTTACAATCTTAATTTTGACTTGTAGACATCAGTAGAAGTATCTTTTGCTAAATTGCATTGTGTATTCATCACAACGCAGCAGAATTCTGCAGTTCTTTCAGAATTGCACATAAAACATCATTTCTGTCGACATGCAACCTTACGGGAGGCTTTCTTTGAAGAAAAACTAGTCCTGTAGTTTAAGCAAGCGATAAATTACAGTATAAAAGGTGGGTTTAAATTGATATAAAGCAACAAAATGGGCTAGGTATGGAAAAATCACTATGTTGAAGACTTAGTGTTGGTTGTTGTTAATGAATTCATTTGATTTTAACAGCAGAACTGTTAAAACGTGAGCTTGGTGCGGTGATGTTCTCAAAACTGCATTGAGCCGTCACGTCAACATGCATTGCCTAGAAATGGGTTGGAGAATGGAAAGAAGGAGGAGTGGACTTGAGAGGTGTAGAGAAAGAAAATAAATAAATAAAGCAAGACAAAATTACTTGGCGACAAGGAATTTGAATTTAGGTACCTACAATCTGAAGGTGAGCGTCGTAATCACTTGGCTTTTCAAGCATACTGTCAGAACAAGCATCTATGGGAACCATGTGATGGCATCGCTATGGCCGACAGGATGAGAAAATCTGGAAGAAATAGTGAAAGAAAGAGAAATAGAGAGATAGTAAGAAAAAAAGAAGTATGGAAAGAGCAAGGGACTCAAGTTTACTTTCTTGAGTCTCTTGCATAAAGAGAGGCTTAACTGCTCCTCTCTATGCTCATGTGGTTACTATATCTAGGCCTAACTGGCCGTCTCTAGACTAGGCTTGGCTGGCATGCTAAAGAAGGCTACTTAGTTCTGCGGTTCCTTCAGGCTTGGCGCAGCAAGTGCGAAGCTGCCGTAATATTTTTTCTTTGGTCTTTCTGTCGCGTGATCAACTCCCCAATAACTAGGAATCCCGACTCCCACAAAGCTTTTCGAAAGCTTTTATGGCCCTTTTGAATTCTCGAATCTACACTTTGCCTTAAGTAAACTTGGCAGGTAGCCTTTTACTGAAGAATAGTTTCTGGCAGCCTTGCTTCTAAGCTCATTATGTCAGAAAGCCATGCTTGATCTGCTGTGAAAATCTGGGACGAGTACTTGATAGTAAATACTCTGTACCATGCTTATAAACCATCAGGTTATTGCCTTCTCTCTATTCTATTCCCACATTCGTTTCCCCACATGTTAGGTTGCGATAGCATGGCAGCAATAGCATGGTTAACCTCTGTACCTTCCCTTCATACTTCCCTTCTCTATCTTTTTGAATCATGTCTATTTTTTCCACTCAACTTGCACTTTTATTGCCATATCATCAAATTTTGTCTTGTATCATTGTTATGTGAACAATTGGATGACATCAGTTGTTTGCATTTAAATTAATGTGAATTGAGAAAATGCTCTTTCTAGTTTCACCACAGGGATCCAGGGCTGGTTGGGCTGCTAACCTCTAAAAAACTTCCAGAGGAAAAAAATGTTTTTTATGGAATCATAGCTGATGGCATCCACACCCACCCTGCTGCATTGCGCATTGCTTACAAAGCGAACTCCAGAGGTAAGGCATGTAAAGACTTTTGCCCTTTGTTCAGCTAATAAAACGGTGAAGGTCTACTGCAGTGCAAAAGTTTTAAACTATGCTTAATGTTGCATACAAACATGAATTCACACAACTTTGTCTTGTTTTCTGGCATTAATTGATTTTCGTTAACAAGTTTCGTTTTTTTTTTTTTTTTTCACCAAATGGCTGGCTCTAAGAATATATATTTTTGCAGTGTTAATAGTGCATAGTACATTGCATTAAGTGTTAGATGCTTCGATCAATAGATTATGTGTATACTCTGAGAAAGGGAAAAAGTCACTTTAAGCAATATCTAATAGGCCAAAATCGAATAATACTGTACCACTGAAACAATAATGAAAAATCTTTTTCATCTGTTGCGAATGCATGACTGTTATTAATTCAGTGTCTATATAATTGTTGTAGCAGGTTAAGCTTGAGTGACTCCTTTAATCACTATTTAATATTTCTTTAGTTACATGAATGCCGCAGAGATGGTGTGAACGTGCAGCGCGTGCATCTTCAGCTATGCTTGTGAGAAACGCAACTTTTCAATAAAAAACATTTAGTGGCATGTGAATGCTATAAAGACTGAAATGTATTGCCAACTTTCTTCTGTTCATGCACAGGCTTGACGCTGGTCACCGATGCAATGTCAGCCATGGGTCTCGAAGCAGGAGTCCACTACATAGGGGAGAATAAAGTTGAAATTCTCGGCAAGCGAGCTGTGATTGCAGGAACAACTACGCTTTGTGGAAGGTAGTTATCTCAATCATGGAAAAGAGTTTATACAGTGTACTATTGCTAATTTGACTCCAGCTGACTCAATTTTTTTATAAACTAAACACTTATTGAATGTACTGGCAAGCACCTTTTATATGATCTGTAAGGAATAAAAGTTGAAATGCTTCCTTCCACAACGTGGACAATAACGTGTTTGTTGCCTTTTCAAGTCCTTTACCACAATATAAGCCAGAGAAACCCTTTTGGGTGGATCAGTGATTTTTGATGCATTATTTAATGCATTGGGGTACATATTTTTGAGCTGTTTAAATGATGTGTTATTGCCTAGTAGTATTTTGTATCATGTAAAACTGTATTTTTCCCATTTCAATTTAGATATGTACATGCTGATGCTTCATTGTTTTACATGCATCAAAATCATTTGTACACATGCCGAATGCCCAAAGGAGTAAGAGCCTCTGTCAGGCCACATGGCCTTTAGCTCTTGCTCCTCTTTCTATAAAATGCTCCACTTTCTATAAAACAAAAGAAATCATAAACGAGAGAAAGATTACTGCTCCTCTAGAGCTGTTGTATTAATACCTTTTCAAAGAAAGTCGCATGGCAGTGGCCATGCGACTTTCACTCCTGCCAGAATCACCCAGAGTCTGGTAGTAGTGGCATCAGCAGCATTTTGCAAGAGCCTCCTACTCAACACTGCAAAGCGATGGCACATGTTAGTGAGGTCATTAATTTAGAATAATTGATTGTACGGTCTCTCCCAAATTTCTCCAAAGATAGAAGGCTTCTTTCGGTGCAGTTGTTATGTGGTGAGATTAAGGAGCTAGGTGCTTAGCTTTTATGCGACAAAAATTGTCGCTGTATGCACTAATCAAAAGGCGTAGGACAAGCCAGTACGATATAAGTGGTCATAAAATACAATACTATCTGTTAGACCTGGCTGGGGATTCATTGCAATTACGTTTTAATCATTAGTACATTTAATCATTAGTACATTTAATCATTAGTAAATTAGTACATTTATGTATTCACCAAGCTCACCCACTGAAGTCATAAGTTTTGCAGACAAGGGAAATGTTTTCCAGGTGCTTGCGCAATCATTTTGTTTAACTAGGATGTATTACCTTGACCATTTTGTATCTGTGCATGACCTGTCAAATGCCATAGTATTCATCTAGTGTACACGTAGGTGGGCATTGTTATAAGGCTGCTGCTTGTCCTATACAAAATAAAGCCCGGTAGTAAGCACTCAGCAATACCTTCCGGTTATGAATTGTTAGCACTATACATTTAATATTATTAGTTTGCACATCATCAGAAGTAGTTCTTGCAATATATTTACACAGATCCTGTTCATGTGTGGTTATGATTCCCCCTGTTTTTGTTCTTACTTTTCAGCATTGCAACAATGGATTTCTGTGTCCGATATTTGCAGAAATCAACAGGTAAGCCCTGAGTGGTTCTCTGGTAAATAGCTCAATCTGAAGCAAGAGCTGGTTTTTATGTATTTATCACGCACACAAACGAGACATGCTTGAGGAATTCTCAGCTAGTCAAAAGCTTTATACTTATCATTAAATAAATATCTGATCCTATCCTTAAAATCTGCTGAGCAACAGTTAATTTGAATCTTCAGTAAAAAAAAACACTGCTCTGGGTGCGGTGCCCAAAGTGCTTTACATAAAAAAACACTGCTCGGGGTGCGGTGCCTGTAGTGTTTTACTTTAGCATGTTATACATTTGTGACGGGGTTGTTACGCATACAGATTTGTGCCTCAGGCCGTTTTGTATTCATATCTTATTGTTAAACTTGCTGGTTTTCTTTGGCCTTGTGTTTATGCAGGATGCACTAGTGTCGAGGCTCTTGAATCTGCGTCTTTGCATGCTGCTGAAGTTCTTGGCATCCAGAAACGCAAAGGGACACTCGATTTTGGTGCAGACGCAGACTTTGTGGTGCTCGACAGCAACCTTCATGTGCTGTCCACTTGGATTGCTGGAGAATGCGTCTGGATGAAACCTGGAGTTCAACTCACTGTTATATATGCCAAGCCTAATCTTATTTCAAGGAGCTAGGAAGTTGTATTGAAATTAAGAAAGTGTGTAATTATATATATTTGGTAAATTGACAATGAACATGACCAAGTGTACCTGGCCCGAGATATGGCCAGTTTCTTTAACATGCCATGGTGTTCCAGTCTTATAGCTTCAGAACTTTGCACCTGAAACAGGCCAATAATAGGACAACAGGCTATTTCAATTTGGGAGCGTGGCGTCAAAAAAGAAAAACTAAAAGAAATTTGTAGGAGGCCACAAAAGTGAATACGCATATATTGACATAGCAATGCATAGCTGCACTACACTGAGCCAAGGGAGAAAAACCACCTCCCACACTCTGCTACATATGGGTAGAAGTACATAGTGTCATTTGCACCAAGCTTGTGACTGTGTATATCTTTCTTTTTTTTTTAAGTGTCCTTTCTATAACAACACTGCAGGTGCTCGAATAGGTAATTCAGTGTCCTGTGACTGCAGTGCGATTTTGTGTGTTGATCGGAGCATTCAGTCAAGTGCTCTAGGGCCTAGTTCACCGAGCTTAATTTTCATCTGTAGGTACTCTTTGCCATTAACAGGATGCGTTCACTAATTTTTCGAGCTAAATATTTGACTGACGTTTTTTCTCTAAATGAACTCTGCATCTGCTGCACCTGTAATTCCAATTACCATCTGCCCGTAATTACCGATGAACCGAAGCCCTCTGCCTTCGGTTCATCGAAGACCTTGGGGACAAGCACTTCATTCCCCAAAGCGGTTACAGAAATGTTGGCATAAATAATAAAATCAAGGTATTACGGTTTTCTCCAAAAAGTAAGTATTGGAGATGTCGAGAGGTTTACAAGTGATGTCATCCGCTTGGGGCACTAGCGGCGTTCGCCGCCATCTCTCTGGTCCGTGGTGGCGCAGGTGTTCTCTGGTGTGGCGCTCTGTTGGTTCTGTCGAAGTAGCGAGCGGCGATGAAAGGCTGTGTGCGGGACATTGTGCATGACGCTGCAGTGCGTACTGATAGAATGCGATTGAGTGCCTACGCGGAGACTACTTAGCTGGGCGTGCTGCCGTTCCGGCAGTGGCGCCATCTCAGCCCCCCCTCACTCCCTCCCGCAACCTTTCTAATGACTGATGGGTGCATGGGTTAGTTGATCGCACTAAATAATGAAATAGCCGCTCAACCGCACACGCACGGACAGAAAAAAAAAGCACACAGAACAGAGCGCAGTGTTTTGTACTTTCTTTTTCTGTCCGTGCGTGTGTTGTTGAGCGGCCGTTCCATTATGCAGCGATGGTCACCTTTTTCTGCGTCATTCTGGGGAATCGAAAGTGGAGTTCCCACGTTTGGGTCGAAAATGCCTTTCCTTTAGGAAAGTTACGTGGTAACGCCGCTTCCCGATTTTCTGCAATTTTCGACCCAAACCATTCTGTTGATTTCACACTCTACAGCGGGAAGAGGACCAAGCCTGTGCCCATATCCAGTTGTACAGTGTCAATATTTATCAAAGGGAACACGGCGACGCGTGGCCTGCGCGTTCCGGCGGCTGCTGGCAGCGCGTTCAAGCGGGAACGAGAGCAACCGCAGTAAGGCCCCTGTAAAAATACAGGGGCCTTAAACCGCAGTCTCTTTTCGCGCCATCTCGCGGCGAGCGAAACAACCATTCAATGGCAAGTCTGCAACCCCTCCCCCTTCAAGGCGAGAACCGGCTCTCGCGTAATCGCCGTAAGGGGGAGGGGGTCGCAATGTTTCTGCTAGTTTCATATCAGCAACAAATTGTTTTGTTCGCCGCGAGATGACGCGAAAATAGACTGTGGTTGCTCTGGTTCCCGCTTGAACGCGCTGCCAGCAGCCTCCGGATCGCGCAAACCACGCGTTCCCGTGTTCCCTTTCATAAAAATGGAGACTGTACATAGCAAATCTTGGCTTAAACGTGTCCTGAACCACTTTTCGAAAGAGTCGTAAAATGACCACAGCATTGCAGTTTCTTTTCTCACTAATCGATTTCACGAAAGTTGCTTACCATAACAATCGGATTTACAGCGGTTTGTAGAAAAAAAAAACTATTTTCCTCTCCTATTAGTGAATTCCTCTTTGACTTATCCAAGATTACCAGCTTTCCACGAAAAGACGCTGTGTTCACGACAAAGCGCGCAAAAAAAAAAAACAAAACGTCGTAATGTCGTAGATTTGGGCGGAATATGCGAGGAACGTAGTTCGCAACCAGAAAAAAAAGCAATGCATTGTTCTCTGAGTGCCATAGGCTCAGCATACTAAGTTTCAGGAAGTTTCGTTGAGCCACTGTCGCCAAACACGAAAAATACGCTTTGAAATCCTTGACGCTACGTGCGGCAACTTGGACGCAAATTTTAAAAATAAGACTTTGACCTTTATTTTCTCCCGTGTTAACAAACATATTATGGTAAAATTGACTACACTATACGCTTCTCGGAGAACAATTTTATCGCCCTAAGCCGATTCATTCCTTAATCTTAGTGTCACTCTATGCGCTTTCTCTTGTCCAGACGAGCGTGCTAGAAGCTACACAGCAGCGGTGTAGCCAGGGAGTGGAACACCAGGCCCGTGCATATCCCCCCCCCCCCCCCAAAGAAATTGTTTTCCCTATGGCATATTTTAAGGAGGTGCCCTCTCCCACCTTTATCCCGAAAAATATTTCTGGCGACGCCCCTTTTACATGGCTTGATGAAACCAAGGGTAACTGCTAGAGTGGACACTCTGCCTCATACTTGAAGCATGCGAAACAGCTGGCTTTGCGATCTTGCGAGTCGCACGATAAAACGTTCGTTATCAGCGTGCGATAAATTCAAGAAATTGGGTGTTCCTCACTCGCCGAACACTTAAGCGCACGCAAACAGGGACAGGGGGATATGATGACAACACAAGCGTTTTTGTTGTCGTCGCCTCCCTCTGTTCTTGCTTGCGGCGATGAAAAACTAACTTGCTCAAAAAATCTGTGTTCCTCGATTGATTGATATGTGGGGTTTAACGTCCCAAAACCACTATATGATTATGAGAGACGCCGTAGTGGAGGGCTCAATCTGTGTTCCTCACACGCCCTACAAGTTTAAAATGGCAAAGTTTTACAGGCGATACTCATCACAGTGATTCCTGCGCATCTGATCCAAACGCCGCTTAGAAAATTTGTCGGCCGTTTGCCGATAGCATGTTATCTCTTGTGTGACGTCAAACAGCAGGTGCCGTCAGCTTCGAAGAGAGTGAGCACATGCCACTACTGTATAAAAAGAGGGTGCCATCATGAGATGATCTATTCGCGTTCTGCTTCTAAACTCTATACTTGCCACGCACGGCTGCAAGATTTGGCTGTGCTGTTCGTAGCAGTGTCTGCTTTCCACAGGATGCGTTTCTGCACCAAGGCCGACGTGTGGTCCATCACTTTTTCCGTATACATTCGCACGAGAGACACCCCATTCACGCAGGAGAAGAGAACGAGCTGGACAACACACCGCTAATGAACTGACGATAGTTATAGCGCCAGAAGAGAACGACGACAAAGAGACAAGAAGGACACGAAGGACGCCTTCTTGTCTCTTTGTCCTCGTTCTGTTCTCGTGCCGTAACTATCGTCATGTCATACCAACTGTCCCGAGCTGCCACACTTCTTAAGTTACGCTAATGAACGTCATGCTCTAGCCACAAGTTTCGGGTCAATCAAACTTTCACTTGACACCGACTTAGCGTGTTGCGACCTTGACGCATGACGTAGGGAACATCGCTTAGTGTCATTAGCGATGCCGTGCGCGGCCTGACGTCGCCTGCGTGCTTCTTCCGAAAGAGCGCTTGGCCTCCGTGTGCGGGGAACGCTCCGTGTAGCGTCCTCGCCACCGACGAGCGTGACACAGATGCCACGGTGGTCGCGTTGCTCCCTAGCTTGCTGTACTGATAATCCTTTTCTGCGGCTTGTATAGTGGTTGTCATTATGTATCATTATAAAGCCGGATCGATGTCTCGTGGTCGCGCGATTCCAGCGCTCCGAAACGCGTGGTCGGATATTTCGGTGAGTGGTAATGGCTTTCTGACGTGGCTCGAGTACAGGACCTGTCGTGCCGCCTCTTTTGTGGCTACGCGGTCGCGCTGATTAACTAGCGACGATTTGGATCGTCGCGACGCGATCGATGGGACCCGTTCTGTCCATATACGGCGCCACTGCGTCTGCACGACAGCGCGACCGCCAAGAATTACGGTCGCCGTGAGAAGGTGTATAGCACGCGTCCTTCACGCGATTGGCGGTTTTCTTTTTACTACAAAGACAATTATTCGAAGACTTCGATTGAAACAGAGATGCAGTGAAAGGTAGGGGCAGTGTAAGCAAAGGTTTCTGGTTCGTCACAAATTTCCTGTGCATACCAATGGTAAAACTTGAATTTGCAGTTTGTTTAATAATTTTTACGTCTCACTGGCTTCGGGTTATGTGTGTGTAGGCTGCTTACAGTCGCAAAGAAATGCATGACTGCAAAGAACCTAGCCTAACATGGTCAAAGTGTTGACATATCCATCGAAGCTTAAGGGAGCCGCTCCACAACGTTGCCGAAGACGACAAAAAAAAAAAAAAGACGAAGAAATTGTTGGAGTAAATCAGCAAAATCAGACAACATGCGTCACAAGTAATATCGGATATAGCTAAGGCATATGATTGTGTGGAACATTCAGTCATTAGACATATTAGAGAGCCATAATCTCCCAAAATATATAATGGCGTGGGTGAGGAAATTTTGAGGGGAAGAGAGTTTTATTGTTTTAAGGATGGTGGCGCATCGTCAAAGTGCAAACAAACTCGCTGTGTCCCCCAGGGCGCTGTATTATCGCCAGTTTTATTTAACATATTAATGAGCACAATCCCACATTGCCAGGACGTTAAGGTGCTTGTATATGCCGATGATATTGAATTTTTCACGGCACATAGTGACATATATTCTTTATATCAAAATCTACAGAGATATGTGAATATGCTGGAGAGGTGGCAAATGCAATCTGCATGACCTTAAATGTAAATAAGAGTGCAGTATTGATATTCCCGTTAGCAGATCCCTTCTCAATTTCAATATGTCATAAACAAGAGCCCATTCCGCAGGTGGAATCTCTTAAATATATGGGAGTAATTTATAATGCCAACCCAAACTGGACTCCCCACATAGAAAGCATGACATCTAAAGCACAACGCGCCTTAGCAATTCTTCGTAGACTCAGCAGCCGTCGATATGGTCTACGCAGAAGTACAATGGTGATTATATATAAAATGTATATGCGACCAATGCTAAAATTTTGGTGCGTTTTGTTCTCAGGTGGCCCTGCTCACAAAATAATGCTTCTGGTTATGTTAGAACGAGAAGCCTTGAGACTGTGTCTAGGGCTTCCTAGGTTTGTAACAAACAATGTTCTGTATCAGGAAGCACGATTACCTACATTGCCTTGTCGTTTTCGTATCCTAACGGTTCAGACGTTTCTGAAGTTTCATAGCTAAGCGCCAAGGCGATCTGAATATGCTTTTATAAATGACCCAGACACCTTTTTTCTTGCCCATTGGCCACGGTTTCGAACACCTCAGATTACTTTTGTCCAGAAATAACTACATAGGATAAATGTAAAAATTCGAGATGTGGCGCTGGTTACAAATCAGAATCTTAAGATAAAATTCGATGATATTTTCCACTCTAAGCCCAAACTACAATCCCATGAAGTTTTAAATAGTCGACTGCAGGATTATCTTTTACACGCAGAAACGAATATTACAACCACAGATGCTTCAGTAATGGATGAAAAGACAGGTTTAGGTATATACTCCCATTCGCTTGACTGGTATTTTCATTAAGACTACCGGATTCCACCCCCGTTTTTGAAGTTGAACTGTTGGCAATAGTTCTAGCGCTGCGAAAGCTACCTTTGAATGTCTATAACGTGATCATAATCACAGATTCCCTGTCAGTATGTACGTCGATTACGGCGTCAACAAAATCGATAGCCTTAGAGACGCTCCTTACGCTAGTCCCTCCTCATCTGCAGCTACTGAAATTAGTATGGGTACCTGGTCACTGCGGCTTAGAAGTAAATGAAATCGCCGACTCTCTAGCATGAGCAGCATTGGAAGGTCCAGTACTATCAGTCCTTCCCGAAGTGGCCACTATAACTGCGACAAGATACAGAAAACTTGCGCTTTGTGCAGACGCTATGAAAGCAATAATGTCAACACCAGAATTTACTCACTTAAGATTTCCGTATAAAATTCATTGGTCTCCTACAAGACAGTTGGAAGCCATAATAACCAGATTTCGATGTCGTGTCCCCCCGTTAAATATCTATTCACATAGGGCTGGTCTGGCGATATCACCGCTATGCAACGTTTGTTCAGAATCAGAAACAATAGAGCACTATTTTTTATCGTGTCATCGATACAAATTGCTCAGAAAAAGACATTTAGTCATCCCATTCGCTAGCCTGGGGCTGAACTTCACAATGGAAAATATAGTTTCCTTCGGTGCTTCCGATCTGGACTTCAGCCACGAGAACGTTTTCTATTCAGTTTGCAAGTACCTTAACGAAACTAAAAGAATTAAGCTTTTAATTGCGTGATCATTATTCCTGCAGAAGCATTTCAACATAAACAGGAGCTTTGTTTAACCGCGCTAATTCCTATTCAAGGTAATGAATGCATTGTCTGATCTGAACAATCATTGCACTCCTTTCATTCTACCTAGGGTGACTTTTTTTTTCCTTTGGCGGGGACATCAATATTGAATATAAAAAGAAAAGTTTCACTGAATTAAGTCATCGATTCTTGGCCGATCCCCCTGAGTGGGTACGAGCCATGGCGTGGAATCATCATCATCAATCAGTAACTTGACAGATGCACGCCAGCGAAAGCACATGCGTTAAACCAGAAAGAATTGTTGGCGACACATACGAACTCATCACCTGATAGATTTATGGTATAAATATAATATATTGTTGAGTAGCCTGTACGAAATCCTGCTTGATCTTTTGGTTGATTAAACTCATGTGTTGTCTTAATACTACTAGTAATTATTTTTGTAAACATCTTGTATAGACAACAGACAGTAAGCTGATCGTCCTGTAATTTTTCAAGGCCTTGACGTCGCATTTCTTATGGATTAAGATGATGTCGGCATTCTTCGAAGATTCTGGTATCGTCCCCGTCAAGAGACACATCGTACACAGGGTGGCCAGTTTTTCTTAGACGATCTCTCCACCATCTTTCAACAGGTGTGATGTTACCTTATCCTCACTAGGGGCTTTGCTTTTCTGCATTCTAAGTTTTTTTTTTTGCTTCTCCTGTCGTTACTGGTGACATGGCTGATTGCTCTGGGCCATTACTGCTTTCTAATTGATCCTGAAGGTTTCCGAGTGCACCATCCTATCTGCCGTCTGCCTCAAGACAAAGGGCTAGCAAGGCAACCACGTGGTGCACCTCGGATAACCGTCCACTCTGCTATCACTGCGGCAAAACTGGTCACGTTTACCGGAACTGTCAGTTGCCCCGCCGCAGTGGTCTAGTGGCTAAGGTACTCGGCTGCTGACCCGCAGGTCGCGGGATTGAATCCCGGCTGCGGCGGATGCATTTCCGATGGAGGCGGAAATGTTGTAGGCCCGTGTGCGCAGACTTGGGTGCACGTTAAAAAAACCCCAGGTGGTCGAAATTTCCGTAGCCCTTCACTACGGCGTCTCTCATAATCATAATGTGGTTTTGGGACGTTAAACCCCACATATCAATCAATCAATCGAAACTGTCAGTTCGCGTTTCCGCGGTTTCCACCCTGACGCTCGATGCCCACGCTACGGTGAGAACCCCCCGAAATCGAAGCTTATCTTACGGGCCAGCGAACTCCTTCGGCTGTTCCGAACCACCACTCTAGATCACCCATCGCCTCGCCGGTCTACCTCGCCCAGTTTGCCCTCGTCGTCTTCCACTACCTTCAGGAGCCGGTAACAAAGTCCTCGCAGGGGAAACTACAGGACAGGTGACTTCTGGGGGTGAAGTCGCTGTCAGGCGAACTGTTTAAGACCCTCATTCGACGCCACGACCCATCGCCGTCTTCGTCGACAGTCATGCTGTCAATGCCCTCGTCGACACCGGCGCTGACTATTCCGTAGTGAGCTCCACACAGGCATCTGAACAGAGGAAGGTTACCTCACCGTAGCAAGGACCCCAGTTGCGCATGGCAGGTGGTCATCTGTTGATGCCTATGCCGGTATGTGCATGGTACGCATTCGAATCTGTACGTATACTTAGACATTTACGGGCTCTTCGTATCGCGGGTTTGCTCTCAGCCAACCATTCTGGGAATGGACTTTCTTCGTGAATGCGGCGCAGTCATCGACATCCATGAATTACTTGTGTCGTTCAAGGATCATTTTAGTGCTGAAACTGACAGTACGCTATTCCCGAAGAGAGCGCTCCGTGTTACCGACGATTCTGCGAGTCTCTCGCCTCGAAGCAGCCTCTTTGTCAAGGTGGAATTGGCAAAGGACGTGTCTCACAATGATTGCGGAGGGCAATTTGTCTCTCCTTATTTCACGACAAATCTGCGTTGCCCGTAGAATCATTCGTCCTATAGCAACAAAAATGTTATATTCTTCTTCACCGCCAAAACGAGCATGAGCCACAGCGGCTAGATCATCAATGGTGGCACGCGTCAATATTGTGCGCGAGATCTTCTGTTTCAGCATTAGCGACTGCGCGTGCGGAGATAGCCGCGTGTATTTGAAAAGCGCGATATCATGTCTGGCTGAACGCTTAGTGCTTACAGTCCACTTGTTTCGTGAAGAAAGAAGTGGCGAGGAGGAGATAACGGAAGAGAAGTGAAGGCGAGAAAGTATACTCTCTAGCCCATGAATTTGTTGTAATAGTTTGGGGGCCCTTTCAGAAAGATGCATAAAGGAGCCAATAACTGCTTAGAAGATTGATCCCGGCCATGCTTAATCGCGATCAGCAGAGCATGATGCAAACACTGGTATTGTATAAGTGCTGAGTCGGGACTATCGCCAAAAGGGGAGCGGGTGATTCCACCCCCCCTCTTTTTTTCTTACTGCGTGTGAACAACAACAACAAAACAAAAAAAAACACGAGAAAGATGCGAGATTCGTGCAGGTGCTGCGCCGCGCTCCGTCGTCGTCCGGCGCTTTCGTCATCGATCGCGTTGAGTGTCGTCTATGGGGCCTTGCCACGTCGAGCCCGAGTCGGGTCCGAGACCCCGACCATCACGGATGCTCCGCGCTCCTCAGCTGGGTCCTTCGCTCGTCGCGGTATCGCCGTGCCTCGTGCATTGCCGCAGCCGTCATGCGCGCTAGCCGCGACGAACTCCTTCGGCTGTGGATACAGCGGCTGGCAGCTCTACTCGCTGCCACATCAGCTGTCGGCGCTGCAGGTGAGTCGAGACGGCGAAGCAATACTTTTTTGCAGACTAGTTGGTTCATACTTGAAAAATTGAATTGCTGCACAAACTTGAAAAAAAAAACAAAAACAAGGGAGACAAGAAAGAGCGCAGAAACTTCGCACTAAGAAAGGGTCACCGCTGTTAAGAGAACTAAGTATGCCTTGTAGGTACCGTGACACTACCCTTTGCCAGCTGCCCTTCTCGGACACAATGAGGCGTAGCGGGTAGTCACACTTGTGCGTCTTGCAGATGAAAAATGACTGTAGCGTCACATTGCTTGTTTTTATCACTTCTCTGCAGAGCGCATCAAGGTTCATTTCTTTCAACAGTTTTTGTACCATGGTTTTCCGTTTCTTTGGACAGAAATGCACCTCCAACAAACTGCGCTCTTTCCTGTCTCCCTTGTTTTTTTTTTTTTTCCAAGTTTGTGCTGCAATTCAATTTTTCGAGACGGCGAAGTTTGCTTAGAATCACACGGATATGTATACTCGGAACCAAATTTAACCCGCCGCGTGATGTGTCAGCGCCGCTTTGTGTGTGCGGCTCTCGCGATTGCAGATACGCGTGCGAGAGAAGTAGCCTTCGCACGAGGCAGCGTGGTCTGAACGCAAGGAATTCATTAGAGTGGCGTGGGCTTTGTGTTTGTGCGTGTCCATGTGTGCGGCACCAAGTTCACTACTCATCTGAATCGTGCGTGTCAACTAGCCCTGCAGCGGGTACTGCTAGAGTTTGTGAATAGATTGTTCGTCGCATCTGAGAAATAACAATGTTGCGACTGCACGTACATTTGTTTCCCTGTTAGCCGAATGCTACGTTTGAGCAAAGTGGTACGCGTTAAAAAAAAGTGCAATTAGTTGAGCTTGTTTGTGTGTACGTTTGTGCAAACGATGCGCTGCGTTACTGCATCATTTCGAGCGCCTTTATTTGTGCGTTATGTCAATGATAACACCCTTTTGTGGTTGCTTTTCTTTTTGATGTGCTCATCCTAGTTATGCAGTGGCCTATTGTTGAGTTGACAGTATAAATAAATAAATAAATAAATAAATAAACTAATTTCTTTCCGCATCGTCAGCTTTTTATCACTGCAGGGTGAAGGCTTCTCCTTAGGATATTGAATTCTGTCCATCTCCTGCTAGTTAACTTAAGTTCATGCGTGCAAATGTATTAATTAACATATACATTTATCAATTTAATTTTGGAAAATTAGAGTCCCTCAGGACGTAGCGCTGAGCTGGAGAAAAAAAAAAAGCTTTCTTCTTGTGACGTTTTTCTGCGAACTTTGCGGCAAAATCAAATTCAAACGCTGTCAAAAACGCCATTTTAAGGGAAATGTGGGGAGGGGAGATTAGAAAAAGTAGGTAACGATCTAGAGTACGAGCACTTGGTGTGTAATGAACGAGTTGTTTGCAACCTTGGAATCGCACAAACTGGCATAACCATTCTTTGCAAATTCGCTACATATTTGACGAGCAAAGAGTATGCTGGCCGGTCGCATTATTCATGCGAGTTGACTGACTGTATAGTTAGTTTAAAGCCAAAAGAAGTGTGGTAATTTGGGCGAGTTTGTGCTGCTATTTTTTCTTGCTTGACTGTAAATACAGCGCAAAAATATAGAAACGACCAGGTGGTCAACTCGCAACTAAAATTTATTGGAAGAAACACATATATCAAGCAAAGGGCCTAGACACCATGGCGTCTGCGCAGCAGAGCAAATACAAAAAAAAAATATGTAATCATGGTGAAAAGCTACACATGTGCAAAACTTCCGAGAAAGAAGAAAAAAAAAAAGAACAAACCTACCGGCAGAAATATGCGTGACATTCCGTAAAAAAAAATAACTAAAAGGCGCTTTAATCTGTGCAGCGCTGAACTCGGGTATATATCCTCCTTTTCCCAAAGGGCCACAGCCGGTTCGCTCATGAAACTTTCTCCCTTCCTTTCAATGTAATAAGCCTCCATCACCTCTCTGGTGCATTTGTCCCGATGGCCAAACAAACAAGAGCTTTCCTCCGCCATCGGCTGGCAGCCACTCTCCCTGCAGTGATCTGGCAAGTGCAAACCGCTAGAAGTCGTCAATGAGGCAAAGTGTTCCTTTAGGGCCGTTCCACGCGCTTTCCGCACAGCCGCAACGCACGTGCCTGGACCCCTACCGCACGCAAGCGGGGGACAAATAAGCCAATTGGCGACGCGCTTCCCGCACAGCCGCAACGCACGTGCCGGTACCCCTACCGCACGCAAGCGGGGGACAAATAAGCCAATTGGCGACACTCTTTCCCCCTTTGCAGCGGCGCCAATTGGCTCATTTGTCCCCCGCTTGCGTGTGGTAGGGGCCCCGCACGTGCGTTGCGGCTGTGCGGGAAGCGCGTCGCCAATTGGCTCATTTGTCCCCCGCTTGCGTGCGGTAGGGGCCCCGGCACGTGCGTTGCGGCTGTGCGGGAAGCGCGTGGAAGGGCCCTTGGTCTGACATTGACGCACCACCCGTTTTGTCACGCACGGGCGCTCCAATCGCTGTGACGTGCAGGTTTGGATCACGTGATCTTGCTTCGCTCTGGCGGTGGAGACCTCGCGGTTGGATGCGTTGTGTTTAACCGCGACTCCGTGGTGTTTTCACTTGTGAACAGCGTTGTTTTGCTGTCACTCCAAGTGTGCGGACTTCCGCAGACTACACAATCCGGAAAGTTGCAGTAAATGTTATCGGCGGCGTGCCACAGTGCGCTACGCACGCGATGCCGCTGTCACAGCTGCTGCCAGTGCCACCTTCACCTCTCTTTTTGTTGTTATTTCAAGCCGATGAGGTTAATTAATATAAACACGGACCACGAATGTTCACATTAAAGCAGAACGTTTCAGTTTCCGCGCTGTAGCCTCGTTCACAACGAAAAATGAATGTGCAAATAGTCTGATCATGTACATTTTAAAACACAACATATGTGCGTATACATGTGGGGGGGGGGGGAAGTTGCCATCATTACATTTGAGAACCTGCGCCATTGTCTGAATTGTCGGATAGTCAAGATAAAGTCATGAAGTCCACTTTTTTTCTTTTCATTTTCGTTAATTTTATCCTACTTCGTCTCCAGTTGCTTTTGTCTGTTCGGTCAGCGCGTTCGACAGAACCATCTTTCTTACATCAAACGTGTGCTGCTCCAGTCTTTGCTAAAGCTTACTTCTCTCGCCAAGGTAACTTTTACCGCAGTCTGCGCCACCTCCATCCTCCTCCCCGGGCGTCCGTCCCCATGTGTGTACGCGACCACACGGGTTTCCGTCCGCCAGTGGTGTAAACAAGGGGTGACACACCAAACCCGTGCACCCCCCCCCTCTCTCCCTTCTGAAAATTTACCCACATGTGCCTGCCTGACCCCCAGTTCTGATCAAGGTCGTGCCCCCTCCGAAAGAAATTTCTGCCTATACGCCCCTGCCGTCCACGACTCCACCTCACAGGGTTCCTTGCTTATAGATGTAATGCCATGATGACTGGGAGACGTGGCCTGGCTCATGCCTCATGTTTATTTTACTGTCACTTCTTCCTTTCCGGCCTCTACCAACCATCGCTTCATACGTCACATTCTACGCCTGTAGAATGGATCCCTACGCTGTCACTTCTCCTTTATGTTGTTTTGATCTACAGGCGAAAACGCGGTGAGCTTCAAAAACTGATTCGTCTTGTAACAGCTGCCGTGAAATGTTACAGCTTATTATTGAAGCTGTAAAAAAATGGACACTGTCATTTTTTTTTTACTGAAACATGGAACTGCCGTTTAGACCACGGTACGCAAGACCTCGCAGCATGCACAGTGAAAGGTGCAAAATAATACGGCTGGCTGATGCGCAGTGCACTTGCTATCGTAATTGAGCCTGATCGGGACCGCATTTTTTTTCATTACGATTTAGTATTCCTCTGCAAAAGCTGCGGATCTGAGTCGATCATTCGTAATTTTCACCCATGGGTGGCTCTATGGCGATCGAATGTGCACGGTGTGACTACCGCAAAAAAATTTGCGCAATAAATATCGAGATCACGCCGCAGAGAAACTTTTCCTCGTGTGAAACTCACCTCCGTATTCTAGAACGTCCCTTTACTCAACGCGTCACCTTCACTTGAGAAAGCCTTGCTCAGATTTGGGCGCACGTTAAAGAACCCCAGGTGGTCGAAATTTCCGGAGCCCTCCACTACGGCGTCTCTCATAATAATATGGTGGTTTTGGGACGTTAAACCCCACAAATCAATCAATCACTTGAGAAAGCCGATGGGAGCGCCGTCTCTAGGCACGGCAAGTCACTGCATATCAGCGACAATCTGATGCGATTCTTGAGTAGCGCAGCGTCATTTTCAGCCGAGCGGTGGCGCAGTGCTCAACTCTGTCAGGTGAAAGGTAGAAGTCGAGTCGAGAAGCGTTTCTGAATACGGGGGTTAGTTACAACTCCGAATGAGGCATGCGCGTGTGCGTACGTGACCCTCGCGTTTACCGGCGATCATAACAGAAAGATTGCGGCGTTGCTTGTCACAAAGCCAGCAATCCGCTTCCGCCGTGCTTCGTAGGGCGATGTGTGCTAAACAAAAAATGCAAGTTTGCGCGTGCTTGTGTCAACCGCAACCCGTCCTTATAGATGCGAACCTACAATGAATGTAATAGTGTGGTTGAGCACATTTCTTGCAGCAAAAATGGGTTTATTTGCTGCAAGCACGTGTTAATACCCACTGTTTGATGCTTCAGTTCGGCATGGAACGAGTCTTTACCTTAGCGCGCTCGGCCCACGTGGTCTTCATATCGGTGATCATATAGCATGCAGACGAGGCCGGCATTATGAGAAGCGTGAAACTTTCCCGGAGCAGTTATTTAGCACTTCGCATAGTCAGGAAAGAAGCTGCCGCAGTATTTTACTACTACTACTACTACTACTACTACTACTACTACTACTACTACTACTACTACTACTACTACTACTACTACTACTACTACTACTACCACTACCACCACTACCACTACTACCACTACTACTACCACTACCACTACTACTACTACTACTACTACTATTACTACCACTACCACTACTACCACTACCTCTACTACCGCCACTACCACTACCACTACCACCACTATCACTACTACCACTACCACTACTACCACTACCACTACCACTACTACTACTACCACTACTACTACTACTACTACTACTACTACTACTACTACTACTAATAATAATAATAATAATAATAATAATAATAATAATAATAATAATAATAATAATAATAGTAAAAAGAGACGCGGAGGCGGGCTGGGCGCGAAATGGTGGCGGAGCAATCCAACCTCACATTGACGTCTCTACTATGCATTTTTTTTTTGCGCCACTCATGTTGACGCCACCGACTGGAGGCTCGGACGCGGAACGCCAGTCAATTTTCGCGTTTGTGGAGACATCTATATAAGGTTCTCACCTTAATAAACAAATAACTTACTACCGACGGCTTCGGGGCGCGCTTGCTTTGCCAGCGATTGCGCGCTCGAGGGAACCGTGACTCATATCTCCAAGGGAGGCGCTTGAAAGCGAGTGGAAGGAAAACGTATGTGAGCGTGTGCTGCGAGAGGGTTGCCCAAGGCGATTTCAGAACATGCCTGACTGAGCCGATACTTCAGTAAAGCAGCTTAGCGCCAACATTTCGACGATATACCGAAGGAAAATCGGACGTTTGCGGTGTTATTTCGGCTCGCCCTCTTTCTTCTTGCTTAATGCTGGAAATCCCCGGAACGGCGTGACTCACGCACAGGGGCGGCGCCAGGGGGGGGGGGGGCAAGGGTGGGCTGGAGCCCCCCCAAAATTCTCGCCTGCCCCCCCTATGCCCACCCAAGTGCCCGGAAGCATATATTGAAATCCTAGTAGGAGCAGAGCTAGCTTGCCCCCCTGGAGGAACTCACTTTTCATGGTTGCCCCCCCCAGTAAAAACATCCTGGCGCCGCCCCTGCTCACGCATGTGGGGACACTAACATACGTACATAATCAGCCTGACTACGTCCACTGCAGGACAACGGCCTCTCCCATGTTCCGCCAGTCAACTCGGTCCTGTGCTTGCTGCTGCCAATTTATACCCGCAAACTTCCTAATCTCATCTGTCCACGTAACTTTCTGTTTCCCCCTTCACTCGCTTGCCTTTTCTTGGAATCCAGTCTTGCCTTCGCGCTACGTGCTCTGTCCATGATCATTTCTTCTTCTTGATTTCGGCTATGATGACTTTAACATCCGTTTGTTCCCTGACCCACTTTGCTCTCTTTTTGTCCCCTATAGGGTTACACATATTGCTTTCCATTGCTCGCTGCATCGTCTTCAATTTAAGTTTAATCCTCTTTGTAATCCTCCAGGTTTATGCTCCGTAGGTAAGTGCCAGTAAGACGCAGCTATTATATACATTCCTCGTGAGGAATAGTGGCAATCTACCGTTCATGATTTGTGAATGGTGGCCGAATGTGCTCCACCCCATTCTCAATCTTCTAGTTACTCCGATTCCGCGGTTCGGCTCCGCGGCTACTACCTGGCCTAATCAGACGTTACAGCCGCCCAAATCTTTTAACTATCGTGCGCGAGCTCTGACTTTTTCGTGCGTCAGCGCCGTACGACGGAGCCAAGCTGCGAACAGGGCGAGAGTAAGCGCATGCGCACAATGCGCGCTCAGCTGGGCCCATCGTCTGCTAGGCTGTTCCTCCGTGAGAACGTCGCCCGAAGATTTGGGCGGCTGTAATCTTTTACAACTTCAAGTGCGCTGCTACCTATCTCAAAGCGCTGTTCTCTTTCAAGGTCGTTGTACATTACTTTTGTTTTCTGCAGATTAATTTCGAGACCTACCTTTCGGCTCTAATTGTCTGTAATCGTGAATTGAAATTCGTCCCTGAGTTACTCAGAAATGCAAGGTCATGGGCGAAGCGCAGGTCACTAAGGTACTTTCCATAAACTCGTATCTCTTAACTCGTCCCATTCTGGGCTTCTCAAGGACCTCCTGTAAGCACGTAGTAAATAGAATTGGGGAGGTGTTTATTGGTATTCTATCGCCCTCTTTATGGAGCACTATGGTGGCAGTTGCGGGGCTTGGTTGTGGTCATTTGTGGAAATAAGTTGTTGTGGTTCTGCTATGCAGCCAGATTCAACTCCTGCTCACGGTGGCAGCATTTCGATTGGGGCAAATACAAAAGCGTGCGAGAGCTATATGGTATAGGTTCACGTCAAAAGTGAGCCATCAGACGGGAATAACTGTGTACGGGGTGCCTTATGATAATTTTGCGATTGTTGCACCCTGAACTGCGCAATTCAATTTCATACTCGTCTCATGCCAAATGTTCAAACGTACGTGTTTCGCCAGTCTCCCTTAGCTATCTGACTCTAATTTTGCCTTGAGTATAGCGGTACATTACCAGTGCCAGGCGCTACCAGTTCGTGTCGGAGCCATGCTGAATGTTAAAAAAACAAATAAACAGTGAACAGAAAGCTTTCAAGAAATGCTTTAACTGGTTGCAAAGTCAAATGTCTTGATGGCAAAAGAACATGCGCGCCATAAAAAAAAAACAAGGTAATACGCAGCGAGGGATAGAAAGAAAAATAATAGTTGCCACTTTAAGAGACAAGAAGATGGCAGAATGGGTCGGGGGAACAAAGCGGGGTTAACGATATCATAGGTGAAATCAAGAAGAAGCAATAGACACGGGCCGGGCACGTAGCACGTAGGGAGGACAGCCGCTGGTCATTAAGGGTAACTGACTGGATTCCAAGAGAAGGCAAACGCATCAATGGGAGACAGAAAGTTAGGTTGGCTGATGAGATTAAAAAGCCCGCATGTATAACGTGACAGCAGAAAGCCCAAGACCGGTTTGCTTGCATGGCGGATCATGGTAGAGGCCTTTGCCCTGCAGTGGGCGTAGTCTGACTGATGATGACGATAATATAAAGTTTCATGCTATGGTTCCTCGTGGAAAGAAAAAAACGCAGGATTTGCATATCGATTCTGACTTGGGCAGAAAACACTAACCGAAACGCATTTCACCCTGTCGCGAGATTAAAACGACTGGCTCGCACGACATCACGACCTTTAAGCTGCTTCAAGTTTATCGGGCTCTAGCTTGAGTCATCAGCTCTTTATTGCTGGTGGCTGCGTATATATTGTATTCGGCACGCCTGTTGCAGTTCATCTTTGACAGCGGGTGGGCGCAGCGCATGCATAATTTCCAGTTATGAAAATGCGTTTATTCCAAGAAGGGTTTAAAAAGGAAAGCTGCAGTGTATACCCTGCCTGGAGAGTAAAGCCGTGTCACCCAAAAGATGGCGGCAGGGGGCGGAAACCCTCTATACCTGCTATAGTACGCGCATGCTGATACGCAGTGGCAGCGCCATCGGTGAGGTCATCAAATAGAAGGAAATGACTCAACCCGAGGTGTAGGGGGGGGGGGGGAGGTTGCCACGGAAGTTATCCTTTCCTACTTCACATGCAAGCAGAATGCGTTCGTGCCCTCTTTCAGGTCCGCTGGTCGCTTGGGCGATGCGGCCATTCGTAAAATTTTGTTAACCGTTCTTTAATTTCGTTCGCGTCTCGGTTGCTGGCCCGCAGGTCGCGGGATCAAGTGAGCATGGACCTAGTGGAAGACACGAAATAAAAAAAAGCTGTAACAGATACAGTGTGATGCACACTCAGCTCGCTCGATAATATTTGGACATGGGATTACTTTTGCGGTGAAGCTTGGTCTGGCCCGTTTGTACTGAATTGAGTTACTGTCAATATGGCATCACCTTGCTATGTGAACGCTCCAGCCGCATTCCAGGGCTTCAGGCTAGCTTCAAGCTTGGCGTATAAGCATAGCCCTACAATCTGTGAGCCGAAGACCCGCGCTTGCGTTGATGCAAGCATTTCCGAGAAGTAGACCTCGTCTGCGGACAGGGGACACAATTGTTAATTAGAGGAGTGACATTGATTTCGCACGTGACACTTTCATCGTTATCAAAAGACGCAAACACCTCGAATTCTCCTAAAGAAGAATTACTTGTAGCACGTCATCCTTCATAGTCAACTCCAACCTACGCACGCTGACAGGGGAAAATGTCTTGTGGAAAGTAGCAATACACAGAGAAAAAGGAGGAGCCTCGACGCAATTTGATGGGAGAGAGCAGTCTGTGAATGACTTTGTGATTTGAAAAGGAAAAGGGTGAAGCCTTGCAGGGAAGCCCGTACTTAGTTTTTTCCTTTCGTCCTTTCATCCCTACATCTGCCAACTCGTTGTAAGCTTGAAGACTGACGTGCTTGATTAGTTTTTAAAGAAGCGACTTTTCGTCCAAAACTCTTTACCCACAAGAGTGAGGGTGTTGTTTTTACTTTCCGATTATCACTAGGGTTATGTACTTGTGAAAGAACCATGGTAGTTTTGGCCGAACCAGAAGAAAATAAACATTTTAAGAGATCAATTCAGTGGTGACGCTAGAAGGAGGTTAGGGAGATTCCACCTCCCGCTGCCCCGATATTATTACATTTGCATATACGTATTACAAGCACCCATACAAAAAAAATCATATGTCAGATCACAAGTAAAGAGAAGGCAGAACTCCTACGTAGGGCGTACGCTCGTAATTAAAATCGTGCTCATGTGGAAACATGCTTGCACGGACCTATTCATCTTATTTCTTTTCATGGGCTTTTCTATGAGAAGGAGCCACCGGCGTCTTGCTCATATGAGCCACACGTTTCGCAGAAGATTGTGTTTCGTTTGTTGAAGGAAAGGAGCACCGTTTAACTATTCAAAAGAGCATCTAGTCTCACGGTCGTATCAGGGGAGAAAGTGAGGAAGGGGGTAATTAAGCAGCTGGATGGCATGCCCTCACTGGTTTTGAACTTGTAGGGGCAACCTTTCCACAGGGAGCGGGGTGCTAGCGCCACGTTTGGGTCCTCGGGAAGTACCCGGGCGCATGTTCAGCGGACTCGGCACTTCGCCCCCTCCCAAGTGGCGCCCGGGGCACTTGTACCCATGGGACAACCGACTCGTTACGCTATTCGCATTGTGTGACGACTCCATGGTTGTTCTTTCGCTGTTTTAAGACACTTTACAAGTCGTATTAACGCGATTGCTTTCCGGACATCGCAACCTTGCAAACACGTGCCAAGCACCGGCGTGGGTCAGTGGTAGAATACTCGGCTGTGACGCAGAGGACCTGCGTTCGAGCCCCACTGTGTCATTGGTACTAGGTTTTTTTTTTGTCTAATATCGTGCGATGTGCTTACGGACACCGGTGGCGGAGGCGGACAACTACGGCACTGTGCGTGACCCGAGTTGACATCCCATAACAGCTTTCACTGTAAAAAGAGAACGTGGCAGTAATAAAGATGGCTGTTGTATGCATCGTTTTTGATACTCATTCCGTTCCGCTAAGCGGATTAGTCAAAAAAAAAAGGGGGGGGGGGTGCATGTTAGCGGGCTTTAAAATTCTTTCATTTCTTGTAACAAGTTATTTCTAGCCCGTTTTTTTTTTCTCGGCCACTTCGCGTAAGAAAGCTCAGCATTGCAGACAATCTGTCCTGTTGGCGCCGTTGTTTGATTCTATCGTTTTTGTATTTTTTTTCCTGCTTGGGAATTCCGTAATATCGGGACCTTCGCAAAGGTCGCTTATAGTAGACCATAATCGATACCGGCACAGCTTACATTGTCATAGTAATCTGCTGCTCTCCGGGGGGTATAGACGCCTTTGCGATGTGCCTGCTTGAAGAAACATGGCCTAACACGGTGACGCATCGCTTGGCTGCTTACCTTAACGATCACGATCGAACCCGAACGTCAGGGGTATTTCCTGTTAGAACAAGTACAAATAACGCAAAACAAATATTGGCAACTAAGAAGATATTTCGACACAACAAACTAGCACATATGTAAATACTTATCAAGGGATATACTTACATAGTGAGCATACACACATACATGAATAGAAATATACTAAAATCAATACACACATAAATTCTCAAATACGATCAGGGGATGCGTGTGGTTAGTAAAAATTGTTCTGGAAGACGCCGGAAATAATGTAATGAATGTTTGATTTACAAACTGATGGAGGCGAATTCCAGGATGTTATCGCAGTAAACAATGCTGTCATTTCACTGTAATTAGTGTTTACTTTTGGAAGCGTAATGTTACTGTTTTTCTGAAAATCGCGTGTTATCATTATTGTGAAGATGTGATAAGGGAAGTATGTCAATTGGAATGTCACCTGTCCTGCTTCTGAATAATAAAACACCAAGTTCGTGTTGAAAAGTGGAGGTTATCGGTAGAATTTCGAGAGTGCTAAAGAGGGGTGCTGCTAGTGCGATGTATGAACTACGAGTGATGAAACGGATTGCTCTTTTCTGAAGGTGAATGATGGATGCCAGATGAGTGGTGTACGTGTTAGCCAAAGATGAAATGCAGTAATTAAGGTGATTGTAAATAAATGCTTAGTAAAGTGACCTGAGATTGTGTCTGAAAACAATGTCTTCAGCGAATGACTATGCGAATGCCAAAAGCAGTCTTCTTAATGGCAGAGTTTGCATGAAAGTTAAATTTAAGGTGTGGATATAATGTGACACCTAGAAAAGTAATTAACTTTTACGGAGTAATGCCGCAGTTATCTATGAATATTTTTGGTTTTATTGTCACGTTTTTTATGTGAGTGAAACACATAAAAGTTGTTTGAATAGCGTTGATTTTTAATAATTTATTATTGCACCATGAAACAAAATTATTGACATCTGTGTTTAATTTTGATAGCAGATTGGTGAAGTCTTTGTCACTGGAAAATATTGTTGTATCATCAGCATAAAGGACACAGTCAGAAAAAGTGGGTGATAATGGTAAGTCATTAATGTTGATGAGAAATAAGAGAGGTCCCAAAATTGAGCCTTCGGTTGAACTTCCGGTTTAGTTGTTATTGAAGAGGATAAAGCACCGCCGTAGTTGACAACTTGAGTCCTGTTAGCGAGGTAACTTTGTGGAAGGGATAAGGTAGGCCCACCAATTCCCAGGGATTCAAGTTTAGCAAACAAAATAGACTGGTTAATGGTATCAAATGCTTTAGTTAAGTTAATAAATACCGCCCCTGCCCATAGACCTTTATCGATAAACTAGTTTAAGCTATCAGTTAGTTTTATTAGACAGATTAGCACGAAAACTAAACTGCTTGGTTGACAAAAGATTAAATCTTGTTAGGTAGTACGTCAGGCGATTGACAATGAGCTTCTCAAATAACCTTACTAAAGAATGGGAGGATCGTTATAGGGCGATAATTAGAGAAAACTTTTCGGTCTCCCTTTTTGAATACAGGTGTTACCTTTCCTTGTTTGATGATAGTAGGAAAAACACCAGAATCAAATGCGGTGTTCATAAGATCTGAAAGCACAGATGATAAATCGGGGGTAACAAGTTTGACTTGGAAGGTTATATGGCCACATCCTGTTGTCCTCAAACTTTTTATAGTGCGTAGAACTTCATCGGGTGATTTGGGTTTCAAGAAAAAAAGAGTGAGACAAGCGAGGCAATGAAGGTAAGGTAGTGACAGTCGATACAGAGTTGTTGAAAAATGATTAATTAATTGAATTTGCGATAGCGACGGAGTTTGTGATAGTGCTGGTGCCGTCCGAACATTCTGTTGGAAGTGTGTCTGGCTGATCATGGTGTGAAAATTCTTTTTTACGTTCCAGTTTTTCCTACAGTCATTCCCATTCTCAAGCACTTTATTTTGATAGTAGGTTCGTTTAGCTTTTTTAAGTAGGACAGTAAGGGTTCGTGAATACACTTTAAAGCGGGCCCGAAGAGAAAGTTGAATAGCTGCTGCTTTACGTTTTTGTAAAAGTTGTCTTTTTTGTTTATGCTGCGCAGCAGTCCTCTCGTAATCCACGGGATTCTAGGGGCTGAGTACCAACGAGATATGATGGATGCTGACGTAAACGAGTTTATGAATCCTGTAAGTTTCTCGATCAAAGCATTGAACGCTTTTTGACGCAAGAATCTTGTGATAACCCCCCCCCCCCCCCCCCCGTCGGAGCAGGATACCATATCAACGAACTTTGCACAATCAAAAGCACACTTAATGACCATTTTAGTTTTTAAAAGCAGAAATTTGGATAGTATTTACCAATATAGTTGAATAATAATTGGATAATCTTTAATACCCCTGTCACACGGGCACTTAAAAGTCTTTTAAGTAAGCGGTCTTTTTCCGAAAAGGAGTTCCTGACAGCAGACACTCGGCACAGAGCGAACTACTTTTCAGAAGCGGTCTTTTTCTTAAACGGAGTTCGTCGATCTCTTTTACGGCTCTGAATGAGTAGCCTCGAAACCAGTGGGCGCCAGCAATTTTCGAGTGGTGGAAAAAAAAGAGCGAATGCTTACTTTGCTGTCACCAAAACTCTTCGTAAAAACGAATTTCATATCCTGCAGAAGGTGTAATGAACTCTTTTAATGGTTATTTTCTTTTATACTCTCGTAAGAAGCTACAACGCGTCGGCAATATCACGTGGTGACGCTCGGTCTCGCGCCGCGCCATTTTGCACAAGTGTTTCTTCATCTCTTATTCTTAAACTTATTTGAAGAAACGAGCAGTGCAACAAGTCGTTAATTTGTACATCGTGATACATCGTTTAATTTTCATTGCTTCTCTTTTAACTGCTAGCGCCACGCTTTCGCTAGCGTCTTCGAACGAAAACACTAAAAGGAGATCGTTGCTGCCGTGTGTCTTCGCCGTTTGTTAAAAGTCTTTCAACTTCGTAAAAGACCGCTTACTTAAAAGACTTTTTGCGCGCCCGTGTGACACAAGTGACACAAAACGCAGGCTGTGACAAGTGCGAAAAAAAAATGGCCCCGAATCTGCATGTTACACTGCATATGTCGTCGAAAGACCATAGTCTTGCATCTGGAGAGTGAACAAAACGTTTATCTGTTGTTCTGCGCAAGGCCATTGGTGAATGGTATTCTGGAGGCGCTGTGTTAGTGTCTCGAGCGTGTAGCGGAGGCGAACGAGCGCATCGAGGCACGTTAGACGCGAGTGTCATCTGGCAGTTCGAAAACGAAGGGAGGCGTGTGCGCCCGCGGAGAAAGATGCGCGCTTGTCTCGGAGGTGTTAAGGTGCAGAACGCAAAGTGACGGGCAGGTGCCACCACCGTGTCGTCTTAGAAAAGCGTTGGAAGCACTTACCTTTTTGAGCATCGCGTTGCACTGTCAGCGCAGCGTGATATACAAAACGGTTCTTAGAATTACTTGTGTGTGCCTTCTCTAGTATGAAGGCACACATACAAAACATCGACGTGTTATTATGGTGTCTCAAATATGCGCAATAATTGCTTTTTTATTGAGCAATATTGAGCAATATTGCTTTATATTGAGTAATATTGAGTAATATTGAGTAATATTAAGTAATATTGCTGAGTAATATTGCTATTGAGCAATATTGCAATATTGAGCAATATTGCTTTTTTATTGAGCAACTTTGAGCAATATTGGTGGGCGCTGCAGATGGGGATGGGGTTGGCCGTTTGAGGTATTGGTAAGGCCGGAGTAAGAGACAAATGTACAGACAAACAGACAGACCAACATTTTTCCGCTGACGGTTCCCAAGAAATACTATCGTCTTTAAAAAGAGGCAGCTTGTACCATGCCGTGTAAGCCTTGGCACAGCAAAACTGGATGATTATGACGACTAATCGTTTCTTATAGATTGGTTTTAGGCCTTAGCTAGGTGTTGCCAGTTGCCCCGCCACGATTGTCTCTTGGCTAAGATACTCGGCTACTGACCCGCAGGTTGCGGGATAGAATCCCGGCTGTGGCGGCTGCATTTTCGATGGAGGTGGGAATTCTCTGGGCCCGTGTGCTCAGTTTGGGCGCACGTTAAATAACTTCAGCCAGTCGAAATTTCCGGAGCCCTCCACTACAGCGTCTCTCAAAATCATATGGTGGTTTTGGGACGTTACACTCCACATATCAATCAAATCAAGGTTTTGCCTGTTGTTTATGAGTTGCTGCCAAGTTGTTTCTATAGAAACAGTGAGTGGGTGAGAGTGTGTGTGGTTGTGTGCGTGTTACAAATATTGTGTCTCTGCGGTAGAACCCCTGCTTACCACGTAGACGGCCTTGTTTCGATCCTCACTCGGACCCGAAAATATTTGTTATATATATTTTGTTTGCATCTCTCACTCAAGATGGTTTTTGGCTCACGACAAACGACACCGTCAGCGACGCCAACGTCGAAATTTCTGCGAAACGATCTCTTCAACGCTACCGCGTTAATAAACCAAGCCACCAATGCGTTCAAACTCACAAACACGAGGAATGGGCCAGTCCATGTAATACCCTCCGCTGTGGCTAAACGATCGCAGCGCTAGTTTCATCTAGCAAATAATGCAATAACATCTATGTGGTCGCCCTGTGTCTTCGAACTTGCTCTTGTACGGACATCAGTCCAGTCCCGAAGAGGTATTGTTACTGGCTATAATACACAGAACAGGAAGACTTATAGAAAGCCTGTAGGCTTTAGCTAGGTCATGCTTGGTTGTTAATTCTAAGCGCAGGGCGGTTTGGGTTGAATCATATATACGACAGACACGGCCTGGGCTCGTCGTTGGTCTTCTCGCAGCTGCAGTTGCTATTCCCGCATTCCCGATACACAGAACGCGGGAAGTGTTTTCTCGTCTTACGTAATCGAGATCCTTGACTCGCCGCCCTCGCATCGCAGCCATTCGTTGGGCTTCCTGTCTTAGTGGACCTGTGGCGAGTATATTGGCATTTACCCGATTCCTGCGGCACGCACTCGTATATGGAGATATCCGGGCAGATACCCGTTTTGTCCGGTTAACTGTTGCCCTCTTCATTTTTTTTTTAGTGTGCCAGTTGTGATTATTGGGATTTGCCCAATATCTCTGCTCCACGGCAGTTTATGACGATGATAGTTTTTGTGTACGGGCTAATCAGGAACGATTTGCCAAACAGCTTCGCGGTTAAAAATAAAAGTTCTTTTTTTGTCAACGAAACCGTCTTGATATATACTCACTCAATTAAGTTGTAGATTCACGTAAGCGATAAAACGGTTTTTGTTTCGTTCACTTCAGCTGGTCCGTGAAGGGACATCTTCGACCACCACATAGCCTAGTACAAGGTCAAGCTCAAGTATGCGGCTTCGATTGCAATTCAAAGCGGTCGCATTTCGATTTAAGCCTAAGGCGGTAGAATCTTCTACATGGGAGGCATGCCTCGTAATCGCACGTTGATAATTGCTAAGTAAACTTCTCGAGCTTATTTTAATTGATACGCACTTCCCGTGCCGTTTTGAGTGAAAATCGAAGTGCTATCGCACTGCACAGGGACGAGTATGTCAATTAAAGGCTTTAGTTGCAGAAATTCCCGTATTTTTTTCTCAGTTTTCAAAGGCTTCGGTATCGTCGAGAGACACTTCTAGAAACTGGTTATTGCAGTAGCTCACTCTTATTCGATGAGCCTCGTGAGTACGCCTAGCTTTCTCCGGCGTATTTTAAGCTGAGAAGACGCGCTCGGAAGGAAAACATTTCGGACCCACAAGCATGGTTAGCGTGGTCCAGAGAAAGCGAAGGACCAGAAAAAGTATTGACGAACATGGCGGGTTAATCGAGCGTTGCGAGGTTGGAATTGATTTTTAAAGTACAGTATAATGTGTTTCTTCCCTACTTGTTGCTCCTTACGTGAAAGCATTGTACTTCTTCGATGTGGCCAGTTTATCGCGCGCGCCTTGTGGCGAATGGACACCTATCTTCTTTATGAAACGAGAAAAACAAAGGGCTATTGTGCCCTTCTTTATGATCCGTATATCATCATGGTAATCATATTAACAATATGAGGAATAAGTCTTCCTGTTCTATGTATTATAGCCAGTAACAATATTTCTTCGGGACTAGACTGACTGATGTCTGCACTAGAGCAAGTTGCAAGTTCGAAGACAGAGGGCGACCATATAGATGTTATTGCATTATTTGCTAGAGGAAACTCTAGCGCTGCGATCGTTTAGCCACAGCGGGGCGTATTACAGAGATTGGTCCATTCATCGTGCTTGCGACTTCGAACGCATTTGTGGCTTGGTTCATTAACGCGGTAACGTTAAAGAGATCGTTTCGCAGAAATTTAGACGTTGGCATCGCTGACGGTGTCGCTTGTCGTGAGCAAACACCGTCTTGCCCGTGGAAGATGCAAATAAAATATATAATAAATATTTTCGGATCTGACTGAGGATCGAAACCAGGCCGTCACGTTGTAAGCAGGGGTTCTACCACAGAGACACAATATTTGTAACACACACACACACACACACACACACACACACACACACACACGTGCGCGCACACACACACGCACACACACACGCACGCACACGCACACACACACGCGCGCGCACACGCACACACACGCGCGCGCACACGCGCGCACACACACGCGCGCACACACACGCGCGCGCACACACGCGCACACACGCACACACACGCACACACACGCACACACACACACACACACACACACACACACACACACACACACACACACACACACACACACACACACTATAGGGTAGTTTAAAACGGGCAGTGTTACGCCTACAGTCGTTAGTTTCCCCACAGCATGCCAGAGGCATGCACCGAGAACGGAAACGAGGCTAGCAATTGAGAAGGCGATACACACGAGGCGCTATCGCTCTTCATACTATTGAAGGCGAAGCTCAAGCGTCCTTTAAGCGTCCTTTAAGCGTCCTTTGAGAAGAAAGGACGCTTGAGTTTTTGTTGTGCCTCAACGGCTTGATGTGAGCCTCGTGAGCAGATTTGAAATGCTCAGCCTAAAACGTTCAATGCAGTGAAGTGAGACACTTGAACTGTTGCGGAACAACATTTAGCGAAAAAAAAAAAAAAGACTGCAGTTCGCACGAAGCCATACGAAGCCGATAGAACGAAGCTTAAGCAAAACCATGTAATATACCCATCGTTCCCATACATGCTGAAGTACCATGCGTGGCAGCTTCTGCAGACACTAGCGCCAGATTTTGCTTTGGTGTAGCATTACAAAACCCTAGATTGATGACGACAGTTGCCTTACATAAAACTCGATACGACATCCTCTAATTTCGCAAAGCTGGTTTGTTATCGAGGGCTTGTCATTTTGGGATATTTTCATAACGCAGGGGCAATCTGTTGCTCTTGTTACCAGCTCGCATGGATTAAAACGACTCCTATCACGACTGTACACACACAATAATAATAGCGATGGATAAACAAACCAGGAAGAAAGCAGAGTCTTCCAGAACGCCTGGTTATCTTACAAAGGACTAATCACTGCCGCTATGGAATACTCTTTTTTTTTCCAGCGAAGTAAGTTCTTTGAAACGTACGTAAGACGCTTTTCCGTTGCTGCAAATCAATAACGAAATGCGATACTATTTTGTTTGCATAACGAAAGAGTTGTCTCCGATCATTAGAGTGCGTGATGTTACCGTCGTCGCTTCATCGTGTTGTTGTCATCTGGGCTGCTCATTCCCTACTAACCCGAATTAAGAGGGTCTAATTACGTGCGCCTACATACTCCCAAAGTGGCACTGCGATGGTTGGCTTTTTTTCTCTAGTTTTATGAAACTGTTCATAAACAAAGGGCAATGTTAATGCCAATTGCTAAAGCTGGCAGATCAGGGGAATTCGAATGGTCCTTCGCTCAGCCCGTCATTAGGAAGCAAGCTTGGTTAACCTCGAGTATACTCGAACGGTTAGGCGTGCCCGTTGCTGTTGCATTGCTTCTAAGATCATTTATATATATAAAACGACTGCTAATTAAAAACGTTCCGTTCTCTTATCTCCGGTTTAATTTCGCAGTTTTGTGTCGTCGATTGAGTATTCAGTCTCGTTTTATTAACTAGCTGTGCATAGGTAAACTTGTGCTCATCTTGCTGTAACACCAAACGCAACTCACACTACCCGATTTCGAAATTCTTTTTAAAGAGTAACGTACAAAGAACTCTTGGGTGGAAGAGCATTGCTTCAAAGTTTCAGAAAAATAAAAGACACATCTAACGAAGTTCTAGATATGACAAATTAGAATTAGAGGGTTGAACTGAAGTTGTTTGAACGTCCGATCTCCTCATGCTCGTGACTTCTTCAGAATGTCGACGTAATGTTATTGTAATTTACTGAATTAAAAAAAAGTCACAGCATTGCCGCAAAGGCGAAGCAATGAACGTGATAGCAACAAATTGAAAGGTCACGCGCAGAATGGCAAGCAGATTGAAACGTGCCCCGCGTTTCTCACGCACAAATGACGCACGAAACGTACTCACAGCTAAAGGTGAGCGTGAATAAGCGTCTCAGTTGTTACTTCGCTGTGTCTGAAAAGCGCGCCCTTTTCGCTAACGAAGGCTGTGAAACGATTGCAGTGACCTTTGTGCACCCCCTGACTACAACACAATCGCTCCAGTGCAAGCCCAACACTAGCCAAGACGTATGATCCTCCCCACCGGCAGATAAGGGCGCGCGAGAGATCATCCACTACCCTCCTCTCCGCGGGACAAAGTACGCGTGAGAGATGAGAGCCGCCACGCGCTCATTGCACCATCTTGCTGATAATGCTGAAAACACGAGAAGGCAAGCGGGTGAGGGGGACAGGAAGTTAGGTGCGAAGATGGGATTAGGAAGATTGTCGGTATGAAGTTGCAGCAGCAAGCACAGGATATAGTTGACTGACGGAACACAGAAAAAGCCTCTGTCCTGCTGTGGGTATGGCCAGGCTAATGGTGGTGGTGGTGACGATGATGATGATGATGATGACATATGTGGTATCCCAAAAATGAGACATCACAATTAAAAAAAACAGGAATGTCGTTACGCGAAGCACACCGTGTGCATATTGTTCCCAGATAATCTAGTAGTCGCTACTAATTTTTTCATGGAAGAAGTTGTGTTAATTAGTTTCAATTATGTTTGTAACTCGACTTGTACTCACCTAATCATTAAAATAAGGATAAGGTGTACGTATCCAGGCTCAAATGACATGTAACTGCGCCATTTTTAGCAACACATACTTAAGTGCTCATTTTTCCCGGCCGATCAAGAAAACACGCGAAATACGAAAAATAAACTTGACTACGCCCTTACATGCCCTTACAAACACACACACACACACACACACACACACACACACACACACACACACACACACACACACACACACACACACACACACACACACACACACACACACACACACACACACACACACACACACACACACACACACACGCTCTTGCACAGTGATTTTACTTGAGGGCAATACTTCCTGGCGCGTGCTGGAGGGTTACTAACGCAAAAATTTTCATTTCTTTCATCGCACCAAACAAAAAGCCAAGCCTTTAAAGGGTTCATGACATGGTCACCCAACAATTTGTGGGTTTCGGCGAAAAACGAAAGTAGAGGGTCGAATATGCTTGCACACGTGTGAAAACTAGACTGTGAAAGGTGATTTCCGTCCTTAATAAGCCGCGGAAGTCTTCGGCTGTAACCTCCGCCCACCGCCGGCTACTGCCATTTTGCCGTGGCATGCGTGACGTCACAAACCGATGGGAGCAGTGCCGTCGTCTGCCACCAGACGGCACCTTCGGCACGCGGTCAGGGTGTTCACTGTGCTGCGAGTGTTGCTTGCCGCGTGGTCCGCAAGTGTTGCAAAGTAGTACCCGTACCATCGCCATGTCGTCGGCACCATCATCAGCTCAAAATTCGGGCAATGATTCATTGAGCAGCAGAAGTGGCGTCGACGTTGTGTACGCTGCGCATTTTGATTGTTACCCCATCGCCACCAGCTCGAGCGACAAAGAAAGCGTCTAAGACGGGGCGAACCCAAATGCCAATGACCTCGGTGTTGCGGCAGACGTTGCAGATGGCCTTCCGCAACGGTAAGTAGCTCTATCTCAAGCGTGCCAGGTTGACAAGCGAGCTGAACGATTAGGAGACGCTGCATTCGCGATCACATGGTCGGCACAGCGTTCGGCCGCAGCCTCGGCCTTTAGGGGTGAAACTCCTTATAGCAGCACCCGTTCGTCCCTCGTAGCCGATGTAGTTTGTAACAAGTATAATATTTTGACCTCCAAGGTGGTGCCGGTGAGAGATTTCTTCTGTGCGTTGTTGAACATTAAAAAATAGTGCTCAATGTACATGCCAATGGTTGCTAATCGGGAATGAGAGACAGGAGAATTCGGCTTTTAGTTAACGCGCACGCTGCAATCCCCATTAGCAGCCATTGACATGTACATTGAGCACTATCTGACAAGAAAGGGTTGCTACATTATACTCGCTGGGTGTAACCTCCTTAGTTTTAGAAAGGTTTAGCGAGCGTTGAGCTGCAGTGCCATGTATACAATGAACAAGTATATACCATGAATGAACTCGAGGTGGTTAAAGGTGGAAAGTAGATACGAAGCGCAAGCCGTAAGAAATTGTGCGTGTGCCACCTCTCGTTTAGTCCTTGGAATGTCCACTGGATGGCGGTGCTTCTATATGGGGAATATATGATGAAAAGATGCGAGATGGTGGTACTTGGAGTGTTGAATAGATGGACGAACGGACACACAGACAGATGCACGGATGGACGCATGAACAGACGCAGGGGTGGATGCATGGACGAACGCAGGGACGGACGCACGAACAGACGCACGGATGGGTGGATGGACGCATGGACGGTCACACAGACGGACGCATGGACGAATGGAAGCAAGAACGAATGGACGGACGAATGCTTCGTCCCACTCTCCATCATTCACTCTGTAGATATGCTGGCAATTTTTTTTTCACAGATATACCGAACTCACCGAGAAGACGCTGGTCATCATTGTAGCTGTGCTGTGAAGTGCGCTGAGCACAAAACAGGTGCGTCACTTGCGCACCAGTCTTTCCTGCGCACGTTTATCTCCCAAGCTTTGCGTTTGGCTGACTATTTAGGGAACTTGAAGAATGACACGATACTCTCCCTGCTCTGTACGCTCTCCCGACCCACAGCGCAGCATGGGTGACGCGGTGGCATTGCTTCAACCACTGCAAGTAATTCAGTTCCAGTGGCACCTTGAATGACGCTGAAACAACTCGATTGCAAGCGCAGCTGAACATGAAACACGATCGCCCTCCGTACTGCACACCATGCAGAAGCCCGCGGAGCAATTGGTTCGTTACTTCATGGCTAGCGAGCGCGCCAGTGTTGCCTGACCACTAGGCCGCTCGCTCGTTTATAAAAATATTCGATTATTAATTGCCGACAGGACCGAATGCGCTGAAATTTCGCCAGCTTGTTTGGGAGCGTACACGGACCAACCCACACAGCACAGATTATGGTCGAAAATTGGGTGTCACGATGCTTTTAATAGGCCAGGAAACGTAGTGCTAAGTGCGAGTGCGCACTGAAAAACTATTTGCAGCATGTTTTTTGAAAGATAGTCTAGGTTCTCAATGTACCATGACGTCACAACACGGCACGACCTTCTCGTCACGTGCTCGCGCAAGATATAGTGACGTTTTGCACAACCGCACCACCTTGTGGCTCCGTTGGCGACGCAAAAGCGGCCATCTTGAAAGTTTAGGTTCTTTGCGTCGTCACAACAAGCCAGACTGCAGCGTTGAATCACGAGAGTGAGTGCTGTAGCCTGACGTCAAGCTAGTGTTGGTAGGTGTGCCATCAAAAATTGATCTTACCATCGAAATAAAATATCTTATTAGCATTTGCAGGGCTTAACATTTGCTCAGTCTTTCCTGTATACATATTTGTATGGCAGAGTCGACTCACCTCCAAAAAAAGGGTGACAGTACCCATGTGATGCGCGCCGCTGTCTTGACACTAGCAGTTTTTTTTTTCAGATTGTGCAGGCTTTCTTTATTAGGCAAAAAGCAACAACACGCAATTAGTACTTTGTTGAAAATAGCTCAATTGGATGTCATTTGAACGTACCTGCATATTTCTTATTGATATGGTAACAATAGGAGAGGCACAACAGAGCGGTTGTCTTAATTTTATTTGCGATGATTTCAACTGGTAAACAGGTCTTCGTCAGGGTTTATATATATATATATATATATATATATATATATATATATATATATATATATATATATATATATATATATATATATATATATATATATATATATATATATATATATCACGCTACGATGAATGGGAGACGTGGACGGGCTCATACGCCATGTTTATTCCATTCTCTGACTTCTTTTTCCTCATCTACTTCTAACCATCGCTTCATACGTCACACGATTCCCCCTCCCCCCGAAAGAAGGCATGGATTACGAACAAGAAAAGGTTAACAAGTAGAGGTTAAAAAGTTACAAATGCCGATAATTCACAATTGGTTCTATGCTCCAGGGGAGTTTCGTAAACTTTCAAAGACTTCAGGGGAAAGTGCAGCAGTCCGGTTAACGCAGGAGTTCTGGTGGGCGAGGCTGATGGTTGCGTCCTGGATAACGCAAAAATGCTTTGGACATGGAAACAGATGGAAATACAGCCGGTATACTTGCAAAGAACGAACGACGTTGGAACGCTTTGCAGGATTGAATGTTTCGTAGGCGTCGCATTTTTTGTCGTGGGTCATACAAACGTCGTGCATGCAATTTGCGCGCACGTTCATCGTGGCTGATTAGGCGCTGCTTGTGTTCCTGCAGAGCACAAGCGGTTGGTTTGTGGCTTTTTGGGAGTTTTCTGTGGGGATGACGCAGATGTTCAGACCGAAGGCGCAAACTTGAACGCTGGTGCAGAAAAGTTCCTTGGCTTTTCTTTCTGCGAAAATAGCTCAGATGCGGAATCAGTCGTTTCTTTAGTGTATGTTGATCACGACACTCTTCAGGCTGCAAGTATCCTTGCGATGTAGTTAGTTTTAGTTGTTCTTTGCCGATGTTGGTGTAAGCGTTTTAGCTGTTGGGGTTCCTCTTGTTGCTTTTGTTGGCATTGCTGATGTTGCACTGTCTGACGAGGTGGACTTCCTTTGGAACCACGAGCCCGCTATTCTTTGTAGGTTGACGTGACCAGAAAATAGTTGATACTTGTTAGGGTGTCGCGATTTGTGTCAGGCAATGAAGATAGTGCGCCAGAATTGGCAGAAAAATCTTCTGAGGCTCTTGCAACGCCTTTTTTGATGGATGTTTTTGGCACAGGGCAGTGCTTGAGAGTTGATCCTTTCGAGCCTCTTGTGTGGGTTGGGCTCTCAGGTGGCTGGGAATTCGCCAGCGACACTACGGAAGGATCGGTTTGGTCATATTTTAATTGTGAATGACTGTCTTTCTGTGGAACGAACGATGCGAGCTCTTCTGCCGCATGAAACTGAACTGTAGGTGACGGGCTTGACTGAGTATGCTCGGACCTTCTCCGCTCTATTCCGAACATAGTGAACGCGTGAGACGCGAGGTGGGCGTTGTGAGCGACCGAAGATCTACGCGACGGAAAAGCAGGAGGTTGGTCAATGCGTGAAGGCTGCTTTTGACTGTGACGACTGGGTGCGGTTGTCTGTGGATGGTTTGAAGTTTTCGTTCGTCGTCGTCTTTTCTTGGTGTGGTGATGGCGCTGAGGAAATTGTGGTTGGTCATCGTCGTTGAAGGAGGAGACGCTGTCGGTAGTCCCAGCGTTATTTACGAGTGCATTGCAAGCATCATTTGTGTCAAGGAAAGCAGTAGATGCATTTTCGTTTTTATCAACGAGACTTGCATTCAATGGGTGACTCCATACTGTTTCGACTTTGGGTTGATTCAGTTCCCGAGGATGACATCGCCGCAAACATGGCTTGACGTGGTTGCGATTCCGTATGTTTGTTTCTTTGCGGGAGAGTTGAGCTACGCGTTCCTGAAGTACAGTGGCTTTCGGAACGGCAGTGGCTCGACAGGGTATTTTCCCGATGCGCCAGGTCATCTACCATGAATACGGCGTCCTTGTAAGGCAAGTGGTGAGTATTAGGAGTGCTTGAAGAACCGCGTGATGAAAACCCAGGTGGTGGACCACGCATGCGAGACGAACAGTGAAGGACATCAGGTGGTTGAGAAACGTCTCGTGTCAAGTGCTGGAGCGATGACTTCGAAAATGCCGACTTTCGTGCAGAAGGGAGGCCCGCTCGATGGTTTTGTTTTTCCCAAAATACGCATGGTCTTCTGTAAGTAAACTCATGTGCGACTTTGTCTTGTGGCAGTTGTCGATTCACGTTGGGCTTTCGAATTCTCGATGATTGCTTAGGGAATTGACGATAGTGTCAGGTTTTCTTGAGATGGTTGGCAATAAGTAGGTCTTGGTCATAGTCGCTAAAACGAGTGATCATTTCTTTTTTTATCTTTTGCCAAGACTCGTCATTTTCAAAGATGTGGGTGAGGTAAAACTTAAATGCCTCACCGGAGATGTAGTCAGTGAAGTTGATGATCATCTCCCGTTCCGACCAGGATGCAGCGGCGGCGTGGATCTCGACTAGGTTGAACCAGTCCTGTACGGGTCTGTCGTCCGCTGATCCGGTGTACTTGGGGATGTCGAGGTCAGCCGATGGTTCTGTCATGGTGCTGGTCGTTGTCCTTCTAGGCGATGATTCAGTAGTCAATGTATGGTCAGGGTGTCTTCTGGTGAACTGCGTCGATGATGAGTGACTGATGAAGGGGCAGGCAGGTCTCCATTCTGTCGACTTGTGTGACGCTACGATGAATAGGAGACGTGGACGGGCTCATACGCCATGTTTATTCCATTCTCTGACTTCTTCTTCCTCATCTACTTCTCCTAACCATCGCTTCATACGTCATATATATATATATATATATATATATATATATATATATATATATATATATATATATATATATATATATATCATGAACTTTGAGAATAGTGCAGGATAAGAAACAAAACAATAATTTATTTATTCAATCCTAACAGTTTCGGCTGGTGCACCAGCCTTCTTCGAAGGATCTAAGCGAAATGATACAAGTTCCCGTAGCAGAGGGCCACCTTCACAGTTTGGAGACCCCCAAAACAAAAAAAAAACGAAACAAACAGGCTAACGAGGCAAGCGACAGACATGAAGAAGAAGAAAGGAGCGAAGTAGAGCCGCCGGAAGCGGGGGCGGGTAATCCATGCATTGTAACTAGGGATCGATAAGACGCGCCGCCAGCGGAGGCGACCAAGGAAAAAGGAAAAAGTGAAACATATTCCCACTTACTCGCATCCGCTTACTCTGCTACGGGAACTTGTATCATTTCGCTTCGATCCTCTGAAGAAGGCTGGTCCACCAGCTGAAACTATATATATATATATATATATATATATATATATATATATATATATATATATATATATATATATATATATATATATATATATATATATATATATATATATATATATATTGCACGACAACACACTGCTGCGATCAAGAAGCCATGTCGAAAGACGCTACTATCGGAACTAGACGAACCTGAGTGACGCGCCTTGCAGCCGGTAAATTTTCAATGCCGAACCTACTTCTCCCCCAGATTGATGCGGCCTCAGTCGTTGCGAATTGTACAGCACCGGGAACGCGCGCTTTTCATCCCGGTAGGTGCTACACATTGTGTGCGTGAGAATTGAGTTCCTTCCTATTTCGACTGGTGCCTTTTGGAAAAAAAAAAATCCGTGATTGCATTATGCGCTAAAAGAGCCGCGATGTCTTTTTCTGTGTGGCGCGCGCACACGGGAAAAGCGTGATTCCTAGACAACGATGGGATTGTTCTACGCTTCTCCGCACTGATTCGCATCCTCCAGAAAAGTCGGAACCGAAATTTTATTCCCACCACTGCGCGTACATTTGCGCGAACTGAAGTGCGACTCATACATAGTTTCTTTCGCGTCTTTAGGAGGGGTGTGTCTACATCCGATGGCTCACTTGGAATTCTTCAATCGACTCATAGACAGGAAGAGGAAATCGGATCTTGGTTCTCATTCATTGGGACGAGAGCCAGCAGGTGGGGCGATGTGCTTTTGAAGGGTTGGGCGGTACGCATTCATACAGCTGATGTCTAAAATACCTCTTCTACTTGATGTTTTGAAGACATAACGAATACGTGAAACAGCTTATTCAAATTTTCACACATAATCTTTATGCACATATCTTATGACAAAAATAACCTTTTTTATTACATTCCCAGTGTTTGATGAGGTGGGGAAAAATTTTTGCTGCAGCATTTTGGATCATATGATGGAAATAACTGTCGCAGCAACTGTATAAACGTAATGTATGACCAGTGTGTGTGTGTGTGTGTGTGTGTGTGTGTGTGTGTGTGTGTGTGTGTGTGTGTGTGTGTGTGTGTGTGTGTGTGTTTGCGCGCCCGCGTGCGTCTCTGTTCCCAAAGGAAAAGCAAATAAAAGTAACGTGGGGCTCGTCCGCGCCACGCTGCGATAAAGTATCCAAGTGTAGTACTACCGGCTTAAAGTCAATAAAATCGGAGGAGAAGATGGATAGTCTCATCTCCGCTGGTGCACATTGTCTGAAGACAAGAACAATTTAATGTTTGATTTGGTCTATATTGGTTTTATAAGAGTGAATGTGATACAACAGATCTTTCGCTTGCGGAAACCTGCAACTTGTGTTCAGGCCCGGTTTCATCAATCGCCGATCGCCGTGGGCGGCAATTACTCTTTGACCTCCACCTTTTTTTGAAGCTTGCACTAATGTTTTTATATATCAATGTTGACGTTGAGTCACAATGACCATGGCAGTTGCTCATTGTCGTTCTTTTGGGAAAAACAAGGCCACAGGAGTGATTTCAGGACAATGCCATAGAAGCAACATCGTCGAAGAAAAAAACTAATAATAACAAATTAACTCACCATTTATACGTACATTCAAGCGCTCCAGATTAGTTTAGATCTCGTCTTCAATCATTATAAGAATAACTTCCGCCATTAGCGATATATTTACCGCTAATACGGTTTCATGTTTGCGATGCTTCTATCACGGTCACTACAGCGGCTATCACTCAGAAATCACAGTTGCGAATGCTTGTTGAAATATTGATCTTTCGCCTCTGGACGATAACGAAACAGATAAACACGTAAGTAAGTATACCAAGTTCTAAGGTGGTCTTACGGAATTGTTACGTGACCACAGAGATGAGCGAGGTAGTCATACCCGACTATATCGAACGCGTGTTAGTAGACTAAATATTTGTATTCAACTATTTTCTAACACCACAATGTTTTACCGCGTATTAACAAAAAAACATCTATGAATACATCGCACAATATAGTCCATCCCCTCTATACATAGGACATCGGGAGCACTAAACGACCCAAAAAGTTCTCGCTGGCCTGTGTGCGTGGTACTTGGTGGTCGAATGGTTAAACAACCGTGTCTGAAGCTGATTGTTTGACCGATTCAGATCACCGTGTTTGTGTAATAAAGTTACTCTCAGTGAAACGTGCTGCTGGGCCGATTGGTCTGCACTTTAGGGTAAAAAGGTGTGTGGTAATGAAGACAAGGACACAGAAATATCGGACAGGGACAGGTGGCAACTTGGACAGGCGCGACTTTCGATGAGTTTCATTTTTCGTCCCCCTTCAAATATATGCTGACGAAACAGACATAGTCATGGGTTCATATGGTATAGACCAAACAGATTGCAAGACACGCAGAAAGTTACGTAATGTTTTGCGCGTCATCTTTTAAGCTGTTTTGTCTTGACCATGTGACCACGTCACTATGTCTGTTTCGTGAGTATATATTTGAAGGGGGACGAAAGATAAAAATAAGTTGAAAGTTTGTTCTTGTCCCTATGCGGTCTTTCCGTGTTTTTGTAATCGTTCGCGCACACCAGTTTACCGTGAAACTTGCCTTCGAACAGGAAAACTTCCACTTGAACCGTGTCAAAGCCACACTCTTCATCAGACGAACCTGGCATACCATGCAATAATACGTGCCGTAAGATGGCCTTTTTGCATTTCTAGTATGTCTGCAGTGATGCACGCTTTACAGGCAGTGATAAAACTGCGCGCTGGCAATCTCTGCCGTGTTGTTTCAGCGTGTATGACATCGTGACGCACAGCACGACACGCGTTCGACTGCGAACATACACGAAAAGAACATACCCGAAAAAGAGACGGAAAAAAAACACAGGAAGACAGAAAGGTGAAAAATAAATACAAAGAGAGAAAGTGAGAGAGAGAAGCAGAGAGAGAGAAAGGGAGAGCTTGAGAGAAAAAGAAATAGAAAGAAAGAGATGCAAAATAGAGATACAAGAAAGCGATAAAAACATTCAGGCAGGTTCACACCAAAGTTTCGAAGCCTGAGGGCAGCCTTTTTTTCTGTTTAGTTTTCTTTTTTTCTTCTGCCTTTGTTTTCTTTCAATGTTTACTTCTGCTTTTTTCTCTTTCTATTTATTTCTTCCTTTATTTTCATATGTTCCTGGCTTTTTACTTGCTGTTTCTATTTTTCTTTTGATTTTCTCTTTCTATATTTTCTATTGCTTTTTCCCAGGTCGCGTAATCGAATCTCGGCTGCGGCGGCTGCATTTTCGATGGAGATGGAAATGTTGTGGGCCCGTGGACTCAGATTTGGGTGAAAGCGCTAAAAGAACAAGAGATGGAATTCTTCTTTTTGGCGAGCTTAATGTGCCACACACATATGGAGCGTTATGCTAAGTGATGACTAAAGCATACGACAGCAAACAACGTGGTGAAGATTGCACGTGCACAATATTGTATTTTAACATTGCCTGTAAAGCGTTCATTTTTGCAAGCATAGTCAATATGAAAAAAAAAAACCAACTTATAACGCCAACTATTGGGCGAAATTCCAGTTCCTTCGAGTTAGAGTGGGACTTTGAGTTTCTCAGGTTCCAATCTTCTTATTAGACATACGTTTAATGCACAAGCATCGCGATGAATAGTGGTAAAGCTTTCAACACGGCTTTCTAACCATTCGACCATGGGCCACCAAGACACTCAGGCCAGTGAGATGTATGTTAGGGACCTGCGAACACAGCAATGTACCGTTAAGGGTGGATATTATCCTCATAATTGTGTAGCGTCAATAGAGATAATAGATCTGACGTCGAAAATCCGCGTACGAGCTAAGAGAAAAATTATAAGGATGAACTTCCTATCTTAACTTATGCGCTTGAACATACTCAAGAATGATACGTCAGTTTTTTTTCCTTGCCTCCGCCTGATGGCGATGGTATCGTATAGTCGAGAAATCAAGCCTGTGGTCTTGTTCTTCGTATTTGTGACAGGGCATCAGTGAGAGATCATAATGCCATAAGAAGGGCGTCATGTATAAGGCGGTTCTGCGTCAGCATCAGTGCTTGTAAACTGTATTCAGTGCATCAATACATGTATATGTATGTATATAAATATATAAAAGGCACAAAGAAAAAAAATTCCAGAATCTTTGCGGAGTAGATGAAGTTAAGGTGGGCGAAGCTCCCGAGGTTTTTCGGCGATACAGTGAATCCTTCGAGAAGCAGCATCCGGCTCCACCCGGCGCTGCGCGCGTTTCGCAGTGGCCTCCTTGGAACGCACTGTATGGTGTTGCGCACGTTTCGCAGCTGTGTCCTTGGCGCGCACCATCTCGGAATCCGCCCGGCGCCACGCTCGCTTGGCGGCAGCCTCTCAAGCCACCAAGCGCGATCTGACATGTACGGTGACGATTCAGGAGAAGGAGAAATAACGGGTGACCCAGAGCAGCCCCGCGCTGCAGCCAATAGGAGAGCAGCGGCACTTCCAACGCCATCTAGTGTAAAATTCAACCAACCGCCATATTGCACACATCTCTGCGGGACAGCGCCATCTAGAAAACTAGACAAAAAATGGCGAGGACGACACAAAATTTGTTCAACGTCATCTGGTATATCGTCACCCAACTTAAGTTTGCATGCATCTCTGAAGGACAGCGCCATCTATTGTGTAGTAAAAGAGGTGATATTGGGTACACCGGATGAACGAGGGATCGCCCTAGACCATAAGGAGGTTCGCCCTTAAAGTAAGTCAGCAGAAAAAATTCCAAGGCGCCCACCGGGTATTCGAAGCAACGACCCCTCTCTCCTCACTGTGCTGCATTAACCAACAAGCCGGTGCCGCTCATACCGTTCACCTCACTAACGGTGACCTTTGTATATGCACCATTTACCACTGGTTTGCTGTCAATAGACTTTAAAAAAACATTCTTGAACAAATCATGTACTTTGTTTGGACAAGCCAAACATGCCTTTTCTGAACATTGACGCGGCTGATGGCTTGATGAATTGAGGGGTGGATTCGATGAACCAGATACAGCTGGATAAAATGGGCATTACAAAACATCTCTGACTTCACTTTCACTCTGAAGTAACAAAAAAAAATTCTCGCATGAAATACAGGACTATTGGGAAAGCTGCTGGTGCTTTCATGCCTGTTAATTCAATTTCCATCGAAATGAGCACCGTCACTGTCACTTTGGACGGAGCCCCGCCATGGTGGTCTAATGGCCAAGGTACTCGGCTGCTGACCCGCAGGTCACGGGATCAAATCCCGGCTGCGACGGCTGTATTTCCGATGGAGGCGGAAATGTTGTAGGCCCGTGTGCTCAGATTTGGGTGCACGTTAAAGAACCCCAGGAGGTCAAAATTTCCGGAGCACTCCACTACGGCATCTCTCATAATCATGTAGTGGTTTTGGGACGTTAAACCCCACAAATCAATCAAAGCACTTTAGAAGGACAAACTCAACTCGCTGTCCCAGATGAGTTGTGGTGACGCTTGCATCGTTAAAACATCGCATGGCTTCATCATCGCAACAGAGTACATCTCACCAGGAACTTCGCGGCCAGACAGACAGACAGACACAGGCAGACAGAGACAGAGAGACAGACAGACACAGAGAGACAGATAGATAGACAGACAGACAGACAGACAGACAGACAGACAGACAGACAGACAGACGGACAGACGGACGGACGGACATGTAGATAGATAGATAGACAGACAGACAGACAGATAGACAGACAGATAGACAGACAGATGGACAGACGGACGGACAGATAGATAGACAGACAGACAGACAGACAGACAGACAGATAGACAGACGGACGGACAGACAGATGGACAGACGGACGGACAGACAGATAGATAGATAGATAGATAGACATATAGATAGATCGATATACGTATATATATATATATATATATATATATATATATATATATATATATATATATATATATATATATATATATATATATAGAGAGAGAGAGAGAGAGAGAGAGAGAGAGAGAGAGAGAGTGAGAGACAGACAGACATATAGATAGATAGATAGACATATAGATAGATAGATAGATAGATAGATAGATAGATAGATAGATAGATAGATAGATAGATAGATAGATAGATAGATAGATAGACAGATAAAAGCGCAGCAAGTGCCAGCAATTTGCTTAGAAGTGCATCGCATTTAAAACATTTCAAGCAATCAACATGAAATGTTTCTAATACGCTGTGATAAATCTTGTATTGGGGGCTGATTACTACAGCTCATTATGTGAACGCATATGAATAAAAAGCGAAGACCAACAGGCATTCTTCGGTCTTACCGCTAAGTCGTATATGAAAATGTGGCTTCTAAAGAGTCCAATATCATCGAGCGCCCAGCGCAGATTCCTTCACAATGTCCATCGTGCCCGTAAATGAAGGTATACCTACGTGGGAGGTAGACGCCCAACCTTATTGCGGCATACCACACTCGTTATTAAACGCCGCAACCCCCCTGATTGCTATTGAAATTTCCTTCCATTGCCGAGCTTCTAAAGGCCCGCAGCGAAGTATGAAAGCCCTGAATATTTGAGCATGATATTGATGTTTATGTAGAAGTGAGATCAAGCATTCTGACTGAGCTTACAGTATAAAAAAAAACGTGAATAGAAATTACTGTATGCGAAAAATTTGTCTGGTATCGTGCAGACTCTTCCATGAATATCCTAGCGCTTGTACGAAAACGAGCACTTTATATACAAGACGACTTTTTCTCAATTGTTTTTTGCAGACTTGATATAAATATCGTACTGATTGCTGTTTCGACATAGCTTTAATAATGAGCGCCGCATCAGTTTCTGAGGAATCTATCATAATTTCCAAATACCAGATAGCTATATATATCTTGTATGTGCTTGAATTCTTATACATTTTTAGTTGACTTATGTTGCCTTCCTGATTTGCGCATCTGATACTTGTTTCTTTATTTTGTCTTTTTTTCTTGTGTGTTATATATGTTGTACCCACCCCCTCTGTAATGCCCTACGGGCCCTGAGGGTATTCTAATAAATAAATAAATAAATATGTAAACATTTCTCTTTTACGGAGTGGTGTTCTAATGAGGCCATTCGCACGAAATGGTTCAGTGAAGAAATTGACGAGTGTCAGCTACCATTGGCAACGTATACGGTACAGTGACGTTGTCAATGTCATCGACGCTTGTCAGCTATCATTGGCAACGCGAATAAAGTAAGCGCGACTTGACAACGCTTCCTCGGCGTTGCGAAAACGCGCTACCTCGGATGAAGTCAATTCTTCAGCAATCAATCGGCGTTGGGCAAAACGCACCAATCGTCACAACGCGCTTGCTTGCGCATGAAAAATTCCCAATCTGCTCAACTTGCTGAGGCATGCGCCTGTGGCGTAGCGACTAAAGCACTGGACTCTGGAAATGGGTGTACATAGCTCGAAGTGTCTCTGTTGTGGCTTATGTCGCTTCGGGCACGCGACCTTCAGCAAATCCTGTCGATGTATGAAAAGATACACTAGACCTTCACCCAGAATGACGTGTCAAGTGGGAATTAGTGGGCGCGCGGACCACTAGATGTTGCGCCATTAAAGTGACGTTCGGTTGCTGCTACAGTTGGCTGCAGAGAGACGGTAATAGAGGACACCTGGTAATAGAGGACACACCTCCAATAGTTCTTTGCGTGGTCAAGTCGAAGAGGGTGTCCAAACCAAGCAATGTTTTCAATTGCGCATTTACACCACAAATCGATTTTAGGAGGCGTTTCTTTAGAATCACTTCGGAAGCGTGGGCAGTAGGGTCACTAAACTACGACACACCAACCTTTTAAGAGGACCGACAACTGCCAAGAACACTGATGGAAAAATTGTACATCGCATTGACTAGAAGAAACCCACTTATTTTCATTAGAGGTGGATCTGTACTGTGCAGCGAAAGCTGTCATGAGACCACAACAAGGGCTGATTGTGGCACTGCAGTTGTCCACCACCACTACCGGTGTTCGTAACCGCTATCGCGTGAAAAAAACACTAAATAAATAAAACATGCGGAGGCCAGATTGGGGATCGAACCCGGACCTTCTGCGTAGCAGCCCAGTACTCCAACACTGAGATACGCCGGTGCTAGAACCGCTGATGAAAACTGACCCTATACATGCCTCATTTTGGACAAGGAATCACTTTAAGATGTGTGATAAAGTGTCAATTAGAACAGTAAAGCAACAACCAGGCGTCACAAAATGTGAACTGCGTCGTTGAATGCTCCAACCCATTACAAAAGCCTAAACATAATTCTTCATTGTTTTCAGTCATGGCGTCAACAGAGTGCACATAATGCCTTAAAAGTGCGTAGTGGGTATACCACACTTTTCCGAAGAACGACGAATAATGGCGTGGTGAACGTTCTCGCACAACGCAAAAATTATGATGAATAATGACACAATGGTAAAAAAAAAGGCCCTAAAAAGGCCACTCTTCCAGCTTTCGCTGTAACTGTTGCGCGTTCAGCGCAGGCCCTGGTGGTTTTTATTTCTTTATTGAAAGTCGAGAAAAATCACCTATGGCGTCTCTGGCGAGAAAAACATGAACAACGTGATGCACCCGTCGTCCACGTGACCGTTGATTGCTGTACATGATTGATGTTTTTTTTGTGAGCATTGAAACATTCTTGGTTCCCCATCAATAAAATACACACACACACACACACACACACACACACACATTTCCGGACACCTGGCCCAAGCGGCGACCTGAACGTAGCTCCAGGGGGTAGAGTGGTCGAGAGGATGGCGGGGGATCTAACAGCACGCTCCACCACGCATGAAGTCTTGGTTTGGAAGACCTTTATTAGGCCCGAGGAACCGGCAGCCGACAGCTGAGATGAACGAACCAAGATGATGATGCTACGTGACAACGATGAGGATGCATGAGCAACACATGATAATGATGATAATGTACAGATGAAGGGGATTGGTATATTAAATGCCCACAATATATATATATATATATATATATAAGGGAAAGAAGTGTATACCTAAGGGCTCGTTTTTCCGTGTTTTAACACAATATTAATGAGATCTAACAGACAGTAATGCCAAGGAATGTACAGGGGAAGTTATTAGAACCTATGGAATGTAAATAAGAAGAAAGAAGAAAGAAAAGTGGATGAAAAAATAACCAGCCGTGAGCAGGAATTGAACATACGACCTTCGAATAACGCGTTCGATGCTCTAACCACTGAGCTATCACAGCGGCCTTCCCTCAATCCACTTTTTTTTTTGGGTTTATCTGTGAATTTATAAGTAGGAGTGACAGTCAGCGCCATCTATTAGCCGAGCGACGAGTGTGAAAACACTCTTATTCGCATGTTTGGCGTCACGTAGCACGTGAACTTATTATGAGCGGGCAGCTGATTAATTGTCCCTCTTATACAACCTAAACACACCAAGTCTGCCAGTACGAGACCCTCGTTCAATGAAATAAGGGAAATAAGTGTATACCTAAGGGCTCGTTTTCCCGTGTTTTAACACAATATTAATGAGATCTAACAGACAGTAATGCCAAGGAATGTACAGGGGAAGTTATTAGAACCAATGGAATGTAAATAAGAAGAAAGAAGAAAGAAAAGTGGATGAAAAAATAACCAGCCGTGAGCAGGAATTGAACCTACGACCTTCGAATAACGCGTTCGATGCTCTAACCACTGAGCTATCACAGCGGCCTTCCCTCAATCCACTTTTTTTGGGTTTATATGTGAATTTAGAAGTAGGAGTGACAGTCAGCGCCATCTATAAGCCGAGCGACGAGTGTGAAAACACTGTTATTCGCATGTTTGGCGTCACGTAGCACGTGAACTTATTATGAGCGGGCAGCTGATTAATTGTCCCTCTTATACAACCTAAACACACCAAGTCTGCCAGTACGAGACCCTCGTTCAATGAAATAAGGGAAATAAGTGTATACCTAAGGGCTCGTTTTCCCGTGTTTTAACACAATATTAATGAGATCTAACAGACAGTAATGCCAAGGAATGTACAGGGGAAGTTATTAGAACCAATGGAATGTAAATAAGAAGAAAGAAGAAAGAAAAGTGGATGAAAAAATAACCAGCCGTGAGCAGGAATTGAACCTACGACCTTCGAATAACGCGTTCGATGCTCTAACCACTGAGCTATCACAGCGGCCTTCCCTCAATCCACTTTTTTTGGGGGGTTTATATGAGAATTTAGATGTAGGAGTGACAGTCAGCGCCATCTATAAGCCGAGCGACGAGTGTGAAAATACTCTTATTCGCATGTTTGGCGTCACGTAGCACGTGAACTTATTATGAGCGGGCAGCTGATTAATTGTCCCTCTTATACAACCTAAACACACCAAGTCTGCCAGTACGAGACCCTCGTTCAATGAAATAATGGAAATAAGTGTATACCTAAGGGCTCGTTTTCCCGTGTTTTAACACAATATTAATGAGATCTAACAGACAGTAATGCCAAGGAATGTACAGGGGAAGTTATTAGAACCAATGGAATGTAAATAAGAAGAAAGAAGAAAGAAAAGTGGATGAAAAAATAACCAGCCGTGAGCAGGAATCGAGCCTACGACCTTCGAATAACGCGTTCGATGCTCTAACCACTGAGCTATCACAGCGGCCTTCCCTCAATCCACTTTTTTTTTGGGTTTATCTGTGGATTTATAAGTAGGAGTGACAGTCAGCGCCATCTATAAGCCGAGCGACGAGTGTGAAAACACTCTTATTCGCATGTTTGGCGTCACGTAGCACGTGAACTTATTATGAGCGGGCAGCTGATTAATTGTCCCTCTTATACAACCTAAACACACCAAGTCTGCCAGTACGAGACCCTCGTTCAATGAAATCCACTTTTCATCCACTTTTCTTTCTTCTTTCTTCTTATTTACATTCCATTGGTTCTAATAACTTCCCCTGTACATTCCTTGGCATTACTGTCTGTTAGATCTCATTAATATTGTGTTAAAACACGGAAAAACGAGCCCTTAGGTATACACTTCTTTCCCTTATTTCATTGAACGAGGGTCTCGTACTGGCAGACTTGGTGTGTTTAGGTTGTATAAGAGGGACAATTAATCAGCTGCCCGCTCATAATAAGTTCACGTGCTACGTGACGCCAAACATGCGAATAAGAGTGTTTTCACACTCGTCGCTCGGCTTATAGATGGCGCTGACTGTCACTCTTACTTCTAAATTCACATATAAACCCCAAAAAAAAGTGTATTGAGGGAAGGCCGCTGTGATAGCTCAGTGGTTAGAGCATCGAACGCGTTATTCGAAGGTCGTAGGTTCAATTCCTGCTCACGGCTGGTTATTTGTTCATCCACTTTCTTTCTTCTTTCTTCTTATTTACATTCCATTGGTTCTAATAACTTCCCCTGTACATTCCTTGGCATTACTGTCTGTTAGATCTCATTAATATTGTGTTAAAACACGGAAAAACGAGCCCTTAGGTATACACTTCTTTCCCTTATTTCATTGAGCGAGGGTCTCGTACTGGCAGACTTGGTGTGTTTAGGTTGTATAAGAGGGACAATTAATCAGCTGCCCGCTCTTAATAAGTTCACGTGCTACGTGACGCCAAACATGCGAATAAGAGTGTTTTCACACTCGTCGCTCGGCTTATAGATGGCGCTGACTGTCACATCTACTTCTAAATTCACATATAAACCCAAAAAAAGTGGATTGAGGGAAGGCCGCTGTGATAGCTCAGTGGTTAGAGCATCGAACGCGTTATTCGAAGGTCGTAGGTTCAATTCCTGCTCACGGCTGGTTATTTTTTCATCCACTTTTCTTTCTTCTTTCTTCTTATTTACATTCCATTGGTTCTAATAACTTCCCCTGTACATTTCTTGGCATTACTGTCTGTTAGATCCCATTAATATTGTGTTAAAACACGGAAAAACGAGCCCTTAGGTATACACTTCTTTCCCTTATTTCATTGAACGAGGGTCTCGTACTGGCAGACTTGGTGTGTTTAGGTTGTATAAGAGGGACAATTAATCAGCTGCCCGCTCATAATAGGTTCACGTGCTACGTCACGCCAAACATGCGAATAAGAGTGTTTTCACACTCGTCGCTCGGCTTATAGATGGCGCTGACTGTCACTCCTACTGCTAAATTCACATATAAACCCAAAAAAAGTGGATTGAGGGAAGGCCGCTGTGATAGCTCAGTGGTTAGAGCATCGAACGCGTTATTCGAAGGTCGTAGGTTCAATTCCTGCTCACGGCTGGTTATATTTTCATCCACTTTTCTTTCTTCTTATTTACATTCCATTGGTTCTAATAACTTCCCCTGTACATTCCTTGGCATTACTGTCTGTTAGATCTCATTATATATATATATATATATATATATATATATATATATATATATATATATATATATATATATATATATATATATATATATATATATATATGCCTGCATTAGTATTATGCATTGAAGTGACGAAGTGATGCTCTTTTCACGTGATGTAGTGATCACACGTTCGTTAGTGCGTACATTTCAGGATGTTCATACAACTGCGCGTGCACGCTGTTTCCATGTGGCTAAGGTTTTGGAGTGACATAGTTTTCCTACATTGTCTCAGAAATGACGCGCACTGCTAGTCGGCGCGGCCGGGCATATGCGTGGTGACATTTTTGGTGACTTGCCTTGGCTCGTGTACCGAAAGAGAAACGACGCCGGGACAAGCCACCCATCGCCCAGGCGCACAGAGCGCTCTACAAAAACAGGGAAGAAGTATAATATCACATCGTCTGATTGTAACAGCTTGTTATATTTTAAAATAGTTGAGAAGCTGTAAATCAAGGTGGTTAAGCTTAATCACAGGAACTCCTTCGAAAGCAGAATGACGACCGCTTTCACTTATCACGAGAAGGGAAAGTGCATCGCTATCAATATTCAGCGTTTTTACATCTGCCGAGCTTTTCGTTCAAGATGGAGCTTTTCGAAGTTATTCGGCGTACGTATGTCCCGCGCTGACGTCCGTTGTAAGCACGCGCGCGCCTGTACGTGTGTGTGTGTGTGTGTGTGTGTGTGTGTGTGTGTGTGTGTGTGTGTGTGTGTGTGTGTGTGTGTGTGTGTGTGTGTGTGTGTGTGTGTGTGTGTGTAGTATTGTCACTCGTTGTGAGCGTAGCAGCGCTGACACCTGCGCGCTGGCATGCCATAATATCCGTGGATGTTAGATGGCGCCACAGGTCAGATACACGACCCATTCTAAACTCACAGTGTTAGCTAAATAATGGTCGTGTGCAGATAAAGTCCCCTTTAGAAGTTTCATTGGCAATAAGCCCGATGCCGTCGTGCATTGCAGCCCATTTATAGATCGGAGTAACCTACTCGCCGCCTTCTTTGTTTTCATCTATAGACGCCGCACTCGGTTTTCGACACCATTCTCCCCCCGCCCCTACTAAGAAAACACCGAAAAACGCACCATACCGGGTGCTGAAAACTTGAAGGAACTCTCCACACATGTCTCTGTTGATAGTATTTGAGTGCCACTTTCTGCACCTCTCCAATCTCACTCGATACCCAGCTCGTGAAATAATACGTTTAGTTTTCGGCTTCGATATGTACAAACATTGTAACCGCATGCAGCAAGACCAATCGAAGCACTCTAGTTTCATTAGTCGTGTTTTGCACATGCTCTGTATTCCCATATCACTTCGCTAGCAAAACGATTAAGCAATAAAGATCAGGCCAATCAAAACGCTTTTTAGGTGATAAACATGCACTCGCGTTATGGTTTGTGTTAATGTTCAGTTTAGACACTGCACTACGTACAACGCACGGATGTATTTTTGTCGTGTTTTTTTATCACGCATACAGTACACACAGAGTTCATAAGAAGAACCCTACGGGGGGTCGGAGTTAATGCGGAGCCCCACACTACACGCTACGGCGTATATGATAGTCATATTGTGAATGTGACTCATAAGACCCCTTATTTATTTATTTATTTTTGTTACCCTCAATCGCCGAAGCATTACAGAGGGGAGCGGGTTACAACCTCAAAAAAAAAAACAAAACAACAAAACAAAACGTGCTATATATGAACAAGACGAAAGCTTAATATCATCTCTATTCGGTGAAACGGAACAAAAGTTAAACGAATAAAAAAACGAAGTAGAAATAAGAGACTCACAAAGAGAAAAAAGTGAATGCGGTAAAGTTATACAATACTAGCAAAAACTGTAAGAAAAAAGAACTGACACAAAAATAAAAAAAAATCAAGAACCTGCTAAAAAACGGTGGCATCTTGACACGTGAAAGTCGCGGGGAGGGGAAATAGATGGGATGACTTGGGAAAGCTATCGGGAAATAGGTGAGCTGATAAATAATGATGAATGAGAGAGTGATCAGTGATAGAAACGATGTCACTTAAAGTTACTCTTATGTCTTGAAATTCATGAAATGCCGAACTAGGTAAATTACCATACGTAATAAAACAATTTATATTTGTAGGGCACATCATTGTTTATAAGGGTCTAAGTATACTCGCATTCGAAACATTTTCCTTCACATTACGGTCATTCGAAATTTTCAATTGGCCTCGTAAATTTGTCCCATGCCTTGGTTGCTCATATTATGGGCATGTTATGTTGCAAGTACTCTTAAGAACCCGGTCAGGAGTGTCACAATATGATGATGACAAGGATGCTTTCAAGAATGTCCCAATTTGTGCAGTTTGGCTTTTTTTTCTCTTTCAAACTTCCGACGAAGTCACGTGTGCAGGTGACGTCTCATCTCCAAGTGATGTAAACATGTATCCGATGTAGGATTAATTTTCCTAGAGAGCTGTCCTGCGGGGTCTACTCAATGTAACTGAGATCTGCTTTTTTTTTTTTGTCTTGAGTCTGCTAAATAAAAACGTGACAGCTTGCAGACTCTGATAAACGGAAGCGTGACAGTTCACAGACGTGTTCACCTAAAGGCGCACGCGTGGTATTTATATGTTTCTTCATTTGAAGTATGCCTGTACGGAAGCACTTGGTGTCGACTTCGTTAGCATAACAACGCAGTGGAACTGCAGACTGTACCTGTATATTCTCAGTGCAAAAAATATAATAACCGAAAGCGCAACCTAACTGAACGCTGAAGATATTTTTTTCTCTTTCCTCGGGTTTTCCGGCTTAAAGACACCTTCTTGGTCACTTTCGCCAGTAAAGTGCAATTCAGCACTTCACTAATTGCTGGATGGGCCAGCTGTAATTGGTGCGCCGACACTACAGCCAGTATTACGAGAAAGTAAGTCGATATCAGAGAAAGTGCGTCGTATCTAAGAAAATTACTATCGCATGACAGCGGCAGCGACTTGAAATGGGTTGCTTGAATTTTTTTTTTATGTTATGACTGAGCTTCAGTTTTGTCTCATGTCACCTACTCTCCTAGTAATTGCTTTTTTTGTTACCCGATACACGCTTGCCTGAAAGTTCTTTATTTTTCCTTGTGTTTTACAAACTATACGCCACAACAAAGTTAATTTAACTAATTAGGGTCGCAGTGGTTTGCTCGGTCCTCTAAGGTGTCTCCAATTACTCAAGTCATGCACAAACCGCCGAGCGGCATGCTATTAATGTACATGCTTCTTCATCTCATCAAGCCACATCATTATCTCCTGCAGTTGAGAAGGCCCCGGAACGATGTTTTACTCAAGTGTATACGAATGGTGTTCTTTATCCTGCCGTCCAGTAGGTTTCCACAAAAGATGTCGAACTATGCTACTCGACGACCCCTGTGCGCTCGATTACAGCCACGAAGCAGTACGTACCGCTACAAGCTAGGCAAGTAACCTCATAAGCGTAGGTAGAGCTATGATCCATAACTCGATCATTCACAAATTTGTATTTCGACTGTACTAATGTTCAATGTAATATTGATGGATCCGTGTGCATTTTGCGTTCCCCAGTTTTTAAATTTTTTTTGTCGATTTCGCTTAGTAGCGTATCTCTGTGAGAGTTACCTCTAATTCTTTAAATGTGTTATGCAAGCTTCTTATTTAAAAGTGTGGCACCTTGGGCTAGTTGGTATGACATGACGATAGTTATAGCGCGAGAACAGAACGACGACAAAGAGACGAGAAGGACACGAAGGACATGGGCGCTCGTGTCCTACCTGTCCTTCTTGTCTCTTTGTCGTCGTTCTGTTCTCGCGCTATAACTATACCGTTATTATTTAACTTTTTTGTGAATTTTGTATGTGCACTTGCAAGAGACTTGTCCATTTTTTAAATTTAATATATTGATTTTAGTCTTTTTTTAACTGTGCTTATGTCGAATCTTAGCACGAACTGCAGGTGGACAGGGGCTTTTTCCAGGTTATTTGCCTTTAGTTCTTGCCCCTATATTGAACTTTGTATTGTGATTACTGTAGATAACGTACTATTACAATATTGTTACTTTTACTGTTACAATTACTATTGGGTTTCGGATTTCCTGCTCCCTTCGCATTGTACGAGTCGTTCAAAAAACAATCAAAGCGACCTAAACACAGAGCTGACGACAAAGTAGGCTGCCTACGTGGCCGGCTGGCATGCAGCTTCACATGCAATGTCATAAATGCAGGGGCAGGCATGACAAAGCTTAGCTGTCTTTAACTTGCCATGCTTGTGCCCACTAGTGTCGTGCCTGTGGACCTGACTTCACCGTGCGCGGCCCGCAAGCGCCTCTATGACGCTCGTGTGCGCGAGCTTTTTGAAGCCGTCATAATCTCAAGCAACAGCGCATCAGTTGTCAGCTTTCTACGTCTGTGTGTAGCGTTGTTTCGTGCTGAATGTTTCTGTAGTTTAGCGACGATGCAATATTCTTGCGATAGCAATTGTCTGAACACTCTTGGCTGGTTTTCGCCGTAAGAAAAATAATTCAGAAAAAATATTTTCCGAAACGCACGACTAGGGGGTCTTTCATATATATATACCGTTTACCGCTGGTGGTACGCAGAGATCGAAGGCTCTTTGTCGTGTTCTTTTTATCATCCCTGAGAGAGCAAAGAGCACTCTTCAAAGGTCGTCGCCTTGTTTGTTGCATTGAGTGCGCTCCTCCAACTTCGTCCACATGCACTTTCCCTTTCAAGGCGTGGTTGACCGTGTGCGCGATTATCTCGTAGGGGGAGGGAGGGGGGGTTCTACGTCTTTTGATATCTGAGCGTTCGTTTGTGCGTTCTTTCTTGTGTGTGCGCAGTGCGCTTTAAGTGTCCAGCTGTGACAGTTCGTTCTCGCCTTGTGAGTGTTCTTTTTGTGTGTCCTTTGTGCTTGAGCAGCGTGCTACAGGTCTCGAGGTTTGGTTTAGTTGGGTTTCTTTTATTCTAAGGAAAATAGTTACAGAATCACCTTGGGGGACACGACTAAAGGCTAAGTAATTGCCTGACCGGGTCGTGCCACCCTTGACAGAAAAGCGGAAAGAACACACCAGTAAGCGCAATATGTAGAAAACACAGCACTACGTACGAGTGTATTATTTTACAGGGATCGCATGATCATAGATAACTGACAGTTGAGATCACACAAATATCAACATAACGCTGCTTGCCGTTCTTCACTTGAAATTCCAATTTCTTGCGGTCACATTTATTGCTTAACCCTTGCGGCGAAACGGTGACTTTCTTTTTTTTTTTTTTGACAAGTAATCGTAGTTATCAATTGGTAGTTTTTTCAAGGCCTACCTGATCCTACACGGTGACGTACAGGGTCGTCCATTGTTAGTACGAACACCGCGCCGCGTGGCTTTGCTCCGCGGAGCGCCAGCGCTAGCGGTGCGGCCGCGCATCGAAGCTTACCGACGCAGGCGCACTAGAGCGCGGAGGCGGGGCTTCGTTTCGATTGAAAGCGTGGGAGCACGCCGTGCTTGTTTCGCCGTGAAGCAACCTTAAAGCTCCTGAGAAAGCACGGACGTTGCAGGAAAGCGGGCTTAGCTCAGCACCAAGTGTTGTGTAGTTACGGTAATCTTGAGAAGTGGGTGATCTCTTTTGTTTCGGTATTACTATTCCATTTCAATGTATGAATTGTTGCAAACTCTACAGTACTGGTTTTGCTTGCTTTTTGACGTTTTAGTCCGTGAAAAAATTTCGCCATTGAGCGGTGCTTTCACAACTTCCTATTACGGGGAAATATTTACCATGGCCTCAAATTACGTGCGCACGGGCATTGTTTCGGTTTATGTTCATGGAAATATAGGAATGCCAGCTGAATATTCATTCCCCGAAGTTTTTCTTGAGGTCATTTTTTTTTTCGAAGTTATGAACACCATTGCGGCGTTTATAGTAGCATTCGGGCGCAATCGCCCTACTCTTCGCAGACCTACGTTTGGCCTCTTCTTTTTACTAGCTGTATTTTTTTATCTTCATATTCTTAAGCCATCTAGCTTTTTATTAGGAAAGAGGAGCTCCACTCTTTTTTACTTAAACACGTAATGCATTGCAATATGCCTGCGCGTGTAATGAACTTGTGGTCACTTCTTAAATGCCTGACCGTTGGTTAACAGGTTGTCTTTTTTTGAGGTTCACATCTTCCGGCAGCTTCTCTTTTCTACTCCCTAGCCAAACGCAAGGAACACAACAATTGACAAGTTCTCAATATGCGATAAAATCCCAAGTACTACGCCAGCGCCTTGGCGCTCTTCACCTCCTCCTTCGTACTTTATTGCGCTATTCTCCTGATTTAATTTCATTCTTCAGTACACTCAGCTGACAAGCCTTACACGGCACATAGAGCACATGTATATGAGGGGTATTTTTTTTCGGGGAGTGTTAAGCGATTTCGCCATAAGTTAAACAGCATATTTTTGTATCATATCCTAGAACATTCTTGGGGCCCCTGCTGAAGTAGCCTGCCGTGTCACCCGCGTGCACGTTACCAAAGCCTAAGCCACTCAAAGGAATACAAACAGGGTAATTGGCGGGATGGCGCTAGCATATGCGGTGTCAAGTTCATTTTTTCGCCCACCTTGATTGTCTGTACCCGTGCAAAAAAAAAATAATCTCGGCCAAAAAGCTTCGCTGGGCCGTCACTCGGGCCTTCCAAGTTCACCCTGAGCGGCTCAGTTGTGGTTCGACTGGGTGTCACACATTCATATCTCCTGGCGATAAGGATACAGGGATGGCATGGTTCTCCAGTTATCTGTGCCGTCTGCCTGATCAAAAAGCTGTATAAGCTCAAGTCACAAGATGTTGTTTTACTGGGAGTATTTTCATTGGCTGGCCTAACATCACGCCGTTACCGCTCAAAGACTGATTGATTGATTGATTGATTGATTGATTTGTGGGGTTTAACGTTCCAAAACCACCAGATGATTATGAGAGACGCCGTAGTGGAGGGCTCCGGAAATTTTGACCACCTGGGGTTCTTTAACGTGCAGCCAAATCTGAGTACACGGGCCTACAACATTTCCGCCTCCATCGGAAATGCAGACTGAGACTCCTTGTCAGAATTGAAAGTCGTTTTGCAGCAGACGCCTGCTGTGAACTCTTGGACGACGTGCTGCTCCCATATCTCATTGGGGGACCATTCCCAGAGAACAATTTCATTCCCCAGCATAAAAATTGGCCCCGTATCTGCATGGTAATCTGTAAATGTCGTCGATAGACGATAGCCTTGAGTCTGAAGAGATCGAACAAAACGTTTATTTGATGTTCTGTGCAAGAAAATAGCTGAATGGTATTCTGGAGGCGCCGCGGCCCCGCCGCGGTGGTCTAGTGGCTAAGGTACTCGGCTGCTGACCCGCAGGTCGCGGGATCGAATCCCGGCTGCGGCGGCTGCATTTCTGATGGAGGCGGAAATGTTGTAGGCCCGTGTGCTCAGATTTGGGTGCACGTTAAAGAACCCCTGGTGGTCTAAATTTCCGGAGCCCTCCACTACGGCCTCTCTCATAATCACGTGGTGGTTTTGGGACGTTAAACCCCACATATCAATATCAAATCTTTCTCAATTATCCTCAGTTTCTGCTGACGGTGCGGCCCACGTAGATGCTATAGTACTGCGAGATCATTCCGTTGTGCTGCGTCTTTTGACCCGTTGCGTGCAAGGCGTCGTGGAAAAAAACTTGGCACACATGTGCACGTTAAAGGAAACTCTCCGAGTTTACTTTACGGCCATTCCTGAAGAGTCACGCAAATAGTCTTGCTTTTGTGTTTAATAATTGCATGCTTTTAGTCGAAAAGTCGGTTGTAGGAAACGCATAGTTGGTTCCCTTTGTCATACTATGTTTTAAATGGTGGATCTTACAACAACTGAAAGCAACTCGTAGGCTATGAGAGGTTATAATTTAAATATTATTTCGCTACGCCCATCTATAAAGCTGTACATTGGTGTATCACATTTGTTTCATAATGACATAACCACCACGGGCGTTAACCGAACGTGCGACCTCATTTTCGAAAGTAAGTGGCTAGTGAAATAATTTTATTATGCATGCTATTTTACCGCAGTTTCCTTTCATGTGCCAAACAGCCACAACTCTTGACATCTTTTCTTTCTTGCCTTTTAACTTTTTACTTGCCAATACTTTTACTTGCCAATACTTTTACTTGCCAATACTGCCATTGCAGCATGCCATTGTGGAAGAGACTTGATTGATTCCGCCACATTTGAGGTTATTTAGTATTTACTTAAACTTATTTGCTCGTATTACGTAAAAAAAAGGACGTCGTGGCTAAAAATTGAACCTATATACAATATCTCTCTCAGCAACGAAACGCCGTACCCGTTTACAAACACCGCGATTGGTATTTTAAAATGTCTCTTCTAGTGCTTTCCAGCCGTTATTGTCTTTCTTCAACCATTCCTATCACTGCCTGCAAAATCAGGCTTCTTCCCAACGCAATCAGCTATACCACGCGGCAACTGCACAGACACTATTTTGTACTGCAAGCTCGGCCTGCGCTGAAGAAACGTGGAGCGCGGTGAAGCGTACTGCTGTCGAAGCTAAGGCAGCGTAACTTATCCGGTAACAAGCCGACAGCGGCCTTGACAGACGTGCGTCGATCGATAGAATGTCCATCTATTTCCTCTGTCGTCGGGACACCTGACCTGGCCTGCTTCTTCACTGCCGATGTTTCCCATCACGATAGGCGGCGGAGCTGCGTTCTTTCTACGTTACGAACAAATCGGCCCCAGGATCGTGCACCTTGCAATACCGTCGGGACGTCTTTCTGCTGTCAGTATCCGTGACAATAAACGCTGCCAAAGATTGGTTATAGACCGGCTACGAAGACGGCGTAGAATGCTATAGGACGTAGTCGTGCACCGTTGTGTGTATGTATATGTTTAGAGCGTGCGATAACAGTTGCCTGGCAGTGTACTATGTCTAAATATCTCTATATCAGCCTGATATGTTATTCGTCGTGCCGGTTAACCTAGTGTGGCGAAATGCATCGATGCCATAAAGACGGCGACGTCTTGTGCCGTTATTAGTTCCCAGCGTTTAGCGCTATAACTAGAAGAGCTGGCGCATTCTGCATGTTTTCGTCGATTTGTTACGTGAATGAATCGACTGCCGGTTTTATTAAAATAGCGTGAATATCTAAGAGGTGTTCGAGTTGAAAACGATGCATACTTGGTAAAATCAGCGCGACGGAGACACAACACGAGATCCACCCAGTATTCAAGCGCTGTACTAGAGATTGGTAGAGAGTAATAGTTGAGCGGTTTACTGGGACAGCGGGCCCAGTGAACGGGCGGTTAATACAACTGCGCATGCACGGCACGCTGAGACAGCCAGCGTTCTTATGGAGCGAACCACTCGCCCGCTCATTTCGTCCAAGGTTTCATCCCCTCAGCGAAGCGTGCGCAGCGGACCCATAGAGTAACATAGTAAACTATGTTACTCTATGGCGGACTAGCGTGCGAACGTATGGGCCGGTTCATTCGCCAGGAGCGCGTCGCTTTTTTAAAGACGATAGTCTTTCTTGGGGACCTTCGACGCGAAAATTTTGGTCTGTCTGTCTGTCTGTCTGTCTGTCCACCCTTAACGGGACCGGGTGTTCGAAACAGCACCAGCCGACATCCCAAACGGCCGACCCCATCCGCAGCGCCCCCCAATGTTGCTCAAATTTCAGCGTTCATACTTGTGCGATTTTCAATTAAAAAACAAATATTGCGCATATCTGAGGCACCATAACAACGCGTATATATTCTGCATGTGCGTCTTTTACTAGAAAAGGCATGCATAAATAATGCTAAGGACCATAGCGTTTATCACGCTGCGCTGACCACGCAACGCTTGCACGAAAAGGCGAGTGTTTTCAACGCCTTGCTAAGACGATACGGTGGTGGCACCTACCCGTCGCCTTGCGTTCTACACCTTATCACCTCCGAGACTGGCGTGCACGCCCGTCTCCGAGCCGCGTGCTTCGTTTTCCAAGATAACTGCCAGATAGCGCTCATGTCTGACGTGTGACGTGGCTTGATGCGCTCGTTCGCCCCCGCTGCATGCTCCACACACTCTAACACAGCGCCTCCAAAATACCATGCCCCAATTTTCTTACGCAGAACATTAAATAAATTATTGGTTCACTCTCTCCACAAGCAAGACTATCGTCTTTCGACGACATTTGCAGATTAGCATGCAGATATTGGGCCAATTTTTTATACCATTTAATTAGCCTAACAGAGCATAGCTAGTATCATGCGACCTAATGAAGCTAAGCATACAAAAATTAAGTTCTCTCAGACCAGCTAATGTTTGTCATGTTAAGCCGAGTTAAATTTAGATTAGCCTTATTATGCCAAAGTAGGTGTAGTGATGCCAGTGGTGCCGGGCAACTAAAACGCACGCGAAACGGCCCTTGTTGGGATCTCGTAACAGCTTTCGCTGTAAAACGAGGCACACCCGGCGCCTATAGACCGCCGCAGCAGCCGCTATACGTGAATGAACGGTGCAGATTCGAAGAAGCAAAGAAAGGGACACCTGTGGCGCAATTATGTAAAAATTCCAAATCCGGACGGAGGCGGTCTGTCGGTGACGTCAAAAAATGGGCGGTCCGCAGCGGTCGCGAGGATGAAGGGAAGTGAACAGCCAATGAGCGAAATGAAGCCTCGCGTCATCATTTTGACGTGGATTTGGGGACCGTATAGCAAAGTGAAAAGTGTTTTTAACGTGTTGAAAAATGTTTAACTACTATTGATCATCATCAAATTGTGTTGGCACAAGTTTTCAAACGTTTATTAAGGAATACGGCACAATATAAACGTATTTTTCTTGTTATTGTTCAGAAATAACGCTAAATTTAGCGGGACAGTACGTGGTGGCGCTAAATACAACCCCGTTTCAAGCAGTTACTGTTTTCATATCTCCTCCACTATACAAACCTAAACAGCGCAACTTTCGAAGTTGTTGGCTCAGTCGAGCGCAATCGTGGCGGAGGTCAACTGTACCAGTAGTCAACAGCAGCAGCGGCTCATCGGCGTTATCCGAGGCTCAGCGCGCGCTGGTGCTCGCCTTTATGGACGAACATCCCCAGCTCGTGGCGAATGCCATCGAGCTGCGGCACGGCGTCACCATCACCGACCGGTGGCGGCTGTGGCAAGAGCTCAGCTACGCGCTGAACCATGAAGTGCCTGCGCAGGAATGACAGGCTTGGTGGCGCAGGCCGGTGCGCGAGGCCCGCCGTGACACCGCCGCCATCAGAGACGCACAAACGTAAGTGACCGTCGAATGGCACGGGCAATATGTTCTGTGACATTAGTGTATATTTTCAGGGGCATTGTATGGGGTTGGCTGCCTGGCTTCCGCGGCCAGGTTCTACAGTTGACTGGGATGACACGCTTCAGTGGCGTTTCTGGTCTCACCTATCAACAGGTAAGCACTCTGCCGCCGCAGTATCACGGGTTCCTGAGCGGTACCATGACAGAGTTTGATATCTGAAGGGGTGCCTTTAGAGGAACCTTGTTAAACGGGAATAAAGCGCACGAAAAAGTAATCAAAAGTGGGTAGGTTTAACTAAAATCTCAGTTTGCAGCCCTTGCAGTACAAGGGGTATTAATTTACCATAAAACACGCAATGACTGCGGGCAAGTGCATGCACTAAAATGGTAATACATGACATCAATGACCACTGAATAGCTGCAGAACATTTCCGCAGATGTTTAGTACTTAAGGTTGCAAAATAGCTAGAGTAACGAATACCCACTTTCTGAAAAATCATGCTTACTACACTTTCCAGCAGGCGAATGTTCCCACTGCTGCAGTGGAAATGGATGTGGAGGCCACTGAAGCGGCTGTAGATGGCAGTGACACAGTAACACGCAAGCATCTGAGAACTTAGTGCTTTATTGAGTGCAGGACTGGAACCTTGAGCAGGGCGACAAGGTGCTCAAGGTGAGTAGACCCTTTGTTTACATTTTACATAAGGGGCATAAGCATTCTCCATGTTCTATTATGATGACTGAAACCAACTTGGGCTGTAAACAAGAACCATGCATTGTATTGAGGGCATGGTATCGGGTATCTGCAATGATAAACTGCCGGGCAAAAAGTTAGTTAGCCCTGGGGCTCTTTCATGGTGAGAGATGCATTTGAGGACATTAATAAACAGCAGTTTTAACAAATGTTTGTAGGTCCACACGAGGAGGGCATAGCTTGTACACAAAGCTTCCCACTTTCAAAGGATGCCATCAGGCCAGTTGATCTTCAACTGAGGGGAAGTTGTTGTGCCCGTTGCAATTCTTGGCAGCAGCAGCAGCTTCCAGCCACGAGATGGTTAAGGGTTTACCGGCAGCTCACTTAAACATTTACACCATGATGATTCATCGCAGGTGCTGCGGGAGATGAAAAAATCAACCACCCGCATCGCTCCTGCAGAACGGCGTGTGGCAGCGGCACAGGAGAAAGCGGCAGCGGTGCAGGAGGGCACTGGCCATGACTGAGGGCTTTCTGCGAGAAAGGGATACGTAGTTTAGTTTAATTTTTCGTCATGTGTTCAATGTTTTTTCTTGTCATCATTCATTATAGATTTGTCGGTTTCAATGTGTTTAGGTGTTGCTGTTCATGTTCAATTTTATACGGTTCTGGAGACATATACATAGTTTAGTTTGTTTTTCGCCATGTTTTCAACTTTTTATCATTCATAATTGGTTTAGTGTTTTTGATATGTTTACGTGTTGCTGTTCATGTTCTATTTTATTCATTTTTTGTTTGCATTTAGTACATATTACTAGATTTAGGTTAGCATTTACTTTGTATAAGGAGTGCAGCATTTTTTATGTTCGATATATGCATTTCTCAATGTATGTTCGAGCTGTTCTAGTGGCAGTGTTTTTTACCCACATTTCAAAGGTGTCCAGTCATTCACACGGAGACCACGAGTGTATAGTTGACATTTTCTGTTAATGTTTCTTTGATATTTGTATTGTCCCACTGTGTTTTCTAGCTCACTGTAATTTTTATTCAGCATTACCACATAGTGTAGTAATGTGATATCTTTTTGCATCACACTGTGATATTTTCATTTCAGCACAATGAGGCTAAGATGCAACAACTACACTCCGAATCTTGTTTGGGAGCGCTAAGCTAGTAAGTGGTCATCTCGCATCTTGTTTGGGAGCGCTAAGCTAGTAAGTGGTCATCTCGCACAGTTTTACAGAGAAAAATGGTCATCACAGCAACATGCCAGCAATTGATTTCATGTAGTTTTCGTTGTAAACGACTCTTTGCGGGAATAAATTTCGAACGTGGTATGGCTTGGGAGCCGCGAGATGGCTGAGGGAATTATTCATGCTGTATGTTATCAAAACAACTCGCCTGTTGTTTGCCGTCTTGATTTGCATATTTTTTAGCATTGCAGCATGACTGCAGTCGTGAATTCAAATAAATGTTATTTTAACATTCACACAATGTTTAGGACAATGAGCAAAAAAAAAAACAGCACAACTTGACAAGCACAATTGCTCGTCAAGCCTGGCGTGCACAATTGAATGCTTGTAGTCAGTCACTATGACAAGATATGGACTTATGTATCATGTGTTCATACAACATGTTTTTAATGGAATCTCGATTTTTATGCGTTCTGGTGAAAAGAATTTTGAGACGTTGCTGCATTGTTCGCACAATTTTGTGATAGCAACATTCAGCACAGAGTGCCGCTCATATATGCTTGCTCCAATCTAGTCTGTTGTGACTGTGATCGCTATTATGGAAAAGGGTGTTTCTGTTGCATATTTCATGTGCCACTTAAAGAAAATGCAGCATTTTGACATTGCCACCTTGCTTCATATTGAAGCACAAGTAAGTACTCTGTGTATTCAAATGTGGCAAACACAGCCCTTTCATGTCTAGATGCACTAGAATCAGTGTAAATAAATTATGTGTGGGATATGAAAACATGAAAACTCACCGTTCCTGTGTACTTCAAAAAAGGTCCAAGACAGCGCTGCTGCCATCTCTGAGCAGCACGTTGCGTGGTGTGAGCATATGGCTCCCCCTTGGCTCTCCATCGTCATCCTCAGCTGGTGGCATGTCCACGACATACTCGTCCAAGGTCCAGTCGCCTGCATGCAACGCAATGTTGTGGAGAGCAAAGCAAGCATAGATGATTCGCGCTGCCCGATCGGGGTTGTAGAGCATCGTTCGAAAGTGCTGCAAGTAGCGGAACTTGCTTTTCAACACGGCGATACACCTTTACACAACATTGTGCATGGATGCGTGCTCCTTGTTGTATCGGCCTTCGGAAGTGTTGCACGGTTGACTGCCAATGACTGGAATTAGGAGCCATGGCTTGAGGGGATAGCCTGCGTCTCCTGCAATGTAAGCATAAAAGCTGAGTGCTCTGCCCAGATAGTACACATTAATACTTACCAAGCAGATATTCGCCAGGCTGCAGATGTGCAGCTAGGCGTGCACGCAGTGGGTTGTGTTCCCACACCCAGGAGTCGTGGCACGAATCTGGGAATCATGGGTCTATGACAATTATGCGCAGCCATGCTTTGCACATCTGCGATGAGGAGCGATATAAAATAGTACTGCATTTATACTCAGAATAAATCCCTTTTTTCTACGCATATGCAGGAAACAATGCGTACTAGTACAGTCATTGGTACAAGGAGCTTCACTTAGAGGGAAACACAGGGTGTAGCACACTGAGGAGGGGGGAGTGTGGGGGCAACGACCCCACCTCTGCTGTACACATAACTACGACTTCCACTGAATTATCGATAAGTGAAAAGCTACGCGTTGCTCTTGGGAAAAAACACTCGTAAATACCAAAGCCAGCTCGTCCAATTGTGATTGTAAGCACTTTCGTGTTGGAAATACCTCCCTGTCGTGTATATACTTCTGCTACGTCTGCTGCCCATATTACCGATTACCTCTAAAATGCACAATTCAATTGCGTATGCATGCCAGTGCAAAAACGGCAACTGGCTCACGCACAAAACACTTGCCACTTATTATTACCGAGGCCTTGCGAGCCACCATCTAGCTCGCACCCAATTCCCTGCAGGTTCTTTTTCATTCGTTGCATTATTACTTTTTCCAGCTTTGGCGTCACAACTGAACAATTGCTCCGAAGGGCGAGTAATAAACGATCCTAACAGTACTTACGATCATGACGTTCTGGACATAATAGCCCCTTCTGGACATGAAGCTCGCCGTGTCAACCAGTCTGAATCCCTCTGGCTTGCGAATGGTGACCAACGTGCCATCGGCACACGCCAGCACCCCTGGGATGCAACCGCGTAGCACAAACTCCACCTTTGCCTCATCCTTAGCAGCTGTTGTCAGTAAGAAGTCCGCCACCCTTTTTCTAGCAGCCACGGTAATGATCGCCTCCGTCACCTCGTGGATGGTGTTGCTTACCGCCGGCTGAGACATGCCGATGTGTTCCTCGCGACCAATGCTCTTCTGGAAGCTACCGGTGGCAAAAAATCGCAACGCGCACAACACATTTCTCTCTGTGGAAAGGCCACTGGCTCGCTGGCATCCGATGATAGGGTCAGTTCGTCGCACAAGCTATGCACTGTTCGTTTGGACAGACGAAAACATTGCCGGAACTCTTCTTCGCTGAACTCTTCAAATGCATCTTTTACCTCGCGTCGTCGCCTCTGCTCGGTTAAAGCTACCTCACAGGCAAGGCGAAGTACCGTGTCAGTGGGAAACGCCATGTTGTCTAAGTGCCCCGGTGCCGAAAAGTCGCGCATTTTTTCCATTTCAATCCAATCCAGGCCACCTTGCAGCCATTTCAATCCATCCGGTTGCTTTCGGACAGTCTCTCCGACCGTTCCATCGCCTTTCTCCGAAAACCGAAAAAAAAGAGTCACGTGACACTCCAGTCCACGTCACTCATAACGTCACAGCATTCGTCACAGCTTGTATGGGCCAATCGCGTGCGACTCAATGGAAGAGACCGCCTTTGTCCGGATTTGGAACTTTTACATAATTGCGCCACTAGTTGTTGTTCTGGCTACGAGCGTCATAACCCCATAGAGAAACATACTTAGATAATGAGCGGACACTCCCGTAGGGCCCTGCGGCCCAGCTACTGCGCTGCTTCACCGCCACGAGTGGTTGGTCAGACCCAGTAATGTCTTCAGCATAAATAAAAAGCAAATTTTTTCTTTCTGGTTCTGGGATTTGAACCCGTACCCTCATGTTTCGAAGGCGAGTGTCTTTACCAATAGGCTACACGCCCATGCGTCCAGGAAGAGAATACACGTACAGTACATCTAAACTACATGAATGTGCCTCTGTGCAAAACAAATGCAGAAAGACAACACTTTCTAGTTATACATTGCTGTTTTCTGTTGAAAGGCATTGAATGTCTTAAGTGGACCCTAATGTAGAGCAGATACGGAAAATTGGACAAGTTATTAAAACTTCTTCTTTACAAAAAATTGATATCAAACTTGGGTATTCATTGTCTTCCTGAAGAGGCTATTACATGTGTTAACAAAGGAGCAAACGCGAGCATGAGCACGCTATATAGCAGTTGGTCAGACCCGTTCTTGCTGAGCCGCGAAAAGGCCCCAGTGGCCACTCTTTATATAGTATATTTCGCTATGGTGACCCCGCCAAACTGAGAGATGTGAGAGGCCACCTGATGACAACGGGACGGACATGCGCACCGCAGCAGACGCCACGTCGGTGGATGGCACGACGATGCCTTCCGCCACGCCATCCCGTGGTCTGCACACTTTTGCTGACGCCTGTACGTGACGAGCTGGTACGCCACGTTGTGGGATTTTAGTCGCACGACTAGCTGTTGCGCGGAATGCTACATTGATTTTTGTCACGTGACTGGTCGCGTAATGTTAAGTGATTTTTAGCCACTTAACAGACACGCCCATCGTATAGTTATTGCATTCCACACTGGACAAATCGGCGCACGTGTTGTGGGAACGAAGCATAACTTTAAGCAGATAAAGCGTGTCGGTTGATGGTGATGATAATTATATTTCGCATTACCCATCGCAACGAAAAACTTCAATTAAAAACCCCTATTAATAAATAGAAACCCGGGTGGTCGAGCTCTCTGCAACCGCACGGGTGGGCCAATCATATCGTGGTTTCGTAGAGCGTCGTCACAATACAGAAAAAAAAAAGGACGTCTTCACGTCGATCAGCCCTAGATTGATTTTCAGAGCCGGGAAAAAAAATGACACATGCTCATAAGAAAGCGCATTATAAAAAGAATCTAAGGAAAAATTTTGGGGACCCTTAAGCTTCGCCTTTACCAGTCGAACGCGATTGCGAAATCCGGCCCCTAGTGCGACCTTCAACCGCGTAGTGCATATATGTTTTGTTACACACGCACAAACGTGCACACACATACATACACACACACACACACACACACACACACACACACACACACACACACACACACACACACACAGACAGACAGATATATGGGGTTTAACGTCCCAAAATCACCATATGATTATGAGTGACGCCGTAGTGGAAGGCTCCGGCAATTTCGACCACCTGGAGTTCTTTAACGTGCACCAAAATCTGAGCACACGGGCCTACAACATTTCCGCTTCCATCGGAAATGCAGCCAGCCGCCGCAGCCGGGATTCGATTCCGCGACCTGCGGGTCAGCAGCTGAGTACCTTGGCCACTAGACCACCGCGGCGGGACACACACACACACACACACACACAGAAGCGCAACGTATGCAGTGACTGTGCAGCGTGGCCACTTCCCTCTGCGACACCGGCGCTCTGCTGTAGTCGAGACACGTTTTTCACAATGTCTCACAGGTGGCACACACACACACACACACACACGCACACGCACACGCACACGCACACACACACACACACACACACACACACACACACACACACACACACACACACACACACACACATGCGCGCGCGAATGGCACATACAGGTTTTTGATCTAAATCAAGAGTTGCATGGCCTCCAAGATACACGCCGCGCGCTTGCTATCTTGGAGGCCATAAAGAGTCTCACAATGCCTCACAGATGGCAGCACATTATCTAGCGTTTGCTGTTTGCCTGATCAACGCCTCTGGAAAGGCATGATATGCTTTCCGCTAGATGGACATAGTTGCTCATTTTTAGGTCTGTTTGAAAGTTCCTGTGTGTTTTTAGCGGCGATGACTGCTCTATCGCGGCCTTTTTCGACGTAGTTTGATGGCCTCCCAAATGCGCCTACAAATCACCGAATGGGCTCGTTTTCGTCGTGACACCTGTCGAACAAAATGCATTAAGGAGACTCATTTCACTACATGGGATTTATGTAGTGTATTTTCCTGAATTAGTTGCAAGTAACATTGTGGCTTTGCGGTAGGACACCTGCTTGCCCTGCGAACGGCCCGGGTTTGATCCTCAATGGGACTGAAGTTTTTATTCCTTATTATATTTTTTTTTCGATTTTTTCGCACACGGATGATTTTTCGCTTGCAACCAACGGTGCCGACGCCAACGGCGGAATTTCTGCGACACGAGCTCTCTAACGCTATCGCGATAAAAGCCCAACCGGATGTCTGCTGCTTCGGGGAAGGCTACGTGATTGCCACGACCACGATTGCTTACCCCGTTTCTTTTTCTGCTTGGCTCGTGTTTTTCACTGTATTCTGTCACTTTCAGAAAGAAGCCTTAGACTACAAATTGGCTCTTGCTCGTGTCGTCTATTCCCTCGCTAGCCCATTTCGAGCTAGTTTCACCATTGAAACTAACTAAACAAGCAATCACAACGCAGCACTGCAAAACGACGATGTCAACGTCAGTTCTTAGGTGATCGGGTAAACTTCAAGCATGCAAGAAGTTTAGAAAAAAAGAAAATGTTTAGGTTGTTCTTTGCTTTTTCCACAAGACAGGGCTGCGTTTTCAAATGTCTAGGGTAGCTTCTACAGGCAGCAGACTTGTTCGTCAGGTTAGAAGGAAGAGCGGAATCGCATACACTTTTAGCCTCTGCCGTTGCACGTCACAGATGAACAATACTGGCTACAGGGAATTTCGTACAAAAGAAAAAAAATCTGTCTCAAGTTGGTGCATACCTTTACATAAGACATTCATATTGTTGAATTTGTTCTTTACATCCTCCGGTACCTTTTCCTGGTTTTTTGTTGAATGTCCAGGGAACATCGCCACAACGGAGCTCCAATATAGTAGTTTTAGTTCGTTCTTAACCAACTCAAGGAAAAAGACAAAAAGTATGTCGTATTTGCCTGAAGTGCACGTTTGAGCCTTCGCAGCACTGCGGTTCTTGACGTCATAAATTTTTTTAGTCCTCTTTGACACGCTGTCAGTTGCAAGTACAGTCTGAACGTAAAAATATTGGCACAAATTACCGGTTGCCGGAGCGGCCAAAATAGCGACACGCGATGCTGCGTTTTTCCTCAGCAAAAAGTATGCCGATATCGGCAGTGCCAAGCACATTCCATTTTCGAAAGCAGGGGTGGTCGGAGGACAGTACTTCAATAAGCAGCTTTTTTTTTTAGGCAACTGTGATAAACATACGTTTGCTTGCAACCTCCAGAAAACAAAAACAAAAAGGGGTATCATGTGCACAGCCTCATCTTTAGATAAGCTATGAATAAATGTTTCACTAGGATATGGGCGTCAGGGGGGGCCAATAGCAAGATATATTGTTTGCCACCGGTCCGTTGGCCACCCCCTTTTTTTGGAAAGTGGAATGTGCCTAGCAACAACCGCGCCGCGTGCCGCAAATATGCGGCTCCGGCCACCGTTACCTTGTGCTAATCTTTTTCAACAACAACAACAACAACAACAACAACAACAACAACAACAACAACAACAACAACAACAACAACAACAACAACAACAACAACAACAACAACAACAACAACAACAACAACAACAACGACAACAACAACAACAACAACAACAACAACAACAACAACAACAACAACAACAACAACAACAACAATAACAATAACAATAATAATAATAATAATAATAATAATAATAATAATTTATTTAACATTTCCTGGAACAAACATGAGGTCTCACTGCAGGCGCACACAAAAATTAAACAATACACTTTTCTGAAAAAAAAAATCAAATCAAGAGACTGAGAACACACACAAAAAAAGAAATCTACTGGGAAGAACAAAAAGACAAGACTAGAATCATGGAAAGGAAGTGAAAAATAAAGGGTAATACACAACTTTCTAGAATCGTTCCTGAAAGACGTAAGCGAGAAGAATCCGTACATTGTGAAAAGCTGCACCGGGCAGAACTTAGATGAAAACACTGGTAATGGACTGTGAAAAACATCCGAAGATAATGAAAGTTAACGTTATAGAGACTTTCTATTCTGCGAAGAGTAGGGTGCCTAAATAAGTTGGCAGGTACATGAAATGGTCGAGTCTCTCTGGTTAACTTACTCGGAATCCGAAAAGATCACGCGAAGTTCATCGAAACTCAAACCGCGAAAATTATAACAGCGAAGGCTGTGATGGCTTTCCTGCCCCCCCCCCCCCCCCCAAAAAAAAAAGGCTCCTGCCAGCTCGCTCATGGTCATCGTGGGAAGAGCTCTTTAAAACTCCCATTAAGGAGAATCAGCTAGCTATCGCTGCCTGGCCAGAAAGGGTCGCTGCCCCCGTGGAGCATCCGTAAGGACCGCGCCTTCTCTGCCTATAAAGTTGGTTCCTCCTCCCACCTGAAGCTCTTCCAGCTTGGCGTCTGTCGTGACCCAAAACTATGTAGAGTAGAACCTTGGTCACTGGCGCACACCAACGCTGGGGAATCGGCCAAGAACCGTTGTCATCATAGAGTTTCATACAATGATACCCAGAGGAGAATCTGGCGCTGCAATGGTGTACCCCCCATGGGAATTGTGGGAACTGCAGGCTTCGGATTAGATAGCGTTAGCTAGCGAGCTGTCTACACTTTTTCTACAGTTTAATTTTCGTTCTTCGTGCAGCGCTGGTAGTGGGATGTGGTGAAAAAGGGCCAAAACAGTGTCTTTGAGGTTCGAAAAGGCTGAAGACCACTACATCTCCTGATTTGCTGTGACGTTGGAGCCTTACGGGTCGTATTTGACCGTTTAAGCGAAACGTCGTCAACTCACCGCTGCTCATAGGTGTAGCGTCTAATGCCACTGCAGGATATTGCGTCGAGTTCATGTTTTTTTCACGAGCGCATCTTGCCTAAACTCGTTCGCATCAACTGCAATACGAAGGCGAAGCTAAACGGACGCTCCGTGATGCTCCTTCGTCTCGACTCAAACGAGGATGTGCCCTGGGAGCAGATCACTTGGGCAGACGCACCTGGCATCGCAGCAGACGAAACGATAAGTGTTTTCACTAGATACTGTACAGTATTTTCTATAAATAGATAAGGCGTACTTTTGAGTGAAAGAGTGAAAAAACAAGCATGTTCGTTGTCAAGTGCTGTAAACATATTCTGCTATATCTTCTTGCCAAATCTGGAACGCAATGCCAGAGCGATGCACACACTGATGGTAAAATTGCTCCGATTTTCTCTTCTACCTCATGATTACTTTCCCCGCCGCGGTGGTCTAGTGGCTAAGGTACTCGGCTGCTCACCCGCAGGGTGCAGGATCGAATGCCGGATGCGGCGGCTGCATTTCCGATGGAGGCGGAAATGCTGTAGGCCCGTGTGCTCAGATTTGGGTGCATGTTAAAGAACCCCAGGTGGTCAAAGTTTCCGGAGCCCTTCACAACGGCGTCTCTCATAATCATATGATGGTTTTGGGACGTTAAACTCCACATATCAATCAACCTCATGATTACAGAAACCTTTTGCGATAAAGTTTACATGCAAAAAAATGAAGCAAGTTCCAGTTGGATACAATTTCGTATCACTTTGTTTTATGCTCGGCAAACAAGCGTTGCGAATCTCAAGAACGCGATCCATCCGAAGCAGATCCGAAGCCTGTACTTCCAATTATTCCCATGCGGGTACACGCGCCGCTAAAGGAGCCCGCGTAGACACTAGTGCCAGATTCCCCTCTAGGCATTATTGTATGAAACTCTATTGTTGTCATGAGCCGGCACGTGTCCGCTCTTTCCTGTTATGCTTCGCCCTCAGAACACCAGCGCTGAAATAAAGGAGGAAAAGAAGAGATGAAAAAGAAAAGAAGAAAGGAGTATAAAATCTTGGTGTAAGAACAAACATTTAGTGATGCGACGGCATTCGATCGCTCGATCTGAAGGCGAGCGTCTTAACCACTCGGCTGTTGGCCGAGAAATCCGACAGAGTCGACGCTTAGCGGCGAGTGGAAGAAACCTCGCCGTATGGAATCGCCCACGTTGCGTCGTCTGCTAGTCACAGCGTGTTCGCATGTATGTGTGTGTCATGCGCGTCCTCAGAAGTCAGCTTATTCTGCTGTGTTATAGCACAGTGTCGAATGCCGTTGTACGAACAGAATCACACTTGTCTGGAGCGCCCAGATGCAGCCGCTTCAGCTGCAGTTTTCGGAAGAAATATCCATAGACCGGCACCGTAATGATATCAAACATTGTCATGTCGCAGGAAATGTTCTTGCACTGTAAATAAATCATGAACGAAAGCTTGCAGCTAACGTGCGGTATAGCAGCTGCGGACAACAATGTCCATAACCACGCGCATCACCGCTCTAGACAAGTGTGATTGCGTCTGTACGTATGCCTACACAATATACGCAAGCATTTCGCCTTCCATATTTGTGTGCACTCTAATAAGTGAGAGCGTGCCCGTTTCGTCGGTAAGGCGCAAGAAGTGTAATCATCGTACCTTCTATATTCTAATATTATTTTCATTTCAATGTGGGTGCCACTGTCGTTCAAGCATATAAGCATATAAGAGCAGTGACACCATGAAATGTAAATCATAACATTCATGTAATAAATGTCATGATTTTCATGTTATGACTAGTCAAATATATGTATGCTCGTCATATAGTCATGTTATGCCATACCAAATTTGGTATTGATACCATTATCCAAATGACCAGGAGAGCTAAAAGTCATAGGCGGCTAGATAGATTAGATAGATAGATAGATAGATAGATAGATAGATAGATAGATAGATAGATAGATAGATAGATAGATAGATATATAGATACGCTCAAAGTCGCCGAAGTTCGCTAAAAATGCTTCGAATTAAAAAAATAAAACACCGTCTATAAACGGGTGGCCAGGTCCCTTTGGTTCATAATTGTAAGGAGAGCTCGGTGGGCCTGGTCGCGTCGGGAAGCACAACCGCTGGGAAAGAGGTAGTCGCTTAGCGTTGCGCGCTCAAGTCCTAGGAAATTATATTCCTTAATCCACAAAGACCACTGCGTAGCAAATATGGGACAGTGCGCTGCGAGATGCTCAAGTGTTTCGCAGGAGCCACAAGCTGCGCACAACGGACTGTCCACACGCCCTTGACGGTGTAATAATTGATATGTGGGGTTTAACGTCCCAAAACCACCATATGATTATGAGAGACGCCGTAGTGGAGGACTCCGGAAATTTCGACCACCTGGGGTTCTTTAACGCTTGACGCTGTAATCGTTCACGCACCAGCACAGAGCCAAGAAATAGTATAAAAGCAGAAATAATCAATGACTAAGACATGTTATCAACAGGCAGATGCAATGAAGCGCACATTTAAGGGCTCGTTTAGCTTGTTAGACACAGCAATAATCAATAAATCAATCAGTTTTTATTTTTCCATGGGAAATATGGGGCTGGCGGGGGGAAAAGCCGCAGTACTGCACCTTGACAAAGCTCCAGCTACCTACAAAGTGCAACAGCAAATAGTCAAGTAGAAAAAAAAACTTTGCTAGAAATATAACATTTGAATTCAGTGCACTAATATAGGTAGTGGCAACATATAGTAAAAACTAGGTTAAACAACAAAATATTTGCTTTTTTAAGAATCATCATTCGTAAAGAGACACAGTCATGTGATTTAGAAGAATAAAGGAGGGTAAAAAAAAGGTACAATCGCAATTGAAAATATTGTAATAGATACAACATAAATTTACAATTTTGGCTAACAGAGTACTATGAAGGCAATTCAAGCACAACAGAAAGAGAATAAAAAATAAAAATAATGAAGGCAAAGAGAGTGCTCTGCGCAGAACAGATACGCATACGCATCTGACTATCACAGCGAGATGCTAGTGATAAAACAAACTTTTATCATCACCCGATAAAAATGAGTGAAGGGTGCGTATTGAAACCGTCTCAGCAGATACGCCATATTTAGAGTATCTACTTAAAAGTGCAGCTAGTTGGAATGATACCAACTGATTTCCGTATAGTCAGTTCTACATAATATTGACAGGAACCAGAGGTCCCGAATTCTTGTGTCGCATGCATAGTGACATCTTGTTAGGCGAAACGAAATGATGAAGTATATGTTGTTGGTCCTTATGGATGGCGAGACGATATGCACAGGAAAGACGAAACGCGTAGGTCAGTTTAACTTTAGGTATATTGAATGCTTCAAAATAAGGAGCAGTGTGAGTAGCATACACGAATACACGCATCGTGTTAGCTATAGCACGAATTTCTCGCTTTTGGCATACACTGAGTTTTTTCAAGTTGTCAGAGCATGTGTTACCCCATACAACGTGACAATAGCTTAATGAGAAGTAGCAGACAATGATGCGAAGGAAAGTATACATAGAGGATGTTACTCGAAGTAATTGTAATGCAAATGGGAAATAAAGAAAAGTGGATGAAAAATTAACTTGCCGCCGACAGGTTCGTTCCCTCCTGGCGACAAGTTATGTTTTCGTTCATACTACTTTCTTCCCATTTACATTACAATCGCTTCTAGTAACATTCCCTATAAATACTTTCCTTGGCATCATTATCTGTTAGCTCTCAGCAGTAGACAGGAAGAGAAATAGGTAGATATAGGAAGCGAGAAATGCCGGATGCGGGAAGTTGCCCATCAGTTCCGCTGTTTGTTGCACCTCCAGCGCAAGTTAGACTACTTCTTTACCCCCCCCCCCCCCTTTTTTTTTGTCTGCTTCGGACAGCGACATTTGTAACGGAGCCATCTACCTTTTTTTTTCCTTCGCGAAGATTTCTTTAGACGCCAGGCTCGTTAACGTACTTCTAGTTCTACTTTTGGTATGTGGCGTTGACATAGCGGCAAGATCAAGGTGGTTAGGCTGTTTAAAAAGTGAAAACATTTTCATTTAGGCACCGAGTTTTTTCTTCTTTTTTTAAAATTTCTTTTGCCCTCGTTAACATACCCTCGTTCATTTCGTTCAAGTTGCTCCGTTTGTGTATCTTGCATTAGGACTTCCTTCTTATTTTCTTTGATGAACAATTTCTCTTTCTATGGAGTCTCATGGATGAAATGGCAGTTTTCCTGGCTTTGAGCTGAGCAGCTCAAAGTAACGCCGACTTGCGGACTTCTTTGGAAGTGCGTTTGAGTCGTGTGGTTCAAATCATTTCTAAAGGAAGACTGTCTTCTCACGATAGCTCGCTTTTATGTCTTTCCTCTTGTTAGACTAAAAACGTCTCTTACACCGGAGCTACTTTTGGCCTTCTGAAGTGCTTACGCCGCCGCTGCCTCGCTACCCCTAGCGGGCTAAGCCTTGCTCCGGTGAGCCAAGGTGGGTAGGCTTGGGCCTATCCCGCAAGTTTACCCCGTTCATCATGGAAATCGTCGAGGGCGAAGCAATATCGCCTGAAGAAGCGAATGGCCCAGGCTGGATTACGGCGTACAACCGTAAGCCAAGCAAGAGCAAAGCTAACCAATCCCAAGACGCAAGACCAACAAGTACGCGAGGGAGACGTAGGGACGGCGGCCGCACCGCCGAACCGAGAAGCGCGTACCAACGCCTCGTCGCTACCTCAAGACTCCCTCAACTTCCGAGGGACACATTTCGCATAATCGTAAGGCCCCGAGATGGCCTCAACGTGGCTAAAATCACGCCGGTGCAGTTTGAGCAAGCCCTGGCGATGGCCGCCGCCCTGGCTCCTCAAGACCTCATGGAAGACTCTATATGCCCAAATGTCACCCAGAACATTTTTGTAGTGTGTACCCCAATCGAACGAAACGCACGAGCTTATACCACGGTACAGCAACTACGTCTGCGAGACACTCTGTACCGAGTTGCTGTATATCCGGCTCCACCCGATAACACGTGCAAAGGCGTCATCCGAGGCATTGACATTGACCTCACCGATACCCAGCTCCGAGAACTGATCGTCACAAAGCGCAACCCGAGTGCCCTGGAGGTGAAACGCATCAAGAACACCACAGCCGTCACCATCCTGTTCCAAGGAATGCAAGTTCCCAATTATGTATACTGCGGGGCGAGCATAGTTCGATGCACGCTTTTCCGCAGACACACGGAAGTTTGTTACAACTGCGGCAGCCTCGGCCATCGTGCAGACGTTTGCCCTAATCCTAACACAACGTGGTGCCGAAAGTGCGGACTCAAAACCCCACCCGAAAACCACCAATGTAAGCCCCACTGCACCCTCTGCGGTGGACCACACCCCACTGCCGATAAGGACTGCAAACGTAAATTTCAAGTTCCGTACATCGTACGCCAACGACGACGCCGACGCCGTCGACGCGGTCGTAGCCGCTCCCGAGGATCGAGTGGAGCCAGCTCCCGCGATTCCAGCGCCACCTCGAGCACCTATGCGACATCCAGGCGAAGCCGCTCCCTCACACCGACAGCGAGACGTCGCAGTGCCCAGCGCAGCCACTCCCGCTCCAGGAGACACTCCCCATCTCGCCAGGCTGAGCTGACATGGGCGGACCGAGTCCAAGGGAAGAAACCACCGCTACGGAGCACGCCGCCAGTCACAAAGGTAACGCGGCCCTCATTGCCAGAGCATGAAAGCGAGGTAGTTACAACTCTACGAGCAGAACTAGCAGGTCTTCGGGCAACCATACAACAGCTCACCACACAACTAAATGAGGCGAGGCACCAAATACAAACTCTCACAGCTCCTAAAGATCCCCCCTCATCCACTGTAGATGTTAGCAAACCTAAACGCAGAGCCCCACCACTCCGCGAAGCGGACACGAATGACAGCGACTCACCAGAAGACACTCTAAACGAAATCTTACGTCTCACGCGAGAAAACCACGATAACATCGACACGCTGTCACGCCGGGTGGAAGCACTAGAGCAAAAAGCCACCATAAAAGCTAAAACCAAAGCCAGAACAGTAGTTTCTGTGGATCCTACGGCAATTCTGCCTGGGCCACCAAATTCAATGTAATCATCATGGCTTCCACAACCCAAAACACGTTAGAAATTTGGCAGTGGAATTGCGCTAGCTTCGCGACCCGTAAAACCCCACTGCTGCAGTACATTAAAGCGCAACCCAAGAAGCCACACGTAATATTACTGCAGGAGACCCTTTGTGATACTCTCACATTATCGGGTTACCACCCCATCTCACAACGAGGGGATACCAAGAGAGGTATAGCCACGCTGATTAGCAAGAAATTTGCTCACATAGTACATGAGGTATTACCCACCCGCAGCCGCCTGGAAGCGATACTCGTCGAACTCGTACCAAACCGTTTTTTAAAACAAAGCGTTTTTATCCTTAACGTTTACAGCTCCCCGTCAGACTACAGACAGTCCTTCCATGCGCTCTTAACTAAAGCCACAACGCTCGCGCGAAACTCTCCGCTTGTTATAGCAGGCGACTTCAATGCCCCCCACCCGTCATGGGGTTACCCCCAGGCAACGGCTAAAGGCACTAACCTCACGCGAGCAATTGACGACTTGTCCCTCACACTCATCACAGATCACCGATTCCCTACGAGACTTGGAACATCGGTACAACGCGACACTACGCCGGACTTGGTATTTACCCGTAACGTAACAGGCCACACCTGGACCAATACGCAGGAAAACCTGGGCAGCGATCACTTCATCATACGAACCGAACTACCCAACGCATCAGCTCCACCCCGTACATTCACGCTAACGGACTGGGATGCCTTCCGCACCCTCCGCAAAAACAACACAAAGGAATACAACACATTCATCGAACTACTCACCTCACTTCAGGAAGACATAGCCAAAACAACGAAAACAATACAAACAGAACTCGAGGTCCCGAGAATGGACCCACATCTGGCACATTTGCTCGAGGCAAAAGCGTCAATACTCGCGCGCTGGAAAACACAACGACTAAACAGACGCTTACGAAAACGTCTATCAATACTGAACCAAGACATTGCCAAATATTGCACGGAGCTCACACGACTCCAATGGCATGAACTCTGCTCAGCGGTCGACGGCCGCATGCGAACTGGGGGTAAATGGAACCTCCTAAAATACATGCTGGACGACTGCGAAACAAAAAACAACCAGAGTCATGCCATAGACCGGCTCCTACACTCGCACAAAAAGATGGGAGGAACAAACTCATCCTTTCTTGAAGAAATCTCCAAACGTCACCTCCCCTTAAACACAGCACAACCCACCGACTACCCAGAAATAGAATGCGAAACGATACCCGAACTCGACGAACCCTTCACGGAGTCAGAAATTCGGGAGGCATTACACAACCTCAACAGCAGATCAGCCCCCGGTCCTGACAAGGTAACCAACCGCCTGTTGCGAAATTTAGACGACCAAGCCATCACACTACTCACAAAAGACATTAATTACATGTGGGAAACTGGCCAGGTACCTGAACAATGGCGCACGGCCACGGTAATCCTTCTCTCAAAGCCAGGTAAACCACTCAACTTCGACAATCTACGCCCGATTTCCCTAACCTCATGCATAGGAAAAGCAGCTGAACATGTCATCCTAAATCGTGTATCGCGCTACATAGAGGATCACGAACTCTTTCCGTTCAACATGGTCGGGTTCCGTCCGCACCTTTCAACACAAGACGTCATGCTATTACTAAAGAAACAGATCTTCGACTCAAAAACGAGAGATGTTCGTGGCATTCTCGCCCTAGACCTCACTAAAGCATTCGACAGCGTCTCACACCGCTTTATACTGTAATCCATTGCCAGCCTTGGTCTCGGTAAAAGATTCCAGGCGTACATTCGTTCTTTTCTGCAAAATCGAAAAGCTCAGCTGCATTTATCGCAACTTACATCCGACACTTACACATTAGGTTCCAACGGGACACCACAAGGGGCAGTCATTTCTCCACTCCTTTTTAACATAGTAATGAAGGGACTATCTGACAAACTCCGCGAGATCCCAAACATAAACCATGCTATATACGCAGATGACATCACCATCTGGTGCCCGGGAGGCTCATTGGCGGAGTTGGAGCAAGCCCTTCAAACTGCTCTCAATACCACAGAAGCCTACTTAAAAAACACTGGACTTCGTTTGTCGCCCACAAAATCAGAGTTGCTACTGTACCGGCAATCTCGCCAAGGCGTTCGTAACTTAACACCCTTAGGTGATCTACCCATAGCGCTACACGCCAAAGATGGGCAGCGAATACCCCGCGTGGACTCCATACGCATTCTCGGCCTCCTCGTCGAGGCCACTGGCTGTCATGCAAGAACAATTAAACATATCACAGCTAAAACCGAGAACATGCTCCGACTCATTCAGCGAGTCTCGGGTCGTAGACGAGGCCTTGGAGAGGCCAACCTTCTGCGCATATACCACGCGTTCCTAATGAGTCACATCAATTACGTCGCCTCTGCCCACAACTGGACGAAGGTAGAAAAGACGAAACTAAACACACTCATGCGCAAAAGCATTAAACAAGTCCTTGGTTTGCCTCAAAACACGAGCACTTCCCGTCTCGACCAACTAGGCATGCACAACGGCATCGATGAAGTGATCGAGGCCCAGACCACGGCCCAAGTGATCCGCCTCTCCTCCTCCAAGGCAGGCCGCCGACTTCTAAGCGAGGCCGGCATGTCCCCACACCCCTGCCTTGAACGCGCAGTAACCCTCCCCAGAGTTGTCCGAGCTACTTACATGGTAACCCCATTTCCGCGAAATGTCCACCCACAACACAACAAAGGCAGACGGCTGGCCCGCGCTCGCGCGATCCTAAACCGTACCGCCGCGAATCGCAACTCTACCGCATTCGTCGACGCAGCGCAATACGGTAACTCCTCCTCTTTCGCACTCGCGGTAGTAGATGGCGACGGAGCCCTACGCTCAGCCGCCTCGGTTAGGCTATCAACAAGCGCCATAGCCGAACAAGTTGCTATAGCTTTAGCGATGACCGACCCCTCACTCACTAATGTCTTCACAGACTCTCGCGCCGCCATTCGGGCTTACGAAACCGGCAACATCGCTCCAGAAGCAGCCCGCATTTTACAAACACGGAAATATACGGGCTCGCACTACCTCTCTTGGTTCCCTGCCCACATGGGCAAAGACGTTCACCCACAACAACCCAACCTCAACGAAATGGCTCATGATCGAGCACGAGAACTGACCCGCCGTGACGATCAATCAGCCACCGAAGAGCTGGGCCCAGACGTGCAGTTTAATGACCCACTACTCACCTTCCATGAAATTACCTCCCACTACCGACACAACAGAAGCCGATACCCTTTACCCCATTCAAAACTCGAACGCGCGCAAGAAGTAGCCTTTAGAATGTTACAAACGAGATCGTACCCATCACGGGGCCGACTCAGCCATTATAACTCAGACATAAATTCACAGTGCCCAGATTGCACAGAAGTGTACTGTTCACTCGCGCACATGCTCTGGCAATGTCCCGCGTTACCTCAGGGACCTCTCACCAGTGAGTCCGACTGGGAGGAGGCACTCAGGAGCCCCAATCTCCGAAACCAACTTAAGGCAGTCCAGAGGGCCCAAGAACTGGCGGAACGCCACCACGTTCCAGCCCCGACTCGGGCGTCGCCTACGGTAGCGGCTGCTAGGATGTCCCACGTGGGCACCCTGGTGGCTTAAACTCCTCAGGACCATATATTAAAGTTCTTGACTGACTGACACCGGAGCTATCGAAAACAAAAAGAAAGTACTTGCGCCTGGCTCCACCGACTCTGAATGTGCATTAGCTGTTTCGTCCTTTCGAAGCAGTGTAACCGCTGTGCGCTGCTGCCTGTCTCAAATTGATTTGCGGCATTGAACCTAACTGACATCACCTACAGAGGCTGCCGAGGAAAGAAAAATCTCGTCCCTTTTGAGGACCTCTATCTCGGCTCTGGGTTTCTCTTTTTTTTTAGCTTCTCGATGTGACAGTGCAGAGACTGAGCCTTTCGCGGCTAATCAATCGCGAAGTGTTTCCTGTAGCTTCATTCGATTGGATATACTGATCATGTAACGGCATTCCGGTATGTCACAACACTTCAAGAAAACGCCACCGCTCTTGAAGCTGTAGTTTCGCGTCCTTGCTGAGAGTGCAAGGTTCTTTTAAGGTGGAATGCTGATTTTTATGGCCTGCACCAAAAAACATAAGCTTGTTTCCGAAGTGAAGCATTCTAAGTCGAGTAACTTGTCGTTTCACAAACATTTTTGGATGGTATCAAGAAAAAGCTAAAATAAAAAATCGCCGCATGTCCACGAAGTGAATGAGGATGAGTGGAGCGAAGCATCCATCAGTCCGTCCGTGCTTCCATCCGTCCATTCGTTCTTGCTTTCGTCCGTCCGTCGGTGCATCCGTCCACCCATTCGTCCGTCCGTGTGAACATACGTGCGTCCATCTGTACAACCGTCCATGCGTCCGTCCGTTCATGCGTGCGTCCATCGGTGCGTCTGTCTATCCATCTGTCTGTCCATCTGTCTATCCATGCGTCCTTCTGTCTGCCGACCATCCGTGTGTCTGTCCGTCCGTCCGCGCGTTGCCTGTCTGTATGTCCGTCCGTGCTTCCATCAGTCAGTCCGTCTGTCCGTGGGTCCGTACGTTGCGTGCATCCGTCCGTCCGAGCGTGCGTCCATGGTTTTGTCCGTGCGTCTGTCTGTCTGTCTGTCTGTCTGTCTGTCTGTCTGTCTGTCTGTCTGTCTGTCTGTCTGTCTGTCTGTCTGTCTGTCTGTCTGTCTGTCTGTCTGTCAGTCTGTCTGGTGAACAGTCCAAGTACCGCCATCTCGCATTTTTATTCTTTATCCATCATTACAAGTAGCGCCACCCAGCGGACATTCTAAGGACTAAAGGAGAGGTGGCTACATACTACTACTACTACTACTACTACTACTACTACTACTACTACTACTACTACTACTACTACTACTACTACTACTACTACTACTACGCGGACGCACGACCCTCGGCATAAGCAGCTTCGCCCATAAAGCTGACCCGCAGGTCGCGGGTTCGAATCCCGGCTGTGGCGGCTGCATTTCCGATGGAGGCGGAAATGTTGTAGGCCCGTGTACTCAGATTTGGGTGCACGTTAAAGAACCCCAGGTGGTCAAAATTTCCGGAGCCCTCCACTACGGCGTCTCTCATAATCAATTGGTGGTTTTGGGACGTTAAACCCCACATATGAATCAATCAGCTTCGCCCATAAAAAAATTCCCAGCATATCCACGGGGTGAATGATGACACGTGGGGCGAAGGTCTCCGCTACCCATCCTCGTGCAATACAAGTGCGCGTGCGTAAGACCAACGAGGAATTGGCAAACGTCAGTGCCTCGTCCACCGACGTATGGAAGCTCAACATCGTTCAGAAGCACTAGTCGAGGCCGCCTGAAATGGACGCATGGACGAACTGATTAATTCTTCGCCCCACTCATCATCATTCACTCCGTGGATATGCTGTGACACCGTTTTTGACGACATGCAATGCAATGCAGCTGGCTACTGCGACGACTACGGCGACACGGGACGTATGGCCTCAGGCGGAGTTTAGCCCATATAAATTGCATATCACACCGTCATATAAATCAATGATCGGGTCAAAATATGCAACACAAAACTTAAAAGAAGAGATGAGTGTTTCTAAATTTTGTGAGGGCTACCGTTTTTACTCAGGGTATTTAATTTTTTGGTTAGCGATATATTCCAGAAGAGCAGAATCACTCGTGCTCTCCACATTGTCCCAATGGCGCATTCTTTGTAATTTACTTATCGCTAGCTACTTCAGGGACATCCAGTCCAGAAGCTTGCCCACACACGCACAGAAATATAAGAAATATAAGGTCACCATTAAAACCACCCATTCTGGTGTGCAGCAGTGTACCACTTGCTCTTCCACAGATGATGAAACAGCGCATCTTGTTCCAGCCTCATTAACAGGCATAATAATTTTATATGTTTGTCCCCACAGTAGATGTAAATTCTATTTCTGAAATTTCCAACTATTCATGCTTTCCTGCAACACAAGCAGGTCATTGGATATCATCATTTCATTTTCGAGCTAAATACTCGCAGCTCACGTGCATCCTTCCTTCGTTGAGGCATATATAAAAACTGGAGAGCTACTTCCAGAAGGTAGCACAGCGCATTAGTTGAAACACAATCCGTATGAAGACACGTGTAGAGCTAATTGAAGTAGAGCTAATTAGCTAATTAGCTATTTAGTATTCCCAACTCATACACAATTACGAAACATTCACGTGATACCCCTCCCCCCACTTTTGCGATGCATTTACATGAGTTCCCCCCGCGGGAACAGCTGGGCGGTTTTTTTTCTTTCGAACTACATACCAATTGCTCGCAGAGCTGCACAACCGTTCGCTGGCCACACCATATATATATATATATATATATATATATATATATATATATATATATATATATATATATATATATATATATATATATATATATAAGGTGTTCCACATAACTTGAGCCAAGAATTTGAAAATGAAAGGAACTTAGGAAGCGAATGGCACCAAACGCATACTACTCCCACTGGCCTGTAGGTACTCGGGCAATTTTTTTTCTCCCCAACTAATAATTATTAATTCTTAATTACCTATTTTTAAAATTCCGCAATTCCGCTTCGAAACTCTTCTGAAAGCAATTGTACGTAAGGGTTAACACTCAGCAAAATAGAGAATTTCATGGAAGCAGAAAGGTACTCGTTACGAACTTCTGCGACTGATCTATAGGGAGACGGGTAACGATGACAAATTACCTTTCGAACAGAAATGTCTCAGGCAGAGGAACACCTTAGTTGAAATCAAAAAAAGAAATACAGTTGCAAAAACAATTTTCGCTCGTCTTATCTTGAACCTACTTGACACTTCCAAAAGTTGCTGAAAGATGTCTGAAGTATTTTCCGCAAAACTTCCTTTTTTTTCCCTTCCTATTTTGAAACTTAACGGCGAACGTTCTAAACATACCCAGGTAAAATTTCCCGTATACTAACGACTACACATATAGCTTATACCAGCGACTTTAGGCATGTGTTCATTAAGCGAAGCGCGAGTATGTTATTTTCGTGGCGAAGCTTCGAAGTAAATCATGCGTTGCGTGGAAGCACTGCCATCGGCTGTAATCCATGCTCCACGACGATGAAAAATGAACACGTGTCGTAGGACGGTATAGAGTTGGTGAAGCGGAGAAAATAGCATAGCAGGTTAGGTGTTCTTTGTTTTTTTTTTCTAAATGATGATTGGCATGGAGTGACTGCATCTCGACTGTTGCTACCAATTGACTGATTGATTGATTTGTGGGGTTTAACGTCCCGAAACCACGATTTGATTATGAGAGACGCCGTAGTGGAGGACTCCGGAAATTTTGACTGCCTGGGGTAACCAGTCACTACCGCGCTATCATTTGACAACTTGGGTCTTTCGCATCGAATGCCTAGCCTTATTGCAACCTTTAGATGCCAGCTCCGGATGGTTTTGAATAAACTTGACCACGGACCATTTTGTGTGCAGAAGATACTAGGACCTTGGGCATCTGCCTCAGTTGCGCAGAAAGCGACTAAAGCAGTGCTACTCTACTTGAAGTCAACAAACCTGAGCGACCACCTGTAGACTGTGTGTGCTCCCCGAGTGTGATACTAACTAGGACCTTGGGCATCTGCCTCAGTTGCGCTGCTACTCTACTTAAAGCACTGCTACTCTACTTAATGTAGACGAACCTGAGCGACCGCCTGTAGACTGTGTGTGCTCCCCGAGTGTGCTCGTGATTGTGTGTACCTTCTCATCTCCCTGCAACCTATTTTCTCCCCTTCATCCCTTCCCCAGTGCAGGGTAGCAAACCGGATGTGCGTCTGGTTAACCTCCCTGCCTTTCTTTGCATCTTTATCTCTTTCTCTCTAGCTCTGCGTATACTCAGCGAGCTTGAGCGGGCTACGCGATAGAGGCAGAACTTGCGCATCTGTTTAGAAAAGCGTACATGACACGTAACAAGGCCTCGTGGTGTGAGCGTGTGCCCGTGCTATAGCCCTGCGCAGTAAGCGTTCAAAATATGTTCATCAATTCACAAGGGCGCTGCTCTTCATTGTCATCATCGTTCAAGCGAATCACCGGCCTCACGTAATGATGGGACTCGTCTCTTGCGATGATGATCATAACTACGCAGTGCTGACATACGAGCCACAAGAAAAGACACAAAAATAGGACAGCGATCGTCCTGTTTCATCTCTTGGTATACGTCCTCGTCCTTCGGCGCTGTGCGGTTATTAGCACGATAGCGGTAAAAAAGCTTGTTTCGCAGAGATTACGGCACCGGTATCGGTGTCACTGTCAGCGGCGTTGGTATTGAGCGAAAAGTTATCTTATGCTTGACCGAAAAATCGAGAGCCAGGCAAATGAAATAAATGCAAAAAAAAAATCCTAGGTTAGAGTGGGAACTGAACCCGGATCGTTGGAGTGGCAAGCGGATGTTCTACCACACGGTCACGCCTCTTTTTTTATTTTATGGTATTTATTATAATGCGTATTCGAAATCGTAACATTTGCTTTGGCGTATAGAGATCTCACGACGACGCATCTGCTTCTGAATACAGTGAAATTAAATTGCTCTGCTGGGAAAAGCAGTGAAAATAGCTTGCATGCTTCACAAACACGTACACGCGTCCTGTATATACATTCTTCACAATGCAACATGAAAAATTGCCGAAATAATAAGTGGTGCAAGCACCCATTGAAATCAGAAAGAAGTCAGAACATATGATTACCGCAATGACTGTGTTGTTTAAAGCCGGTAGCCTGCTACAAAAGGCACACACAAACTACTGCGGCCATTTTCTGAAGGCCACGTTGTGGGTACATAGCAAGTTCGAAAAAATTTCATGCACTAAGTGTTTGAGGTATAAGCACTAGGAACAGGATATAGCTGTCGCGTTCAACTCCTAAAAGCGAAGCTTTAGGGTCGCCTTATTTTTCGATCAGGCCTTACAAATTCCCTAGCCCTCCGTGCTTTTAACATTTCATCACCAAAGTCACGTATACGTTTCAGCACACACACACACACACACACACACACACACACACACACACACACACACACACACACACACACACACACACACACACACACGCACACGCACACACGCACACGCACACGCACACGCACACACGCGCACGCGCACACGCACACGCACACGCGCACGCGCACGCGCACACGCACACGCGCACACGCACACGCGCACGCGCACACGCACACGCGCACACGCACACGCACACGCACACGCGCACACGCACACGCGCACACGCACGCGCACGCGCACGCGCACGCACGCACGCGCACGCACGCACGCGCACGCGCACGCGCACGCACGCACGCGCGCACGCGCACGCGCACACACGCACACGCACACGCGCACGCGCGCACACGCACACGCGCACGCACGCGCGCGCGCACGCGCACGCGCACACACGCACACGCGCACGCGCGCACACGCACACGCACACACGCACACGCGCACGCGCGCACACGCACACGCACACACGCACACACACACACACACACACACACACACGCACACACACACGCACACACACACGCACACGCACACGCACACGCACACACGCACACGCACACGCGCGCGCGCGCGCTTATTGGTAGGCAATTTTAGTTTTCTAGAACTCCATTTTCATTACGTGCTATTTTTTAGATTTCTCAGCAGAATAAGCATACTGCCATAACTACAATGTACCATGTACGTACCTAGTTGACGGCATAGGAAGGGCGTCAATCTTTACAGATATGAGAAATCACTTGTTGATGATTAGCCCACAACAAGGTTTGATGGTACAAACGGGCACTTGGGTGTGTGCCTCAAGTCACTCGCTATCGCCTTCCTTTGAGCTCGCCGAGAGTGGCTTAGTATGTATAGCGATACAGCTACCTTGAGGCACAAGCTACAAACGCGAGCGGCGCTGCATACGAAATGAGCGAGGCTGCGGCTTATCGCGTGTAGTGTTTCTCCTTTGACTTGGGTGTGGTGCTGCAGAGACGCAGTCGCAAGCACTGTGTTGCGGCTGGCGCCACCGTACACCTGTGTTTTGCCTACCTAGGCTTGCCAAATATTTCTTGCTTGCTTGCGGCAGGAACGTGCGGGTGAGCTATGTGCTCTGTCTTTATTGATTCCTGTTCTCTTTTGTTATTCAGTACAAGGCGGTGTTCGCGGGAGCGAAATATACCGTGCGCTCATTTCGGTATTCGTTGCTCTATCTGCGACCTGTGCAGTCGTTTATAAACTGCGACATTATGAGAAGTATTAATAATAAAATAGTATCCTGGACCTACTTGCTTGCTACGCCTAGGTGGTATAGTGGCTAAGGTACTCGGCTGCTGAACCGCAGGTCGCGGAATCGAATCCCGGCTGCGGCGGCTGCATTTCTGATGGAGGCGGAAATGTTGTAGGCCCGTGTACTTATACTTCGATGCACGTTAAAGAACCCCAGGTGGTCGAAATTTCCGGAGCCCTTCACTACTGCATCTTTCATATTCATATGGTGGTTTTGAGACGTTAAACTTCTCGTATCAATCATAGACTTAGCAGCTTTTTTTACTGAACAAAACAGAGCGTAACAGTTGATCACCACCTATCGGAACCACTTAACGTCAATGTTTGAGTACCTAAGAGATCGGTTGTCGCACCACTTTTGTTTTTAGTGTTTATTAATGGCTTGCATTTTTTTTTTGAAAACACCGTTCAAATGAAACTATTTGCCGATGACTGTGTCGTGTATACAGTTGTACACAACACAGACGACCAAATTATACTTAACAATGCACTGCAGAGAATTTATGCTTGCTGTAATAGTTGGGGCGTGAAATTAAACACATCGAAAGCTTATTTCATTTCATTCACAAATGAGAGAAACTCCCTTTACTTTACACATACAATAGAAAACTAAATCATCACCAAACATAAACTGGAAACCACATGCTTTGGCCATGTGTCAGAAAGCGGGAAACAAACTATCTTTTCTAAGGAGAAAATTGCGCACTGCGTCACTACATCTTAAGCAGAATACATACAAACACTAATTACAGCATGGTTAGTGTACATCAGTCTCATCTCGCGTACACATCAAAGGCACCTCGTCAGTAACATATAGCGAAGGCAGAAACGGGTGGTTAGGTTCGTATATTCAGATTTCTCTAGGCACTCTAGTTCTACCGGCTTGCTCGCAAGGGTCAACTTTAAAACTTATTTTACAACGCAGAATCATATCACGACTAAAATTCATTTACCAGTTATATCGTAGTCCCTTCCGCATGTCACGTTCTCATTACCTGCGAGACCCGCCTGGACACTTGTTGCGACTAAACCATTGTGAAGCAATCCACCAATTATTTAGTCGTGTTGATGCTGCCAACCATTCCGTCGGCTATTCACTGCTTGAATAGATTAGATGTAATATTGTGTGCTGTAACACCATTGAATCATCCAGGAACCTTGCACAGTGTGTAAAATTTGAGATAATCTTGTCCTTTCGTGCATATATTTTCTTGCTCCGCTTTCTGCAATATATATATATATATATATATATATATATATATATATATATATATATATATATATATATATATATATATATATATATATATATATATATATATATATATATATATATATATATATATAAAGGTAGGCTACCTAGCAGCCTGATATTCTAAATTCGTAAATAAAAGGGAAATGAGTCGGACCTGGAAAAATTTGGCAGATCCTGCCGAACGTGGGAATCGATGTGACCCGAAGCAAGCGGCGGAAACGTAAACCGTGGTGTAAACGGCACTGTTGATACGTACAAATGCTGAAGAGCTGCGGCTGCTGTCTTAGCGACTTTCACTGTTGTTCACACTCTGCGACGTTGTGAGAAGTTACGTTGCCTAACAGCCCGATACTCCAAAGTCGTACCGAATGATGACCAAGAGAGGAGCCGGAGCTACAAATTGGTGCCTGACATATGCGATGACACCGCGATGGTGTAAAAAAACTACAAGAAAAGAAAACTTTATAACTGTTGAATACTACACACACATCATTTGCCACCTCGAAATATTCGAACACAAATTTATGCCGCTTAGAATATTTATCTAGCGGAATTATTTGCATGTTTGCATGTCAATGTGTGGGAAAATCTGCAAATGATGTTTTTTTCCTTTTATAATACCTGCTCGAATCCGCACTTGACTTCGCATTTGCTTCTCTGAAACGTCATGAACCTTGAATAGACTCGATAGTGTTATTCGACAACGTAATAAAAAAAAAACACCGCTTAAGTTTTTGATTCCACACTGATTAAAATATGGAATAATATCATTTTGTGTATTCCCGTTCTGCTACGTTGTAGTTGATTGAAGCGTTCAGGAGCAGTGGCAAGCTGAAACACTCGTTTGGATTTACACGTAGGCATATTTTCGAGACACGCTGTTTGGGCCAGGAAATACACTGTTGCCTAGTTATGCTTGGTCACATGATACACAATGACACGAAAAGGCACTTCTGTATAAAGCGTGAACAATACAGAGTAAGCTTATATCAAAAGGAATTGAACAGACGGGTTCAATTCCGATAATGGTATTGGCAGAAACTTTCGCAAGACCTTTCGCAAGAAACGTGCGCCACCTCGTCATGGGATGTGAGTCGGGAAGGAGGTTTTGGCGACACTAATTAGGGTCGTCTGTTCCCTTTTACACACACACACACACACACACACAAATAAAAAAATTACAGCATATACACGGAGTGAATGACGATGAGTGGGGTGAAGCTTCGGAGGGTTTTATCGGCAAACCGTAAATCCTCCGTTCGTCCGTCTGTCCCTCCGTCCGCACCTGCTGAGTGAGTCATAAAACTAGGCGGTCACGTACCAAAAAAGACATGAATGTACAGACCCACGGCTTAAGGAGCTTCGACCCTAAAACAATTCAAACTAATGAGGTGAGAGATACAAAAAAAACATAACATAAAATTGAACGTAATGTTCTCTTACGTATACCATTCAGTCATTAGTAAATCACAATAACCTGATGTCCACTCAAGTAACAGCGTTGAAGTTCATTCGAAGGCTAGTCATACGAGCAGGTGCTATGGTTACACATGATGCCATGCATAAATGCCGGAAAAGTGCGTTTTTCATGGTTGCGTAATGAAAAGGCGCTCTTACGTTTAGGGCAGTTCTCAAGCGGTCGTAATTATTAAGGAACGTCGTTTTTATACTACCGGTGTTTCATCAGGACACAATCAATCAATCAATCAATCAATCAACCAACCAACCAATCAATCAATCAATCAATCAATCAATCAATCAATCAATCAATCAATCAATCAATCAATCAATCAATGAGAGTTATTTTAAGCCTAATAATCAGCCTCCTTCAAGTGCTTGTGACGCTTCGCCTTGTCCGCAGAACTCACTGTACGAGCCAGAAATGGCGGCCAGACGACGCTACCGTGTCCTCTAGAGGCGAAGCCAGAGGCTGCCTCACCAAAACCAGCCAGCCTGGAAGTCCCTCCCGCAGTGTCCGAATTGCGCTGGACCAGGCTCGAGGACCCACCCTCCCGACGCACCGTGTACGTGGTGGACGGCGCCGAGGCCGGTGTCTGGCAGGGCGAACACGTGGTGCGCCCAGACTGGCAGAGCCGCTCCTACTTCTCCATCCACAGCGACCCAGCGCTCCTCAAGATTGGCCGAGTGGCTCTCGCCGACAGCGGCACCTTCGTCTGCACGGTCACGTTCAATGACGGGCGCCGCGCCAACCGAACAGTGCACCTGAGAGTAATTGGTAAGTCTGTCCTCTCTGCCAGTCCCTTGCGATTAATTGAATGTATATAAAGCCGTTAATTCATGCCACAGTCAGACATCGCCTCATTACCATGGTGTCGATGCAGGTAATACATTTTTTATGTTGTTAGCCCTCAGAATTGGACACAAGTATGATACGCGTTACATAAAAAAAGGTGGTGGGGAATTAGCGAACACATGTTGTTTCCATTTTGGAATGACCGACATACCATTGCACGGCGCTTTCACATCTTTGAAATCTTGCATCCTTTCTACCAGACACACTGCATCACTCTACAGGCCGTACTAAGCGGAGTAAAATATTTTCAGGAAAAAAAAAAACTGCTTGAACCTTGCGCACATTCGTTTATGGTACAAAAAAAAAAGTCGCAGATTCGCCGCAAGGGCGAAGCAATGAGTGCGATAGCAACAACTTGAAATGTAACGCTGACAACGGCAAGCAGATCGAAACGTGCAGTGCGCTGCTCACTCACAAATGACGCACAAAAACAACACATACAGGACGAGAGCCAACTAACAACATTTACAGCTCGACACTTAACGTGCTGTTTAAACACAGACGACGCACGAAACGTAATCACAGGCACATATATGAGTGTGAACTAACCAGTGTCCCAGATGTTACTTTGCTGTGTTTGAAAAGCGCGCTCCTTTCGCAAACGGGGCCAGTTCAGCGAGCGAAGTTACCGTTGTGCGCCCGCCAACTAAACGAAGTCGTTCCGGTCAAAGCCGAAGACGCGCAATTGTCCCCCACCACAGGATAAGTGCACGGGTAAGGCCCCCTTCTTTCCGGGAACATATAGTGTTTCTCAAAATTAACTAGAGGGCACTCTGGCGCTGCGATCGTTCAGCGACCATGGGAATGATGGGTATAGTACACACGTTTGCCTAGTCTTCGTACTTGCGGGCGGCGAATCGCACTTTCGGCTTCGTTTATTGCTGTGTTTCGATTTTGTTTTGAAAGAAAGATTCAACCCTTTTGAACTTCGTGACCCGATTTTGAAAGGTAATTCGAAAAAAAAATAGGGCGGGGAAGCGCAATTGCTGAACATTTGCTGTTTTTTTTTGTTTTGTGAGAAGACAGCTTCAAGCCACACGAACACACACGGAGCCAAAAGCAGGCCAGAAGTACGAAGTTTAGACAAATGTGTGTACTACCCATCATTCCCATGCTCACTGAAGCAACGTGCGTTGCAGCACCCATAGACACTAGCGCCAGAGTTCCCTCTAGTGTATATTAGGAAACTCCGGGAAGGAAAGCACTCGTGGGACATGAGCGCGCATCAGCGCATCGCGACGAGCTGGGCGCCGACCTTGAAGCCGAGCTAAGCCGAGCGCTCTCATCGCCCCATATCGCTGGTAATGCTGAAAACATGCGATTTACTCCGTGGTAAATATAAATAGCTCGCCGTTCCAACTTTGAAGGAGGTGCGTCTTCGTGGCTCAGTAACTAACGCCACGCGCTCACAAATGAATAGTCGGACGTTCGATTCCGCGCGCAGGAGTGTTCTAGATTATTTTTCTTTCTTGCATTTTCATATATGTAGATACGTATACATATACATGTGAATGATGCCGACGCGGGGGGCAAAATCTAGCCGAGAGTGTCGATATAATTGCTATCGCAATAATAAAGAAGTTATTCATGCAGTATTATAGTTTCTTGGTGACGTCAGCCTCTATTACCGACGGAATAGTCATTGTGTTCATGTGCAAGAGTGCTATGCAAGACGGCTCGAGCTTCTCAGGAACGTGAGTTAGCTCCGAGCTCGCACTACGGCGGTCATGGCACGAGGACAGTGCGGAGCGCATCATAACAGCGTTGATAAAAAAAGAACGCTCTACAAGAAAGAGAGGCGTCAAAAACGCAAGTGGGGGCGTTCGCAGTGGTTATCAAAGAAAGACACACCGCGTACGAACACGTCAGCGCCACCACTCATTCAACATTTCAACAGTGTAGCGACGTCAGCGTGATTATCGCGCTATCTTTTTGTCAACTAAATATCGCGCCTCCCACAGGCGTGTTCGCGGCGTTCGTCCTCTTTTGGGCAGGTTCTTTCGTTTCGCTTACAGCATCAAAATTTGGACTCTCGGTGGCAACAAGGGTGCGCACTCGTGCAGCTTGTTTCGCTTCTATCAGATATTTCAGGAGACCGCCAGGGGGCTCGAAGTAGTGCAGACGCGCTCGCTTCGCGCTCTGGATTCTCATGATTTTTAGTGGTGTTTTCCTTCTGCAACCACTCGAAAACGTTACTATCAGCTTCAAGAAGTTCCGAGGAACGCCTGGGCACCACTCAAGAGGATTTCTTGCCACTTGGAGGTGCCAAAGGACTTCAGAAAGCTCGTCACCCCTAGGACACTCACCAAACGCTGACCTGGGGAGCCGCCGGCAGCTGCACCGACGCTGGGGACGCCCGCGTCGGAGCTTCATCCAGCTATGGCTCTCAACGTGGTGACCGACAAACAATACCACATCCTAGACCAGGATGGTACAGCAGACGACCAAATGGATCAACTCCAGGGCGACCACGATACGGTGAGCCGAGACGCTATCGGCGCTCAATCGCATGCAGAAGAGGACGCTAGCTGGCAGGCAGCGAAATCCACCAAGAAACGCAAGCAAGAGGCACTGGAGCGGAGGCGCGGCAGCGCAGGGCTCCAGGACCAAGTTAAGACAGGCACGCCAACATTCAAGAAATTGCCAAAGCTACCGCCGTTGCCGAAGGACGATTACAAGATCGTCATTCGTCCAAACCAGGGCCTCCCGCTGAGAAACATTCTGACTCCTACGCTTGCGCAAGCAATCATCGAGGCATGCCAAGCTGGCATCAGAGATGACCATTTCATCTTTAGAATCAACCCAGGGTCAAACATAGCGATTCTGTCGACCAAATATGAGGAAGTGGCGGACAAAGTGCGTCTGATACGCGCCCTTGTGCTTAACGGCAGGGCTCACGCTGTCCGTGCCTACGCCGCAAATGGAGACGATACTCTGAGAGGGGTGATTCACGGCGTACCGATGAACACCTCAACCGAAACTCTCATGGCGCACCTACGTGTCAGAACGCACGGTGTGGAAATCATCACTGCCAGAATGATAGGCACAACGAAAAGCGCAGCCATTACATTTTTCGGTCCAACGCTACCTCGTACCGTCTACTATTACGGGGGTGAACTCTCCTGCTACCCCTTCCGACCTACGATTCAAGTCTGCAAGGTCTGCCGAGAAAAAGGACACCGCGCGGACGTTTGCCCGCATCCGGATCGCCCCACTTGCCGGCTGTGCGGACTGACTAATCCAACGGATGGACATCCGTGTTCTATTAGTTGCGCCTCGTGTGGGGAGGCTCACCCCACAGGAGATCCAACTTGCAAAAGAAGACTTAAGCCGCCGAAGCCTAAACAACCGCAAGTACAAGCAGGCTACAGTGATAAGCTTCAACAGGGCACTAGCAACGACCCACCGAGGACCAAGAATCTCCGCTGGTTCTCCTCCGAAGAGGAAGAAAACGCCTACAAGTCAGCCGATGACAAGCACAGTTCCCGGTCGCATTCACGGTCCCCGGGCAGAAAGCCGCACTCGCCATCCAAGAAGAGCGCGCCAGCACCGACTCAGCAGAACCTCCACCGCGGTCCTCCAGGAGGGGGAGCCAAAGGCAACGGCGGGGATCAAGGATGCACCCAACAGGCATCATCACTTCCGGTAAGCAGGGTGGAAGCCGTGGCTCCCAAGTCTGCATGTACTCCCCCCATCACACAAAACGTACACTATCAAGCAGTAATCGCTGAAAACAAACAGCTTAAGTAACGCCTTGACAAATACGAGAGCAAAATAATGTGGCTCGAAAAACAGCTGGCCCAATTAATGGGAGCCACCCCGAAAACTACAGTCCAGGCCTCTCAAAATCTAACTAGCCACCCAAGCGAAAAGCTACGGGACAATGGACACATCCAACCGCAATCGACACCACCACGAGATCCTGTAGCCAATATAGGAACAGAACAAACAGCGACAAACCTCACTTTACAACAACAACTGCAGCTAATGCAACAGCACATACTGCAGCAAACAGAAGCCCAAATGAAACAGTTCTTTGTCGAATTTCAAGACCTGAAGCGATACGTTCATGAAAGCCTCGACAAAGAAACGAAGCGTCGACGTAAGCAGAGCCAACCGCGGTCCCAGGAGTCTGACGCCAAAAGCATGCTTACCTCGGACGCTGAAAGCACACCCACCTCCTCGCATCATGGCAATTAACCGACGCATAGCAAACGAGAATCTCACTATATGGTCCTGGAACTGTCGTTCCCTGCACAACAAGCACGCTACACTCACTCTATACATAAAGGCGGCGCTGGTTCCTCCTGACGTAATCTGCTTGCAAGAGGTGGGAGCCAGGCCTAAAACAGTTTCTGGCTACAAACTGTACATGGATCCAAATACACCTAAGATTGCGACACTCGTCCGGAAAGAATTGGCAGCTACATGCATAACGGCACCGAACGAAGAGACGCAACACCTTATCGTAACGCTCTGGCCAGCGAAGAAAGGACGCCCGAGGCAGGTTATATGTAACATATACAGTCCCCCACAAGACAGAAAAGCAGAATTCAGCAATATCTTCCACTATTTGAACAAGCTTCAACCACGCGACCACTTGATCATCACTGGGGACTTCAACGCTTGGCACACCACATGGGGTTATAGCGCAGACAGACCCAAAGGTACGCGACTTTTAGAAGCGATACAGCGCTACGACTATACACTCCTCACGACACCGGGCATACCGACTCGTATAGGAAACAGTGCCAACAGGGACACCACTCCCGACCTTACCGTAACCAACAATGCCGCGACAATGCGCTGGAGTGTGCTGGACGACAATCTGGGCAGCGATCACAATATTGTGCAAATAACATATGAAACAGCTCGACTGCGACGCCCGCTCGGAAAAGCCAGACTGACTAACTGGACTAAATATAGAGAGCAACAGGAAGTAGACGGGCCCAAGCCAACAACTATAGCCCAATGGACACCGTACATTAAGGGTCTCTATGACAAGAACACCAAGATATATCAAACAACTACCGACGCACCTGCCATTACCACCCACTTGACACATCTTTGGGAAGCTCGTCGAGGCCTCACGAAACGGTGGCGCCGACAAAAGCTAAATAAGAAACTCAGACTCCGTATAGCGAAAATCACGGAGGAAGTAAACGCATACTCAAAGGAACTTTACAACAACAACTGGCGCACCTTCTGCGATTCCTTAAAAGGCACATTAAGCACGAAAAAGACGTGGAACATCCTACGGAGTCTTTTGGATCCCTCTGCAACAAGAACCGAAACAAACGCTACCCTTCAACGGCTAGCTGGGGAATTTCAAGGTGATCCGGATCAGTTAATAGAAGAGCTGAAACAACGCTACACAGGAGAACGCAAGCAAAACGTTAGCCCAACACCCAGTCAAGAATACAATGGAGAACCCAACACTGAGCTCGACGCCCCCATAACCTTTGCTGAGGTTTATGCAGCGGCTCAAAGCTTCAAAAGAAATACAGCGCCCGGATTGGATGGCATTACAAATGCCATGATACGGAACCTCAGCGATGAAGCATTACAAGCCATCACAGACCACTTTAATCAGGAAGTCTGGACACCGAGTGGAAAGATACCTGCAGAATGGACACTGGTACAGGTTGTACTCATACCTAAACCAGGCAAACGGCGAAGCCTTGATCAGCTACGACCAATTTCTTTAACGTCATGCATCGGCAAGCTCTTCGAAAAAGTTATACTCACTCGCCTTGAGCAATACACAGAAGAACGGGGGCTTCTACCAACATCTATGTACGGATTTAGGCGAGGAGTGTCTACCCAGGATATCTTCTTACTGCTCAAAGAGGAAGTGCTTAACCCAGCGCCAGGTAGTCTCAACAATCTACTCGTTGCACTCGACATCGAAAAAGCATTTGATAATATTGCGCACTCTACCATACTAGACGGTCTTGCAGCCATAGGATGCGGACAACGCATATTCAACTATGCCTCTGATTTTCTTGGAAATCGCAAGGCGCAGATTGGCATAGCTGGTACCAAATCATCACCATACGACCTCCCACTGAAAGGCACACCTCAGGGCTCCATCTTGTCTCCATTTTTATTCAATATCGGCCTCCGGAAACTAGTCCTCCAGCTGGAGACTGTACCAAACCTGGGCTGTGCCTTTTACGCGGACGATATTACGCCATGGGCAACAAAGGGCTCCTATGGAGAACGACAAGATGTACTGCAAACCGCTATAGACATGATTCAAGGCTACCTCACTGCTGCAGGCATGTCGTGCGCACCTAGCAAATCGGAATATTTGCAAATAAGACCCCCACGCACTCGGTCCAACCGTGCACCCGCGCTGCAGCTAGAAATTGCCGGACAGATCATCAACAGGACGCCAGTAGCTCGAATATTAGGCATGCACGTGCAAGAAAACAACAGCGTAAAGACTGCAATAGGCAAACTCAAACACACCGTAAAGAGTATTGCATCCCTTATAGCTATAATTGCGCGAAGTAATGATGGGATGACAGAGGCCGACACGGTACGCCTTGTACAGGCCTTCGTTCTCAGCCGAGTCACGTTCGCTCTTCCCTTTCAATCAACACGCAAGCCCGAAATAGAGCAGATTGACAGACTCATCAGAATTGCGTACAAAGCAGCATTGCGACTTCCGAACAGCACAAGCACAGAAAAACTCATAGGACTCGGCATGCATAATACGTATGAAGAATTGGCCGCCGCCACGCTAATCGCACAGCGAGAACGACTCACCACTACGCTCCAGGGAAGAACACTGCTACAGAGGCTGGGATACCCTCTCACCCCTCAATACTGTGGCGATGAGACAGTCATTGTACCCAAGCAAATACGTGATCAAATAATCGTGGAACCAGTTCCAAAAAAACATGCACCCGCTCTACAACAAAAAGCGCCGTCAAGCGCGAGCACGAAAACTCCTGCAGAGAAGTAGCGATCCAGACGCTTACTTTACCGACGTCAGTCTTTATCCCGCGCCACCACAAGGCTCCAGAAAACAAGCATATGCATTGGCAGTGACTAACCAAAGCAAAGTCGTGGCCTGCGCGTCCCTACGCACCAGATCAAGTGCCACCGCAGAGGCAGCAGCCATAGCCTTGGCAATCAGAGAAGCCGAAAGAAGGGGGCGCTCAGCGTATATTTTGACAGACTCACAAGCTGCATGCCGCTTATACCTTAGAGGCACACTTCCAAGGTGCGTCACTGATATTTTGGGGAGTCACATGGCGCCACTTGGTGCCCAGGGCATGACGGCCTGGGGGGGAACGAGGAGGCAAACTGCGTAGCTCGCGGACTTACTGGCCGAGACGCAGGACTCTCCTCAGGACACCTCACAGGGCATCATGAAGAGCAAAGTGTAACAAGCAGGCAGATATTGGAAAACCAACGCCTTACAAGACGCACGTACGCCCCTCCACATCCGAACTTAAGCAGCCAACAAGCCCGGGATTGGCGCCGCCTCCAAACGAACACATACCCCCACATATCAAAACTACACGCAATTTTTCCACAGATATACACAACAGGGGTATGCCCATGGTGTAGTAACCACACAGCCACACTTACACACATAACCTACCAATGTACCGAGCGGCCAGCCAATGCAGTATCTAGGTTGGTGCGCTCACTACAAACACTCACAACGTGGTCTTGGGAGGCACGGCTTTCCGAGCTGGCACTGGGGAGCCAACTGGTGACCCTAGACCAGGCACGGCGAGCCGCTGTGGCCAGTGGGGCTCTACAAGAGGGCTCCACCCGGGATTAGTCACGTAATTTTAATTCTTCAATAAAGTTTATTCTCAGATATTTCAGATAAATGATGAGATATTTCAGATAAATGAAAGGGTGGGTTGTCACCTGGGACGCTCGCATCATGGCAGCAACGTGGTTTTGGTGGATACGTCGTGAGCCAGGTAAAATTGAATGCGAGACATCGTATCCACGTGATGGTATCACTTTCACTTTTTCGCGAACGGTGTGCACAGTTTTCGCGATAAAGCTGCTTGTGCTGCTTTCGATGGTGGTGTGGCATGAGCACTTCTCCTCGGCAAAAGCAAATATGGTGGGCGGTACTCGATTTTCGCCGTGGGCGTCTGTCAATCCAACAGATTTACGCGTGAACTCGCATACAAACGCGTCGATTCTGAGAAGGCCCCAGTTCAACTCGTGACTGTCATGGTGCCGGTGTGAAGCGTTTCATGCGGTGGACGGTAAGCTTCCTTGCATGTAAAATGATTTGATCATCTGATCTAGCTTCTTCCAGTTTTTAGGTTAGTCGTCTGCTCAGGCTGCTTCGAAGTGACGATCACTTCAGATCTGTCCTTACTTTAAATATAATTAGCGTGACCTAATTGACGTAATATAGAAAACTATTGTTCGATTGGCAAGATAATAACAATGAAATTTATTACCGCGGGGGCAATGAGCAAGGTCTTCACTAGTATAGATTGATGGATTGATTGACATATGGGGTTTAACGTCCCAAAACCACCATATGATTATGAGAGACGCCATAGTGGAGGGCTCCGGAAACTTCGACCACCTGGGATTCTCTAAGGTGCACCCAAATCTGAGCACACGGGTCTACAACATTTCCGCCTCCATCGGAAATGCAGCCGCCGCAGCCGGGATTCGAGCCCGCCACCTGTGGGTCAGCAGCCGAGTACCTTAGCCACTAGACCACCGTGGCGGGGCCTTCATTAGTATGGAGCTAATCAACATAATCCTCGTGAGCTCGTGCCTAGTTAGCATCGTATTAGAAAGGTTTTACTAGCGTAGCTTTAATTAAGCTTTTTTATAATTACCATCGTGTTAATTCGTGAAGTCTTAGAACAATCACGGCTTTACATGGCGTTATTAGCACGGTTCTATTAATATGTGGACTAATTATCGCGACCTTATCATGACGAGTTCATTAGCTTGGTCATATATATCTCGACCTAACAAGCCAAGTATACCGCCCAGCCAGTTAGCTAATTAGCGAGCCGCACGAGCTCGGGGAGCTAGCAGACAATGAATACGGCGAAGAGGGCAGGTGCCGGCCGAGCACGGCACTAGAATTATTGGCTATTGTTTTTTCCCTACGCAAATCGCTCTCAAGCGAATCATTAGCAGTTATCATTACAGATGCGTTATCAGTATGTCATGCACTTTCTGCGGCAGCAAATGCAGAGCTGATGAATACGTTTCAGCATTTAGTACCGAAAAACGTAAAGAAACTGCATTTGCTACTGGTACCAGGCCACCGCGGATTATATTTAAACAAAATGGCAGACTCTTTAGCAGCAATATCGCTGAGTGGGCCCACCATCCCAGTTTTGCCAGATACGGCTTACGTGACAGCGCTAAGGTTCCGAAATGCTTGTTTGCAATGGGGAATAGGTAATTTGGATAACTTTAGAGATTTCGAGCGTTTAAGGTATTGCTGGAATAAATAGTGGTGTGTATATCGCCAGTTAGAGGTCCCTTATACCAGATTGTGCTGTGCAGTTCCACAACTAAATTATTACCTTAACAAAGCTCGACTCAAGGCGTCACCGCTGTGCATTTTTTGCAACTAAATTGTAACAATTGAACATTTCTTTTTACTCTGTCGTCGTTGCTCTTATCAGATGGATGGATGGATGAAAAACTTTTATTGGGGTCCTGAAGGATTCTACCCTCGTTTTATAGGGGCAGAGAAAAACATTTTTAGTAGCCTCATTACAAAAGCCAGGAATACAAGTAAATCTACCAGTACTTTTATCAGTTGGCGGCACTTCATTTGGTTACTGCCACAGGGATATATGCTCCACTGTGTTAGATTACATCATTGCAACTAAAAGATTACCTTGCTACCGAACCCTAACCTTTTCAGATATTTAGTTCATAATTTGTAGCGATGTCTGTCAGGAACAAGAGATGGTTTGACCGCTTGCTCAGCAAACATTTTTGTTTATTGGCTGTATTATCCTCAAACAAATTTTTCAGATTGGCTTTAATTTCATTTTAATTTCATTTAAGTATCCTGCCTCCCGGTTCTTGGCCCATCCCTCTCTGTGGGTGAGCGCCATCCATCTGAGGTCATCAGCATCAGAATCTGCAGGACCACCATGAGAATTATACACGCGGCCTCGGCTTTAGCAATGGTCACGATAATGCAAGGCGCTTGGCAAAAACTTATAACAGAGGCCACCATGTTCATTATATTAAAATATACTTAGTGCACACATTAAAAGCTTCAAAATAAAGTTAAACAGCCCGTGGCTTTAAAGTGTACGATGACCAAATGTTTCTGACTCATCTATTGTATGGATGCACTTCTGCCCTCATTGGAACGACAAACAAATGAAAGAAGATACCTTTGGTTTGAAAACAGTACCTAACTTTGTCGACCGTCCTTGACGTGACGCTGCGTTCTATCGTAATCAATAAAACGCAGCTTGCACTGAGGGGTGAATTTGACCTTTCCTACTGTTGGCGCGTTCAAAGGGTGGGTGTCGCCAGTGCTTGGAAAGATCCAGTGTTTCACCAAGTTCGGGCCATCCCACATAGCGCCCAGTTTTTACTCTCTCCCCCTTTCACTACATATTTTCCTCATTCCCTTACCCCAAGTGTAGAGCGCCAAACCACACGCTTGTCTGATTAAAATTCCTGCCGTTCCCTAGCTTGTCTTCTGTCTCACTTTCTTTCTACAGAATAAGCTACCACAAACAGCCCGCAACTTCACAATATTTGAAAATACTGGAAATCACATACAGAGGTGCGTTCGTTCCTTCGACTACGAGTAAGTTTGTTGGCCCACCATCAAGCATTAGAGATGTATACTAAGCGGGCTGAGCCCCGGTTAATTTCCCTGCCTTTCTATTATCATTTTCTGTCTCTCTACGTGCCAGAGCTTAATACGTATTGGGCATCCTACGAAGAATAGTGCTTACCTGGGCTGGTTGGTTGCACATCGTACGGAGGGTTTCCTGCCAAACGTACCGGCAAAAACAGAATAGTGAGAACTAGGAGACAATCATTCGAAAGAAAGTATACATACATGGGGTGCTATTAGTAGCAGATGTAATTAAATGCGAAGAAAGAAAAGTGGATGGAAAGATAACCTGCCGCAGGCAAGGACCTCGTCCACTTTTCTTTTTCACATTTACATAACAACAACTACTAATAGCACCCCCTGCACTTTCTTTGGCATCAATGCCTCCCTGCCTTTCCTCACTGCTGCTCTCTTTCTCTTGTTCGTTAGTTCTCATCAATATTGTGTCTAACAAACAAAACGAGGGCTTCATTGTACACTTCTTCCCTTGATTCATAGCGAGGGTCTTGTTCTGGCAGACTTGATGCCTTCAGGTAGATTGCAAGGGATTACTGGTCATCTGCCAGCTCGTGCTAACATCACGCTCTACATGCCGCCATCAGGCAGAAGAGTACTTCGCCCTCACTGTAATGGCTACTGGCGTGGCTGACTGACGCTTCCACGTTTAAATGCATATCTATACCCTATGAGGTGGACGGAAGGATGACCACCGCCGTAGCTCAGTGGAAGATCATCGGACGCGTTCTTTGAAGGTCACATGTACGGTCTCAGCTGGGGGCAAGTGATTATTTCGTCCACTTTTCTTTCTATACATATACATTACAATGTAACCCGTAACCCGTAACCTCTGGCGTCCCCCAAGGATCCGTTCTTGGCCCACTACTCTTCCTGATTTACATTAACGATTTGCCACATAACATCTCTTCTTCTATTAAACTTTTTGCCGATGATTGTGTTATTTACCGCGAAATTAAAACCCCTTCTGACCACCTTGCCCTTCAGTGTGACTTAGACAATGTTTCATCTTGGTGGGATACTTGGCTAATAAACCTTAATGTTACCAAATGCAAGGTAAAGAGAGTTTCACGTCGAACATGTTATATTTCTACTAACTACGTACTTATTAATTCTCTCCTTACTAAAGTTAGCTCTTACAAGTACCTTGGCGTTACAATTTCTGACAACCTTTCCTGGCAGTCTCACATTGACCTTATTAATAACAATGCTAACCGCACACTTGGTTATTTACGCCGTAACTTCTCCCTTGCCCCGATGCAGCTGAAACTTCTGCTCTATAAAACATTAGTCCGACCAAAGCTAGAATATTCATCATCTGTATGGGATCCCCACGTAAACATCCATATCAGTAGCATCGAAGCAATTCGAAATCGCGCCGCTCGTTTCATTTTGTCGAACTATTCCCGTACCGCAAGCGTAACCCATATGAAGTCAACTTTAAATCTACCTAGCCTATCATTTCGCCGCAAAATCTCGCGCTTGTGCCTCTTCCACAAGTTGTACCATACCATGCACTCACTGAGTAACTCGCTTTTTTGCCGCCATCCTACATTTCATCCCGCATCGATCACCACTTCAAAGTTGGAATTACAAGCAGCCGTACAAACCTCCATTTTAATTCATTCGTGCCCAAAACAAGCTCGGACTGGTATTACCTTCCCGCTTCCATCGCATCCATCACTGACCCGGCCAACTTCAAGAGTACCATAAACGCATACCCTTTTTAAACATGCTCCATTTGTTTGTGCAGATTGTTACTTGTTTTTCCACCACTCCTCTCTGTAACGCCTTGTTCATTGAGAGAAAATAAATGAAATAAATGAAATGAAATGTATATGTATAACACCCCAATCTGTATATGTATAACAACCCCTACATTTTCTTTGGAATGATTTTCAGTTAGTTTTTATTGATATTGTGTCTAACAAAGAAAAAAAAAACGCACCATGTTCTTTTCTTCTTGGCCAGGACACAGGAACAGGTCACGTGACACACCACCGACACACCAATGAGCCCCCCGTACGAGCCTACATAGAGGTTCTTTGTGTGTTTGTGTGTGTGTTTGTTTGTGTGTGAACGTTAATTTGCCCTGGGTATCGAAACGAGACATGTGATTATACAGTTCAGCTTTGTGCACGAAGCGAAGGATAGTATCGCTTAATGGCTAAGTGCATGCACAGCGATTCTGGTTGATCTGCGGAGTGACTAAATTCGCTACCATGAACCACGTTGGCAAGTCTCGCAATTTTCATTATGTAAAGAGATCAGCGCAGTGCGCATTAGAGTTGGTAAATGAACCTTGATGGCTGAATAATGCCCTCGCGAATGTCGGTGCCTCATGTAGCTCGGAGTGTGATGCCAGGCTCTCTTAGCAGACTGAGCTTCTCTCTTTTTCTTTGCCGTTTTCTTATCCACATCAATGTATTCGTTGCCATGACAAGGAGAAATCGAACAACGGATAATTACCATTAGTTTTTAGGAGCCCTCCCACCTAAGGTGAACGCAGAACCTACACCGCTACACCGTTTCGAAAATAAACGTTTATTTCTCCTCCTTCTCCTCCTCCTCTCTTTTGCTGGATTTGTGCATCGACCACGAAAAAACGGGGCCAGCTCCCGAATGACAGTATCAAGACGTAATGAGCAAAGCGGGGAGCAAGTACAAATTCGGGTAATGGAGGACGACAATGGAGGACGAACTGAGCCTTGTCGTGTTGCCGTCACACCATCTGTAATATCGTGCACGCAGAAAGGAGCACGGTTTCCGGTTATTGGAGCTGTTTTATTCTGACAGATGAGCATTTTGGAGGCTTCGAATCGGGCTGAAACGTACAGCATCAAGATACCCGGACCACCAGCCGACGTCGACGATGGTTAATAATCGTAGAAAGTTGAAATACAAAAAAATAATAAATAAAGAGGAAGAATGAAGTGTGAAATGTCGCGTATATTTAAACACGTCAAATCACTTTTGTTTTGTGTTGTATATTTAAGAGTTGTGACCGGACGGGTGAGTATACCAAAAAAATTAAGGCAGCTATATATATATACGCACTGAAGCAAGTGCGGAGCTGGGAAGCTTCCTTCGTTTCTTTTCGGTTTTCTCTTTTTTCTGCTCTCTTTCGTTTTAATGTGTTACAGTTTTTTCTGTATTTTTTCTCTTTATTTCCATTTATTTGTGTGTTTCTTCCTATTTAAGGCTTTATTTGACACCTTCGAGAGTTGCCAAATAAGGCCTTCACTGCTCTCCTCTAGTAGTATGAGGACTGCTGGGACCAAAAAAACAAAGGGGGGGGGGATACCTGCCTCGGGGAAGCACGACGAAGTGATCATGGCACCGAAGCCCAAGCCCATAGTGGGTGCAACACGGTCTCATCAACATGTAGAAACGCCGAGCGTCCATTTTCCCCAGTTTGTTGGAAAATGGGTGGCCAACCTCATCCGCAGCGCCAACTAATATTGCTCAAGTTTCAGCGTTGATACTTGTGCGATTGTCAATTAAAAAAACAAATATTGAGCATATCTGAGGCCCCATAACAATACGTCAATATTTTGTATGTCTGGATTTATACTAGAGAACCACACACATGTAATTCTAAGGACCGTAGCGTTTATCACGCTGCGCTGACAGTGCAACGTGATGCTGAAAAATGCAAGTGTTTCCAAGATTTTGCTAAGACGACACGGTGGTGGCACCCGCCCGTCGCTTTGCGTTCTCCACCTCATCGCCCCCGAGACAGGCGCGCGTCTTTCTCCGTGGGCGCGCATGCCTTGCTTCGTTTTCAAAGGTAACTGCCAGATAGCGCTAGTGTCAAACGTGCCTCGATGCGCTCGTTCGCCTTCGCCGCACGGATCGTGACTCTCTAACGCAGCGCTTCCAGAATAAAATTCACCGATTTTATCGCGCAGAACATCAAATGAAAATTTTGTTCACTCTCTCCACACTCAAGACTATCGGCTTTCAACGACATTTGCAGTGAAACATGCAGATACGGAGCCAACTTTTTCCCTAAAATCTGTTTGTAAATATCTTAAAACGTCACATCCGTGATGGAAACGTGTCGCGTATCCGTGGTGAACCTCAGAATAAAACAATTTCAAGTTAAAAAATATGGATGAGAAAAAAGAACAAAAGTAATACTAACACGCCATGTCATTTTTCGTCCCTGCCCTGCTGGCGATATGAAAATGAAGACAGCTACGATTTTATTAAAAGAACATTTTTAGATCTCTTTAAGACAGTAGCCCTCAGAAATATCACTCGGATCGTCTACGTTTTTACTTGATCCTCAACAAGTGAAATGTGAAAATTACTGTACGTTTCCGAAAAAGATTGCATTACCTTATACGGAGGCCGAAAAATCCCGAAATCACCCGACAAGGCTATAATTTCTTTACCGTTGGCAACACTTAAGTGCATACGCTCGGTGGAAATCGCCTGTATTTGCTTTCGTCACGTGTACTGTGTTCTTAGCACGGGGTGACGTCCTTGACTCTGAAAAATAATAGTGCGAGACTGACTTCAGTTATTTTTTTCAACGTGGTCGACGTTCCTGTTGCCGTAGTAGCGGATGACGAGTGCGATCCGTACACCTTAGAATTTAATTCGTGGGTGCACCCTTTTTGCGGCAAGCGATTCAATTATAGAGGTTGTGGTTTATCTGTGGGTAATAGTTCAAAAACTTACATGAACGTCGTACCATCCCATGCCGTTATTACAGTCAATGTTCTCCTGTTCCATTTGAAGGGCGTTCATGATTTTTGTTAAGTACATTGTTGGACTGCATTGATGGTCGTTGTCCTGACCCACAGCCAAGGAGCTATCATTGTTTATTGACAACAGCTTACTGGATGCGGCATAAAAATAGTTCCTTCCTCTACTGTTTTGACTAGTGCTTTCTTACGCTACCCGTCTTTCCCAATTCCCGTACTGAAAAGCAGGCGCCGTAAACGCAGCATGAATTTGGCATTATCGTTTCGTTGGACAAGAAGCGGTACTGGAGTACAAATCTAAAACAATTTTTATTTCTCAACCGCTACGATATTTGCGCTGGGTCGGCCCTGTGGGGCCATTGCCCTCACATTGAGGACGAGTGCAGACGCACAGTGCAAACCTAAAATGCGTGAAGACGCCGCCGCAAATACTCCAGGGATTTGACCTTTGGGTAGGCATTGTGCACAAGGGCTCGTATGTCCGATCCTGTGGAAAGCGATCAAACAGAGCCAGTGTTTGCCGATTCGCGCTGAGAATACCCGCACTTCACTACTCTTTGAGGGAAAACGGATGCAGCCGAAACATTTTTCAGTGGATAGCCCACGGCGGCACATGTTTGCACAGCTTGAACCTTAGCAAGTAGTACTGATTATATGTAGTTATTCTTGCGTCAAACTAGTATACGTCGTGCTTTTCTGATTATACGTATATGTATGAGCTGCCGTCACACGATTTTTTGTCGCGGAGCGAGCTTAAGCCTCTCCGAATTGTTCATGCGCGAACGGTGACAATACATTCAAGAAGGACCACGCCAGATAAAAAAACAGAAGAATAGGAAGAAGGAAACGTCCATCATGCATCGGTTGACAACAGCTTAAGACTCACCCGATAAAGATAATCTCTTAGCTTGATTCGAGCTCCCTATCAAGAACTGCAAAAAATCACGACTCAAGTGGTTTTCGAAGAAATAAGAAGGTGATGATGAGGACCTTGCGTGAAAACTGCTCCTTCTTCCTTTCCACAATCGTATTCTTTTTGTTTCCTGATCCTTTAATTAAGATGAAAGGGGGAAGTGAGCCCCCTGCCTCCATAATTGACACCTCTAGACTGGGTAGCCAACCGAGCCAAGCTTGGTTAACCTCCCTGCCTTTCCTCTCTATTTATCTCTCTCTCTAGACTGGACTATGACTGAGTGTGCGCGCGTGTGCCGCTGAATGTGCTGTGTTTATCTCTCTTCCCTCTCTGCTCTCTTTCATCTCCCCCTCTCCCTCCCGTGCGCAGGGTAGCAAACCGGCTGCCTATAGGCTAGTTAATCTCCCTGCCATTCTTCTGCTTCTATTTCTTTCCTTCCTTCCTTCCTTCTAGCCTTTTTGCACTATACGCATATGTCATCAGCTGCGCATAAATTTTGCGCTTATTAATTTATTATCGTGTATTATATTGATCATATGGTGGTTATAGAACCTTAAAATTCAACCAATAATTGTCTTACGCTGAAGAGCTGTGAACTGCTTACCATTTTTCTGGTTCACTTTTCTCGATTTCACCTTTCTTCGTATCTACTGGGCCCTTCTTTCCCGGCGTCACAATTCTTCTGGCATTTTCTTACTTCCCACAACAGAGCCCCCGACTGCCCCTGTGATCCGAGACGGGAGTGGCGTTGTACTTCACAGTGTCACCGCACCTTATGACGAAGGCGTCAGCATGCATATCGTATGCGAGGTGCGCGGAGGTAAGCCGTTTCTTGTATTTCAAGCGTCATATTGTTAATTTCATGTTACTGCGTGTTTTTTGTTGTTGTCGTCTTATTTTGATGATTTTCCGCGTGTTATACACGAGTGCATATGCATGATGAGTATGAGGGCCGTTGTCATGAAAGAATTAAAGCCGTGGTTGTAATACAAACAATTGTCCAAAAGTAAGACATTCGTGTTGCCTGAGCATACCAGAAATTTCTCGTACCTCATTAGCTTGATTGATTAATTATTTATTGAAAGCAGGAGTATCACATACATTGATAAGATCATTTATTATAGTGCAGAACAGTGGAATTTGAAGACGCATTGGTGGTTGTTTATTAGGGTGCTTTATCAGTGATGAAAGTTAGCCTGCCATTCACACCGAAGCGTTGCGTGTTCAATGTACCACTCACCGAGAACGCTTTATCTACGGGAGTTGCCTGATTGATATAATAACATCGTGAGACGCGTAATAGCGGCTAATACAAGTTTTCAAGTACAAAATCACCTGTGGCTAACCACGACAAAATAGGGTATTTATGCGCAAACTTACTGTACAGTGAACCACGCCTGCTGGAAGACAATACTGTTAAACCTATGCAGAGTTCCGGATTTTTTAATCGAGATATTCTCATTAAGGAAGCCGTCAGGCATAGTAATGACATAGCGATCATACCTGACATCAATGCACTTACAACGCATGCTGTCCGTTTGTTGCTGGCGTCGCGGTTTTTTTTTTTGTCAGGCAGCGCATGTGAGGCATCAACTGTTATTCCTAATGTACCGATGCTATATATAGCCTTACTTGCCCACCAAGTAGGCATATGTACTATGGCGACAGAAAGAAATGCTAATAAGGCCTCATCAACATCGTCTGCTGTTTTCCGTTGAAGCGTTTGGAGCCGGTAGTATTAAAAAGTAGTCATTCATGATACTATTGAGAATTACTGTAGCATCTGTTTGTTTCGGCAGAAGCATTGAATGACCGGACACGTATTACTAGCTGCGAAATACCATTTATTACAGGAAATTCATCAAGGCATTGATTAACCGTTTTGCAGCAAAAACTAGCGCATTTCGTATGTAATGTTTTCTTTCGGCGAGCTCAACGCAGCACTTAAGCCGCCTTGACTGCTGCGTTTCGCTCATTCGCCCGTTTTTTGCAGCAATGTATACTGTTCAGATAAGTTGTACGGCTTACAAAGCGATTCGATAGAACGCGCCGTACACTGCTAATTTGGCGTTAATTAACGGAGACATGTGGCAGGCACCAAAAACGCTCTTTTCGGTGTGAACACACATGACAAAGGACGTTACGGAGAAGCAGCTCACGGGATCCGGACCGGACTTTCGACGTGAAGTCGTCGGTTGTACTGCTTTATGCACAAGTTCAAACAACCGCCCCCATTTTGCTCGTGCTCGTATACGTAAGAAGCTGAAGGCGCGTGGCCTTATTGCACCTACAGACCCGCCCAGCCTTCATTATTTCACAGCGCCACTACGTAATAGAAGATCGACTGATCCCGTGGTAAATTTATTCGTTCACGCTAGTGGCCAGGGGGATAACTCCTGCTCAGACGACTTATAAAGAAGCCGAGAACTGGTGTCACCACAAATGGTGTGCTTTTCGTCCGAACGACTTGGTGGAAGGAGCGGAGAAATTACATCTCAACCCCTTAATTACGTAATAGATCTTTAGACTAATCGTTAACTTGGTTTATGGTGCGAGACCAGAAATACAGACACATGGAAGGAGCAAAAGAGAAAGAAAAGACGGCGCTTCTCCTCCCTTGTGTCTGGGTTTATGGTTTTGCGCTGTAAACCAAGTTCGCGATGAATACCAACCGCGCTGGCCCAACTTGCCGATTTACTGCAAGGTCTTCCGACCTTCTATTCGCTGGCGGAAAGTATACATGCACATTTGCCCCCCAACAGAACGGAGCTCAATCCACGTCTTTGCGGAGACACGCAAGAACGTGCCATTGCCTTATAGCCAGGCAGTCCTGAAGGAGTTAGGAATACATGGCTCGAGGCGACCAAACGAAGTCATGTTTGTTCTACTATTCGTTTAAACGACGTAATGCGTGTGACCCAGCTCAGATTTTAAGTGCTCCTCGGGGCATTCTCAGCACAGAAAGATGAGGTGCCGGTGCCAAAAAAGCAGAAGGGACGCGGGTTCGGCATTGGCATGAGTCACCAACGCAAGTGGTGTTTCGTATTTCAATATAGCTAATGACCCTCTTCTATACACCCTGAATTTCTCGATGTGCTGAGTAATATTCAACGGTAATGCGAAAATTCAAAGACATGTTCAGAGTGGGTCTATGAGTGGTTTAGCGTGTGTAAAGGAGATGCTTCAGCTCTGCAGAAATATTTCTCACGACATTTTTTTTTTTAAATTTGAATTTGGAATATATCTACCAACTTAAGTCAACTGTATAATGTAAAATGAATGTCCGCCATCTAAGCCACTTTTCATATTACTTCAACAGCAGTGCACTATAATTTTTGAAAATGTACTTACTACTGAAAGCAAGCACACATAGCAGCAGATCGTGTTATCGTCCTTTTTTCTTTTCTGTGCGCGTCCCTTCAGCGGAAAAGTATGCTTTATAAACTTATCAACCCTACCAGGAGCAAGTACTCCCCTGCAATTTTTGCCAATTTCATGCACCATGCGTGTGTCCTCGCTGTTCGAAGGAGCGAAGCAGTATACGCCAAGAAATGAATGACTCTGGGGGGCCGTGCTGTGTGCATACGGGACGCGTGAATCGGGGGCAAACACCAGGTATAGCGTTCGTGCACGTGTTCACACAAAGCTGTTTTCCTCTTTGCCCAACTCTGTAACATACGTCTGTCGGATATTGACTCCGTCTTGAATATCGTACGAGCAAATAATCGCTTTGCGCACAACAGCTCCCTCGTTGATAGCGTTTGCGTTATACTTCGTCGAAATGTTTGTATCGTCGGGTATACGCTTTTCCAAATCGGCTTGCCGGGCCATAAGCTGAGAGCCACGGGTATACGCCTCGTATTTCGCAGCCAACAGCTGCTTCGTGCGGGCGTATACTCAAGACGTGGTACCCGCATAATCCACGCTTTTCTTGCAAGACGATGTTTTCAAGAACGCAGACCACTCTTAGTTCGCGCCGATCGATTACAGCTCTGGATATGTACGCTCCGCGCGCGCTTGCATAAAGCTGCGCACTTAGGCGAGGAAATATCGCACGCTGTCATTTGCAATTTCTGGGTAACGCAATAAATTTTGCAGCGACATGTCATAAGGTATTCGACATAATGTTACATAATGAAGGTATAAGTGCGATGGACCTAAGCCGTTCGGGTTTTTCGAAGTGTCTTTCATTGTGGATAATACTAAATGCTTCAGCTGTATGAATTTTCATGAAGTCTCACTATTCGCACGCTTACTGCAACGTTGTTGAAATCGTGTAAACAAACTTGTATAAGGACAGTTTATAAGATTGTATATGTTCTACTGTGACGTAGCGCTGGTAAACTGGTGCAGTGAAAGAGGCTGCAGCGCGCCTATTTTGAGCTCACTCTCGTAAGTGCTTCGAGGTACACAAAAGAACGCTCATAAAAAAACAATACAAACTACAGGACGTGAAGTGAGTATTGTAAGCGGCCTAAAGAAAAACAAAGCGGACGCTTTTGCAGCCACTTACGCATCATTTTATCCATCTGTTTACGTTGTCATTTTTAATGTGTTTTGTGTCGCACATGGTCCTTATGAAAGCGGTTCACTATGAGTTTGTCCCGTTTTTTTTTTATCCTGGATAGGAAACGTATAGTTACAAGAAAATCGGGAACTCACGTTATTCCTTCTTATCGCTCAAAAGTATATAGCACCGCTTAAAAAAGTAGAATACGCGAGTCAAGGTGGAGTGCTGAGTGAATAGACGTTATATAGCATGTGAAAGTGAACACTCGTATTATAGAGCGTCCCTTCACTTGGCGCTCTACCCTAACTATAAAATGACACTGGCAAATACACGTTTCGGTATAAATGTTCACTGCATGTGAGCGATGGTGGCGTTACTTCAGGAGAACAGCAGCAATTATTAGTTTAGCTGCGGTGCTGTTCTCAGCTAGGTCAAGGGCCCCGCCACGGTGGTCTAGTGGCTAAGGTACTCGGCTGCTGACCCGCAGGGCACGGGTTCGAATCCCGGCTGCGGCGGCTGCATTTCCGATGGAGGCGGAAATGTTGTAGGCCCGTGTGCTCATATTTGGGTGCACGTTAAAGAACCCCTTGTGGTCTAAATTTCCGGAGCCCTCCACTACGGCGTCTCTCATAATCATATAGTGGTTTTGGGACGTTAAACCCCATATATAAATCAATCAATCAATCAATCAATCAATCAGCTAGGTCAAGTGAAGGCGAGTATTTGAGCTGAGGCTTGTTTCAGAATACGGGGTAATTCGTTTTCCACTCTGAATTACGTTTCAAACACAAAGGCGACTACGTTTCGCTGTTTGTTTCTGAAAACTAAAACTGTTTTTGGAATGACGGCGCAATTTGGGGGTTGTTGTTTCGTTACCTTTTGCAGTTCACTGCGCGTTGTGACGGAGCAGTTTGCGTCGGTTTCGAGCTTGCAGACGTTGGAAGTTTCTTCTGTTTTTAGTACTGCAGCCGAGCGACCATTCTCTAGTTTGATGGCTTTGCGACGACGTTTTTAAACAGAAGCCGTCTACCTGTGTGCCTGCATTAGCTTCCAGCGGCACCAGCTTTTGCTGTCTCGCGGCTCGTGGTTCTACATGCAGCTTGACGCACTTGGCGCACCTGCGTTGCTTGTGATTCCTGGAACTTGGGAAATTATGCACATTTCCTGCAACACTCACTCGCTTTTGGAAACGGCTATAACTTCTACCTGACCGTTCACGGGAGATTAATTTTTTATTTATTTATTCAAACATACTGCGGACCAACCATTTGATTCAAGGAGGCGAATTTCTTAGCTTTGCTTTTTACTATGGACACGAAGTCTTCACGATTTAAAACATTTTTGGCAAAACGAATGTTTCCTGAAAGAATTTTTCTTCAATGTTATTGTGTCCCCTTTCAGAAATTTCGCTGGTTAAAAATGATATCTTCCAACTTGTCGAATTCGCAGCTGTCCAAGTTCATGAAGCCGAGTTAACTAGTCATTGAATCGCTGGTCTTCTTGGTCGTGCTTTCCAAACCAAAACTCGTAATGCGTTATAGGTCTAGCTTTGGTTCGCAGAACACTTGGAACTTTCGCTTCAGGTTCATCTTGTTTTTTTTTCTCCAGTTCCTAAACGAAAGCACTACTAATTGTGCACATTCACTTCTATTGGAAAAGATGGTTGCCTGTCGCTGTTTATCCTGCTGCTTTGTAGCAGCTAGTCGCGAAGAGCTCGAACTCTTGCCTTCCTGCCTTCCAGTTATGCCAAACATCTACCGTTGTGATCAGGGTTCTCGGGGTTGGTCGTAGATATAGAGTGACTGCGGTAGCCGGCTGCAGGCGCGATTGCTGCCAAGAGAAAAAAATGAATAAAAGGAAGAAACGGGGAGGTTAACCAAGAAGAACTGCTTTGCTACCCTGTGCAGAGGTGGGGAAATAAGGGTCGGAAATAGGATATGGATAAATAGATATAAAATAAATTGTAAAAAAATCACATGCACACACATGCATGGTGTTCTGATCACAGTCGTTTGGACAGGCCGGTTGAACGCAAGAAGCGGAGCAGCGCCTTCACAGCCTTCTTCGGCGACATAAAGTCCTGTCGGTAGTGCAGGATTCCTCTTACCGAAAGAGTCTAGTTGTCCAGTTCGTCTAGTGCATTGCAGAGTGACTGTCTCTGCGAGCAGTATTGTGGGCATTCACACAGAAGTGCCAAGTTGTTTCGTCACTGCCGCAATGGTCGCATGCAGCAGTGTCAGCCATTCCTATGCGCTGATCTGATGGAACTCGGATCAGCCTGTCGAGTCACCTAGCTGTGCGACGGCTCCGTCGGTTGCGTTGCTCGGTCGCTAACCATCCACTTCCGACACCATGCGGATGCGTCTGATCATGCTGCATCAGAGAGTTCAAAAAGTGGGGCAAGGAGGGGGTTGTATACTATTGTGGGCACCATGAAAGAGAACCCGCGAGAGCGGAGCAAAGTCGGCCGTTGTCACAACCAAAGTTGTAAGGGCGCTGAGGTCACACTACATACCCGGCTTCTGACCTTTAAAAAAGAAAAAACTCCCAAGCATTTCCCCGAGGGTGAACATGGTTAAGTGCGAATACACGGGGTGATGCTATGAGGGGTATTTATTAATTCGCACTATTATATTTATTAATCACACTATGGTGCCTTTATGGTGTAATGGTTCCTGGGAATCGCAATTTGATCACACGGGGGAGTTTACGTTAACTCACTGGCGAATGCCAACGGATTTTAACTTTACTCCCCCTCACGACCCGCTCTCGACGGGAGACTGAGAGAGAAGGCGGGCGCGCGAGAGAGAGGGGTGCGCGCGCAGCTGCAGCGAGCGAGGAGAGCGGAGGAGCGAGCGAAGGGGGAGGGGGTATAAGGCGCGTTACTGACACCGATATCAGCGTCGCGTCCGTGGCTTATTCGGTAGAGCGTCGCGCTGCGGCCCGCCAAGTCCTCTTTCTTTTAAAGATAGAGAGAAGACTGCGGACGCCGCCGACGGCGGTGGATGGTTTGGGGTCGCTTATAAAGTGTATTCACACTTAAAAAAAGAAACACCTGCTGTTGATTGCGTATAACGGGTTGCTATAGCCAGTACAAGGTGCATATGACAAACTGAAGTGTGGCATTGGGCTCTATGCACCTCTGCGAAAAATGCCGTCTTTTCGTTGCCTTGTGTGTGCATGGGTTACATAAATTGAGATTACAGCAAAATATGATTTCAAAAATTAAGGCAGCCGCGCACCAAGCCTGATGGAAGGCTCCTTTGTTTACCTTCAGCTTTCTCTTTCTTTTCTTTTATCCCTCTTCATTTCTTGCGCTCTCCCCATCGGCTTTTGTGCTCTTTCCTGCTCTTTCGATATTTCGCCCCCCTTTTCTCTCTCTTTTTATATCGCGCATGCTTCCTTTTAATTTTTTCCCGTTTTGATACGTGGTTTTTGCCGGCGTTATGCCATGAGCACTAGTTGTTTGTTTGTTAATGACGACAAATGATCATTATAATGGCGCTCTAAGAACACAAAGAGGAACACTTGGCGCAAGCGCACGCTCAGTATGCTACGCATGTTACGCCAGTCGACGACGACAGCGTGCGACATCCCGCGGCGTCCTGAATCGCTCCGCACTTGGAAAACGGCTAGGGTTTCGGCTGCGCGTGAGGGCTGCAACGGGCGCTGCAAAATCAGTCTGCTATTTGTGTTATATACTTTGCGCATTGCAAAAATAGACGCCTGGTGGGAGGGATAACAGTCGGCGTTGGACGGTAGCGGCAGTGCATCACGGAAACGCCTCTTCACCTAATTTTAACATCACCATCCGAGTATCTGTCCAATTCGCGTTTGAAGCTATTCGCTATACGTGCACGTATCTCACGGTATATATGCAGCAGAAGAGCTAGGGTCGGCTCCCGACCAGCTAGGCGCGCGTGCATGATTTTACGCTACGTCACAAATATCCAACACGGACTTCATATTTTCCGCACTCTCCAAGCTCCGCGTGTGCGACATGACATGTAATTGGTCTATTATTCTTGCTGGCAATATTTCGTTACGCTTCGTCGTACCGCCTTTCCTTTTGCCTGGCCACCCTCTCTCTCACTCCTCTCTCTTACGAGAAATCCCAAATTGAAAAATAGCACTTTAATACCCGCACAGAAAGCTTCTACAGTATAGTCGGGGGTCCAACCCGTGGCAACTGTACTAACGGCATTTTTTCATTGGGAGATTTAGAGTGGTCCCGAAAATCCTGCAGCAAGCACTCGAATCAAATTTGCCAGCGGCACGTAGGAATGCTCCGCTGATTACACCGGGAGCTCTTTATGAACACGTCCCGTAAAATAATTCCGGAAACTATTCCTAACTCCGCTTTGTATGTTTCCAGGACAACTTTCCTCGCAACTGAAAAGTGCGATCAAGGTTGCTCACAGAATTGAGGGAGTAGCGTGTCGTTCGTGACACATTTGCGCCTGAATCAGTGTCGTAGTGGCGGAGTAAGTGAGAGTAATCCGGCGCGAAGCGTGTTGCTCTAAAACTATCAGTGGATCACGCGAACCCACTCAAGATGTTCCAATTATATAAGAACAATATACGAATAGCGCAAAATTCTACTTCGGATTGACCAGTGAAAAACTGCATAAAGAAAGGCGTATGAACTCGGTGTCATTTTGCATTCATAGTTTTCTTAATCAAGAGTTTGTGGGCTCACTCACTAACTCACTCACTCACTTTTCACAACTTGAGTGGCATGTCTTCAGCTGTGTAGTACCGCTACGAAATTCTCTTCGAACTTAATTTATTTACTTGGTGCTGAAAGATATAGTGATGGGGCCATTAGGAGCGCCACAAATTGCTCTGCTCTTTTTTTTTTCTCTCTAACTCAACTCTTGCATTTCCTGTGCAGGTGAGCCTCAGCCGAAACTTGTCTGGTCCGGGAGTGGTTACCAACGCCTGCAGGCGAAAGAGCAGAGCATTCGCGTAGGCAACGTCACACGAAGCACTCTTTCCATAGAATCGTTAGGCAGGGAGATTCTTCTGGGCACCTTTGTTTGCAGCGTGCAAGAAATGCCAGAACCCACGAACAGTTCTTTCGTCATTGACATGAATCGTAAGTTCATTCTTGCTACGCGGTGTCCTTGAGACCTTCAGTCAACCTATGTTTGTTTTGTTTTTAAATATCACGCGAGGCGTTATAAGTTGCTATGATCAGCCTGTCTAACTTGGCGCTGCTTGGACGAATGAGACGTTGTGGCTGAGCCTACCCTGATTTGTTTTGGGTCAGCACCCCCAGAGATGTACAAAAATCGAGGACAACACGACAGCAGTACTTCGAATTTCGCGGCGCAATCGTCATCTTTCGTAAAACTCTTTGGAGATGTCCCTAAGAAGGGATGATGCAGTCAAATTGGCTTTAGTTAAGGTGGTCATCTCTGCGTTGCACCGGACAAAAAGTCAAGCGTCTTGGATCCGTGTTCGGGTGCATTTCCCACGTTCTTCGTGGTGCCTTTATGCCGCCGTTTTTCATAAACCTCGGCCTGCCTGGCGCCTCACACTGATCACTGCAACGGACCAAACAGTGGATGTGCATGTATGACCCGACGTCCTTGCGCTGTGCTGTATCATGTAGTATTTTCACCCTCGCTGTGGGACGAACGGGGCGTGCCTCTTCCCTCTCTCGTGGGTTGAGAAGGAGGCGGTGTTTCACCTTCTCTTCTTGGGGCGGAGGTAAAAACGGCAGTTTCATTGTACTGCCCTGCAAAGAATCCTGGGAAGACCAGGGCTCCCGGAAGTTCCCAACAAGCTTCCATGATGTTGCCCTTATCATGCAATCACGCTACTTTAAAAATGTAAATATTATAATTAAAAGCTACTGTTAACATTAAGCTCTAGCCTTTTCTCCCGGACATCTCCCCGAGGACGTTGGCTGGCTCCGGTCCTTTCAGCATACCCCCGACTGCATGAACTCTTGGCAGTGGTGGGTATATATATATATATATATATATATATATATATATATATATATATATATATATATATATATATATATATATATATATATATATATATATATATATATATATATATATATATATATCGTGATTATGATCATTAGATGAGTGTATTGTGATAAGTTTGTCTTCGGATGCCGTCTGCCCTAAACAAATGGAAAAACAAGAGTACACTTCCAAAAAGCTCTATTTGTCAGTCTCTATTTGTCGGCTGTGATTGGAACGTCGGCAAATAATGTTTGTTAGAAAGCGAACACCTCTTCCAAAAGAAGCGAAAATTTTAGGACCCGCTTTTCTTTGTTCGACACAATATATTATTGAAAGCTAACAAACAATGACGCCGAGGAAATTATAGGGGCTGTTATTAGTATTGATTGTAATGTAAATGCTTGTATGAAAAGATAAGCTGCCGCTGGCAGGAACGTAACCAGCGACATTCAAATAACTCGTTCGATGCACCACCAACGGGCCTATATACGGTGGTGCTCATCGCCTGTGTATATAATGGTGTATATGTGCGTGTTTAAACCTGGGAGTGGTAATAAGCGCCGCTTGTAGCCACGATGGCGTGTGTATCACTCCTGTTCTGCCTGTTGGTGTCGTGTAGCGCGTGACCTTAATAAGCGTGGATCCACACGACAGACCCAATCCGTCCTTTTCGCAGCGGACGGCTCATCACGTGACCCCAAGTCACGGTTTCTGCAATCCGTGCCAGGTCCGCGGACATCGTGGACGGAAAATGCCAAGCTCTTTTTCCCCCATCAGATTCACGCGGAATAACATAACAAATTTAGCTGAGGGCGCCACTACAAGTCTGGCAACAAGCACCAATTTTTATTTTTCTCGTTTGGTTTCGTAAATTGAGCCGACGAAGTGGCTGATCGCACCATCTAGAGAAAATAGGATTAAGGAAGCATTCGCGCATTATTATGAACCCTAAGATATGGTATAGCACTCGCGCTATCGCAGATCACCGAGCTCATGTTCTGCCAATGGCGGCACTCGCTAAGCCTACAGCTCTCAGAAAACGAGTACGGCGCCCGAAAACAGTACCGAATTCTCACGTATACGTTGCCACCGAAGCTTGAGGGCCCATACCTAAAGCCGACACAACCATAAGTTTGGGAATAACAGCCCACCCAATGCGCGACAAAGAGCTTAAAGATTCAAAGCGGGCAGCTCTCGCTTCAAACACTGCCGCCATGTTTTTTTTTCTAGAACGCGTCCGTCTGCTCGCTTCGTCCGTCGTCTGGATGTACTTCGCAGGCGGACGGGTGGCGGTACGTCGATCGTCTACGGAAGAGATTTGTGCGGATATGTCCATCGCGTGGATACACGCTTACGAGCTGGCAGCTGACCGATAATCACTATATGGTGCATTCAGACGACGGACCGAATCCGGATTTGTCGTGGACGCGGACGGCTAATCCGCGGATGATCCGCTTGCAGGCGCATCCACACTACGGACGGTGTCCTAGGAGAAAACAGCCGGATTAGCCTCGACAGCAGGTTCGGCGCTCACCTGCGCCCGCTGAAAGCAGACAGGTTTGAGAATATTCAACATGGATGCCCGCAAGAAGCGACGCTTGACGGCGATGTCTGTCGCATTGTGACAAATGAACAAGGAGTGTTATTCTTTCAGGAGAAAAGGGAGTTGCTGGCAGAATGTTCTTTCAACTACATTGTTTCCCACTTGTAGAACTTCTGAACGCATCTCTCATCATTTTTAGAAGCGGCACGTCGCCGGTTGCAGAAGTTACAATATTGCACCACCATGAAGGTTAAGAATCTCGCGTGTCACACGACGGCGGCGACATTTCCCGAACCACCAAAAGTGATTTCTGCGTATTTATTCACCTGAGAACAAAGCCCCCGGAAACTAAGTAAACCTTGCTCAAGCGTAGATGATGCCGACCAGTCATGCAACTGTCCGCGAGCCATGGAGGACATTGCCGCGAGCAGACGAAAAGTGTATTGGTTGCCAGAAACCCCGAGCTAACCCGCTGAAGTATCGGCTTTCTCCCTCCAGAATCCCGATGTGAGAAACAGGTTGGGTTCATCCGTCCGCAAGCCGCGCGGACGAGTCGCGGACGAGGGGAATCGCTGATGTAAGGTCACGTGACGCGCCGTTCGTCTCGCCACATCCGGATTCGGTCCGTCGTCTGAATGCGCCAATAGGAGACTACATGAGCGATTACGTGACATGGTTGCGACGGGACGCCAACTGGCAGTGTTGTCGGCATGGCTACTGGTGGCGTTGACAAGCACTCCCCCGTTTAAATGCACATATATATCTCATTAGGTGAAGTGCTGCCTAGCTTAGTTGGTAGTGCGTCGGGCGTATTGTCCGATGGTCGTAGGTTTGGTTCCTTACAGCAGCAAGCTATCTGCACACCTTTGTTTCTTCACAATAGAGAGTTTTAGTACTGCGTACGCTGCGTACGTGGCGGCGTTGCGTACGTAAGGACGTCACGTTCTGCGTAGTGCGCATGCGCAGACCGCAACGCGCACGTATCGCATTACGTACGCAGCCGCTACGTACGCACGCATGAGACGCGTGCGTGCGTACGTATGAGGTGACCGCGCCGCTCTCGGACAAGTTCGCGACAGTGCGAGACTTCGTTTTGCAAAATGGCGGCATCGAAGGCAAGTACCGACCGGCTCTGTGGCTATGTTATGGCCATAATCTGGCTATAACACTTGGATTGGCTCACATTGGCTGTCAAAAACACGTGCTTCTATTTTGATCTACCAGATGGCGCAACACGCTTCACGCTTGTTACGTACGCGGGTACTACGGCGTACTAAAAGCCGATCAGTGGCAAACGACGCCAGGTAACGCAAGGCGCTTGCGTGATGCGTACGTACCACCATTCCGCAGTACTAAAACTCTCTAATAACTGAACGCCAACTTCGACGTGGCCGCAGTGCGACCACTGTCGGTGAGGCTGTGGAGCGTGCAGAACACCTCGCGGGCCGGGCTTCCGGCGGAGTTCCATTGCCGCGCCCTCGGGTCCCGGCCGGCGGCTCAGCTGAGCTGGTGGCTGGACGGCGTCCGCGCCGAGCCTTTCTTTCACGAGGACTCGGACAGCGGCAACGACAGCTTCAGCGTTCTCCTGCTCACGCCCACGGCTGACGACGACGGCCGGACCGTGCGTTGTGTGGCCGCCAACCCGCGGTGGCCGCATGATGTCCTCGAGGCGACTTGGATGATCGACGTGCTATGTGAGTTTGTTGTGGTCACTTGACGCACATACGAGGGCGCGTTCTTTCTTTATTAAATTTATCCGTATGGGAAGCCGAGGAAAATGTATGAGCACGTTAGCTGTGCTTACCGACTGGTTTGAAACCTGGAATCTAAAGAAATGGGTTCAACTGAAATTGAGGACGACGTACCGAGCCACGAAAAGTGGAAGGATAGGTGTAATATTGTTACAGTGGGTTGCGTAGCAATGATACGGGGCAGGATGAGAGTAGAATGGTTCAGTGAACGAACTATAGTGTTGAGGACACCCTATAATTAAAGTCATACAGAGATGCACACAGGCAGGACACGTTGCGATAAGCCGAGATACCGCTGGTCATTAAGAGTAACGCAATGGATTTCAAAAGAAGGCAAACATGCCAACTTGGGTAGCCAGAATGAGATTGAGGTGTATACCCGGGGATAATGTGGTCGCAGCAAGCACAGCACTAGGTAAATTGGAGAAGCATGGTAGATTTATTCGACGCGCTTTTGTTCTTTAATTCCCGATCATCCATTTTTCCATGTCTTTACGGGGCCTTTGAGTGCAGCTTGACCTGATTCGTTCTTTCATTGTTGATATCATTGTATTATTTATTATATTATTATTAAGACTTCGATGAGGTCATCAGGCCTATACTAGGGGCAGGGTGCTTATTGTCACAGGAAGAAAAAGAAGGAGGAAAATTTAAAGGAACACTAACAAGTCACTTCATGCGTAACGTAGTTTGTAACTGCAATGCCCCTATTTTTTCTCTCTCTCTTTTTTTCTTTTAGCCTCAAGAATTTCTTTGTTTCGAAGTACCTGCATGTTATATTCTATTTTAAAACAAAGATATTACAAAAAAAATGAAACGTGCTTGCCGAGTTTCCGGCTAAGGGTCCTTCCAACATCCATGAGATGGTGCATGAAAGCGTGAGCTCTAAGACACGTAAAAACAAGAACATTGAAAGCAACAATAAAATAAAAGAAAATTGTAAGAACCCCCCTACCCCCAGCCTGAAAAATATATAATAAAAATAAGCACATAAAGTGGTTTGGTGCTCAATAGTTCAAGCTCGACTCAGCATCTCGTCATGGTACTCTTAAATTTCTAAGACGAGATTTTTTTCGTTGCGTCTTTCGTACTTGACGCAAAAGGTATAGGCTCATCCTACTAGACGCTTGTTATATTTACTTTATATGCGCCTTGCACTTTCTAGACCTTAGTATTTGTGCCAACTTCGAGAAAATGCACCCACGTGCTTTTAAAGCGAGATGGATGTTGCCTTCAATGAGATAAGAGTGCTGTTCATATGTGCGTTTCGTTACATTACAGCTACGGAAAATGACGAGTTAGTCACTCCCTTTATACAATGATTGCGGTAAATAAAAGACAGCAATTCTAATGAATTTTGCAGTGTAGCGGTTACCGCAAGTGGTGATAGAATGAGTATGTAGGTGAGCCTCAATAGCCTTAAATCAGGTAAGCCTCAATATTTTGATATATTCATCTGCGTTAAATACCATGCAGCAGGGCGGGAGATGGGTAACGGAGTTGTAGGCGCCATGCCTGTATATCGTTCATGGGTCTACTCAGTGGTTATTATACGACTCAAATACATACATACATACATACATACATACATACATACATACATACATACATACATACATACATACATACATACATATATGCATACATGCATACATGCATACATACATACATACATACATACATACATACATACATACATACATACATACATACATACATACATACATACATACATACATACATACATACAGTGCAGGTAACGGTGCACAAAAAACCCTTCATATCTCTTCTGCCTATATATTTCAGCTCTGAGCTGTGCATAACTGAAAGCTGTCCCTGCTCGATATGTCCACCTCTCCTCGGTGGACGGCCGAAGTGAGCGTCTTCTTACGAAGCCTTCTGTCCCGTCGCAGTCGTTCCCAAGGTGACGCTGCGGTTGGGTCGTGGCCTGACGGAGCCGGTGATCCAGGAAGAACGTGACGTGTACCTGGAGTGCGCAACTTCGGCTAACCCCGCCGTGGACGTGTTCCGGTGGTTCCACAACGGAGTTCTTTTGGAACCCAGAGGCAACGGCACGGCTGAGGTGTCCTCCGGGCAGCAGCGGCAGTCTTCTCCCCTGGTGACCGGACCGTATCTCATCATGCGTCGCGTGCGACCTTTCCAAGAGGGACCCTACGAATGCGAGGCCTCTAATCCACTGGCCAGTGTGCGTAGCAACACCGTTCACCTCACCGTCCATTGTGAGTGACGCTGATGATTAGTGAGTGTTTACTTTCAAGTGTTGGGGGGGGGGGAAGAATCTGGTGGACTTTTGAGCTTCGTCTTCGCGAGCATTCCCAGGATTTGGGGACATCTGTTCGTGGTGCCAGCTCTCGAGGGCAGCAACGGCATCCTGCCATGAAAATGGGAAATAGGTGAAAAAAAAAAAATCTGTTTTGAGATAAGTTAGCTTTCAAGAACGACTCCCGGATCTATACAGCAAAGACCTTCTGAAGTACTTCGGCAAAATTTCAGTTTCGCTTTACGAAGCGTGTGGCTCGCTAAGACAATTGAATACCTGACTTACGAAATACATGGTGCCTCATTGTAAAATATTGCCACATTCCTTTCTCAAGTTGTTGTTATCGGGCCATTTCAGTGGTGCATTGCGCAAACAGCACCGAATGACTAAAAACCACCACGATAATCTTAGAACATTCCAATGCAATCACGCACGCAACGCGAACATTACAGTTTCTTCTGGGACATACGTGGCAGCTAGCGATAACGCTGGAATGTTGGACGGTACATGTATAAATGCCGATAAGCTTCACCACTTGTTAGTTCTTCGACGACCGACGCTTTGTGCGCCGATATCAATGTGCAGCGTGCATTGCTGGGTGTAATTTGAGTTTCGTTTCACGGTCACAAGTTCGACCAAATAAAGAGTTTAATCGTCTACACGCCGACTGCTGCATTCATCAACATCAAGGCCACGTGACTATTTAAACACACTGAGAAGCCACGTGGTTTGTGGTGAGGCACAGTAATTTAAGAGAATATTTAATCAGGTCTCTGCTATGTAGAACTGGAAGTTCTTTTTGATAAGCAGCTTTTTTTTTTGTCCGATATGATTTTTTTTTACGCGCATTTCTCCTTCAGCTATGGCAGGCCACCGCTGTCACCGACGAAAGATGGCGCTGTGTGCATATGTCAAATTCGGGTTATGTAGAAGGCAACAGCGTAATCGGTCTCTGTTCGCATTGCCTCCTAAGTCGTTAGCCTGGCTTCGCGTCTCAGTTAACACCTCAACCATGCTGCGAAAAAAAAAAAGAAGACTAACCTCTAGTAGAATACCTGCTGCATCCACATATGCAAATTGCTCACCACGCCTCTTCCTTTCGCTGATTGGCACAACACCTACGCGTCCCGTAAATCAACACTAGAGTTACTGTATATGCTACCTTTTACCTAAGGGTAGCGTATACAGTAACTCCAGTGAACACGCGCAGCTGCGCATCTCCCCACTTCGTCGATGCTGTCGCTACTGACAGTGATTGATTTTGTCTGAGCGCCTTTTCATGAGTAGCCCTTTAAACCACCCTCTCACGACGTCTGGTCAAATTCTATACGTATCTGACGCCCAATATTACACGCGTTAACAATATTACTCTCACTAGATGGCTTTCGTGTGTAGATGTTTCCCGAAGCAATTCCAAAGACTTTCAGTTCCCTGTGTTATATAACGCCGGTTCGCAACACATAAGGCCTCGGTTCGAATCCTACTCCAGTCGATGATTAGTTTTTTCAAGTGCGCAGCCCTTTAGGGGCCTCGGCTTCGCATGCTGTCGTATGCTGTCATCCGCGCATGAAGCTTGGCGTAACGCTGCAAAACCAAGCGTATCATAACCATCTGCAGTATATTGAGCGTGCGTTCGTGCATATAGGACAAGTATTCTTCCTCTTCTTTTCCAAAGACGACATTACGTCCTGATGACACCACGATGACGATATCAAGTGCGGTGCACTTTAGAGACCCGCACTGGCGTATTCTCTTTCGCGCTGTCATCGCTTGACGTAACGTGAGCAAATGCATGTATAAAACTAGAAAGAAAAATAGGCAGCAAGCGGAATAATAAAATGAGGCAAAAGAAGAGGAAAACGCACAGTAGATTCCCCCTAGATGGAAATTCTCATAACGCGGGCGTAAAACGTGTCGGTACAGAAGCAGTTGAATGTTTACTGTACGTTGAATGGAGTTTGCACGATGTCTCTTTGCGCTTAACCTGGATGCACCTATATTCACGCTTGTTGGTAAGCCTAACGTCCATGATCAACTAACGTCCATGATCAATAATTAAACAAACTATTGTGGTAGCTGTGGTAAACGGTGACAGCAGAATAAGAGGAAGTTTTGTGACAGCCTAGAGAGCGTCGTAAGTCGGGCGCAGACCTTGGGCTAAAGTCGCCATTCCGCGGCGTGTTAGAGCTACTGAAGCAAAGGGAAATAGAGGGAAACGCAACGGGCCTTGTGTATTCGCTGTAGCCTGCCCGTGATATTTTTCTTAAGGTGAGCGTAAGCGCGGACCGCGGTGTTACAGCCAGGCGATCAGGCTGGCGTCTCAGAGTTATTTTTGGTGTGAATGGGCGCTATGAGCCAGGCAATGGAGTTTATGCTTGTAATACACTCTGCCGACGGGAGGGCGCTGTAATGTCGCCATTTCTAAGGTTTCATCTAGGGACCTTAGCCATTTCACGGTGCGTTCGGGCAGGGATAAAATTGGACTTCTCCCATTTAAAACACGCCTTGTGAGACGGTCGCGTAGCAACATGCATATACCAACGACGCGTTGCAACAGCTAATTGTACAGGCCACAGTAAGGACAAATTATATCACACTACAGCTCCGAGAAGGCCGACGCCATCCCACCGACCTGAAGCACTGTGAGACGAAATCGTACGATATGGAACGCACGTTTGTAGAGCCTTCAGTATGTGGGACCATAGCGCTGTGACAGACGAGTTTGCCATACTGTGGTCTACGCAAGTGCGCCGTGGGCTGTTACCTAGTAGTCTACGAACGAATTATATGGTCAAAAAAGGCTAATATATAACATACCTATGTGGACCGCTAGACAAATATCGAAAAAACGATGACCTATATGGGCCGAAACAACCGAAAAGCTGTCTGTTCTGACTCAGAAGTGGGGAGGACGTGATCTCCGCTCGCGCGACGAAATTCCACGGGTTCTCGGTATCGTGGTTGGCCCACGCACTTGTTGCAAGCGCTCCGGGATCAATATTAATTGAGAAGATTAATAGGCTTTTCACTGTTTTCATATGGCAGTCTCGGTATGAACGGAGAAGCCGCTACAAGATTTTTCTCTAAACCTAATTAAAAGAAGAGGTTTAGCCTTGCCACACCTATTTTTGAGACAGGTTGCGCCAAGGTTTCTCTTTCGACGGGATCAGCGTGAGTCGTTTTCTAAGGGTGTTCCTCAAAATCATCCTGGCATCTGCTTTGCAGCAGAACCTTTATTTGGACCTCAAATGATGAGCTATGTTACGCTGTCAGTTGCTTTCTGTGAAAGGTTCCTTCGGACTTTCGATTTCTTAGTGCCAAATTTATTTTGTAATATCTGTTTATTTCCCTTCGTAAGTGTTTGACGAGGAATTTCATTGAAACTGTTTTTTAATGTTTCTCTATATCGTTTTATATAAAGTGAAGACCAAGAAGAAGACGTTTTGAAGAGCGGCAAAAGAGGGATCGTACGAATCAAAGTTATAATGTTCTTTTTTAAGTTGCACATGCATTGTGCCCGTTAAAACGTGACTAGAACAAAGAGGCGTTTTTTTACCATAGGGATCTATTTGCTTAATGTTTCGAAAGCCAGTGTCGGCAGAGCATGTCTCTATGGATGGCTGGAATGTATTTCTATATTGGGACGTTGTACGGAGAACACTTAAAAAGGATTGTTTCTTCGCACTACACGCAATTTGGTTCTTAGCAATAGAACGTGAGCTTTTAAAATATATGTTTCTTCTCGTTGGCTAACACAGTGTCTGGTGAAGCCGCATGATACCTAGGCATTGTGATTCAGATGCCCAGCTAGGCCATATTCATTGAAAAATGTGCAAGTTGCCAGAAGGTTTTGCAGGATTTTTTGCTATGATGAATAACTGTCAGAGAAAGTGATATGAAAGCCTATGAATGACCTGAGCTGTGTGGATGCAACCTATAACGGCGCACGCATGCTAGGTTGAACTTTCGTGCTAATTGAATGGACATTCATTAACACGCATAAAAAGGTAAAGAAGAATGACCACGAAATGATAAGCAATTAGAAAAGATTTCGGTTTTCAACACGGCCTTACGAATCGTGAATCTAATTAAGAGAGATCTAAGCAGTGTGAAAGAGAGAGAACACACCGAAAGACATCACTATTTATTTGTGCGTTTTTCTGTGGGTTCTTTATTTTCGCGCATTTGAATGTTTCTTAAAAATTACTCAACTCACCAAAGAATTTTTTTCGAGCTTCGCACGTCTATAGGAACGTAATGCCATGTAGTTGAGACTTAATAAACGAATCAATACGTGACGAGTTGAAATGGTGGTGATGTCGAGGAAACATATGCGCGGCAACTCTAGCGTGAATTTCACGCACGTAAGTCGTCTCGCAGCATCTTATGTTTCCATACCAATATAACAGCAATAATGATGCATGAAAGTCTAGCAAGCAAAGTATTCGTAACTGTTGCCCATGTTTCTTATCTAGGAGACATGGGTCGCCGGGCAGAGTACATTGTTTCCGCAACTACCGAGGGATGTTGGTCGCATCGGCACGCTGGCTTTTGAACACTGCATACTCAAAAGTTTCACCCACGATGAAACGCACCTCACAACTTCGCACGTGGCACAACTTAAATTTTCACCACAATGACTCAGAGAACGCAAGCAGGTATGGAACACTAAAACACGTCAGGGGGTGTGTCATTGTAAACGAATTTTACGAGCTCGGCGGAGGAGGAGGAGAAAAGTTTACGTGGAAGGACGGGGAGGTTAGCCAGTTCTTAGACCGGCTGGCTACCCTGTGCTGGGGAAAAGAGGGAGGGGAATAAAAGATGATAAAAAGAAATGTTGCGAAGGGCCTTTCCATGAAGCGCTAGAGTAGCGCTGAATAATAATGGTGTGTGAAGAGGGTGCTAAGAAAAAATATTTTGAGTAATATTATAACGCCATCATGAATTATTTGCTTATTACATTTACAGAATATTGTTGCGAAAATAAATGTCATTTGTAAAACATGACGATTGCTTCACATTGGTATAAAACTTGGTTTATCGGGATTGGTGTTTGTTGCTTCCAAAACATAGTCGCTCTTCAATCGCAGCGCCCATAACTCCCCATGCTGATGTCGCTGGCAATAGTTTCTGAACCGCTTTTCATTTATACACCGCATCGTGTTCACCATAAGAGTGGGCGGCACTCTTATGGTGAGGCATATACACCTGAGGTATACCTAGGTATATAGTATACTTCAGCTCCCAGATTGAGGTATATATGGTCACGGGATCATGACGTGGACGAAGACAGGAGACTTTGTGTTGGAATTTAACTGTTTATTTGGGCGAACCTGTGCCCGGTAAACGAAAAGTCCTATTACAGTAGCAGAGCGGCGAACGGAGCGTCGGTCGTCGATCAACTACTGACAAGCGGCGAAGTGCGTCGGCATTCATACTCTTGCCATCGAATGTTCTAGCGTTATCGCTGGCGGTGGCATAGGTTCCTGAATAATCTGTACAGTTCGCAGAGTGGGCGTGATTTTATCCAAATGATCTACTACAGTCCTGAAGCTTCTCGAAAACTGCAGGCGTGGTTTGCGCTAAGAATTGTGTAGTGTATTGGGGCGATAACAAAACTTGAGAGCCCCGCCGCGGTGGTCTAGTGGCTAAGGTACTCGGCTGCTGAACCGCAGGGCGTGGGTTCGAATCCCGGCTGCGGCGGCTGCATTTCCGAAGGAGGCGGAAATGTTGTAGGCCCGTGTGCTCAGATTTGGGTGCACGTTAAAGAACCCCAGGTGGTCTAAATTTCCGGAGCCCTCCACTACGGCGTCTCTCACAATCATATAGTGGTTTTGGGACGTTAAAACCTACATATCAATCAATCAACGAAACTTGAGAAATGGAACGTGGCAATATATATCTCAGTTTTAAAAATATGGCTTACTGAGTAACACTCTGCATCTTTTTGTTAAGTGTCTACAATGTTTTTTTTTTCCTCTTCCCCTTTCCCTTGGTAAGTTAAGAGTAGCATGTGTAGTTAAAAGACATGTGTAGTTTTATTCCTTCTCTTCCTACCACTTCTTCCATATAGGGAGCTACACGAAAAGAAAAGATGATGTTGGTATGTTTTTTTTTTTTCTCGTTTTCTCACTATGCGCGCGCTGTTAGCCCGATGCTCTGGGCTCTTCCTGTCTGCCACCTGAAGACATTTTTCACGCAATCAGCAAATAATCTTGCGGACGTAGAGCTAAGATGCCAAGGATGATTGAATCACTTTTTTTTTTTGAGAAGATAGGAACAGCCTCTGAAAAGCCGCAAAACACGAAGTATTTCTTCACTTCTATATATAACGTTTTTCCTTCGCAATGAAAAATGAGAATAACGTTTTACTTTTGTAGCTGACTGACCTCTTCAGAATGCCACAGAGCAAGGATCTCAAGCTTATCTCATCTAGCGGGCAGCGTTCACGAAGCTTAGACTCGAGAGAAATTGATAACCGTCTCAATCAAGAGCGCCTTAATTGAATGCAGACTCGAAAGAGAATTTTCGTTGCACGTTTATATTAGGTCACGTAGTGCCTTCACGGGGTGCCACGAAAAAAAAAAAAATGGGACAGAGGCGATCGTGTGCGGGTCACGAGGCACTATAGCGACAGTGGCGTGGGCCTTGGGTTTGAGACCCCTGCTTTAGAATGTGCTCTATTTGGCAGTGCACTTTCCACGGTGTTTGCTAAAATAAGCACTTGACACACATCCTGGTGCGTCTAGGCGCCGAGCTCTAGCACGGAGAGCTCACGTGTGACTTTGCTTGGGATTGGGAGCTCTCTTCTCTCTGCGTCCTTTTGTATCTGTGTACGCAAATCAAACAACAACAACAACAACAACAACAACAACAACAACAACAACAACAACAACAACAACAACAACAACAACGTGAACAAGAACATGAATAATAATAATAATAATAATAATAATATTAATAATAATAATAATAATAAAAACGTCACCGAGCTCTGATTTCAGCCTACGGCTCTTCCGATTACTCCTGAAGCAGGTGCAAACTCGGAACTAATATGTCAGTCACTCTGCCGTTTGAGCTATACTCGAGGCTAACTGATCGTCCATGTGAGTGAATGCAGTAGAAGCTTGTATAGTCAGAGGTTTAGTATTTCCTTTTGCTTATGGGGTTGCTATAACTCCGTCTGGCAGTCGAATTAACGGCGGCCTGACGCAGCCGGGAAAACGAGATTAATTAATATTCTAGCGATGAAAAAAGATGGCAGATCCCACGTACAGTGGGAATCATAGATATGCGAATCATGCATGAGGAAGGTTGATATGTTACTTTAAACACAATGTTATGAGGCAGGCGTAAATTGCGCCGTATTCGACTTACATCTCATGATTACCATGTTTGGACGTGTCATTTACCTTCGTCATCTATTCACGTCACGTGATACTAAATTTCGTATGTGTGGAGGCAGCGAAACGGCCGCGAGCACGCTATGAGCGTAGCATGTAGTCATGTTTGACATGATACGCATACCGTGGTTATCATGTTTGGACGTGTCATTTACCTTCGTCACCAATTCATGTCCCGCAATATGAAATTTGGTATATGTGAAGCTAGCGAAATAGCCGCGACTACATCATAAGCGTGGTATGTTGCCATGATCTTAGATGAGATGCATGTCGTGATTTCCACGTTAGGGCCTGTCACTTGCGTTCACCATGCAGTGATGTCATACCATACCGGGTTTGGAATATGTCATGCGAACGAAACCATCTGTGGGCAACTGTGGGCGCAGGTTAGCCAGATGAGGACAGAGGACGTTCGTGGACGACGAGAGACTTTTATATACACGAAGACAGACAAAGGGATACACACAACATAAACTCACAAAGATATACACGCGCTCACGGTCCTACGCGAAGGGAGTTAATGTTCTTGTTCGTTCACTCACATTCTACTCTTGGGGCGTGAACGTTGCGCTTCACCTTGAGCTCTCTGGTAGTCAGGAGGCGGTGTGCCTTGTGCTTGCGGAGTTCGTACCGAGGCGGGGCCCGGTCTAGAAGATAACCGCCAGGGGCATCCCAGTACGGTGGTCAACGCCTGGGCTTGCCTGTACACCACCGAGAACAGCGTGTCGCCGACTGCCGCGAACAGACCTGGGACAGCGTCTCGCTCCGAGACCAGAACAGCAGCTGGCCGTGACGAACGCCGCTTCAGACCAACGTGGGTGGCGAGGTGGGGCGACGCCCAGTCCAGGACGCACCCGAGGACTTCAACGCCGAGACGAGGCCCGGGACACGGAGGGTCAGAACGAGCAGCCGGGGCGTGGCCCGAACTTGTCCTTGCTCTCTGCTCTCTGGGGTGAGATGGGGCGACGCCCAGTCCAGGAGGCACCCGAGGACTTCAACGCCGAAACGAGGCCCGGACACGGAGGGTCAGAACGAGCAGCCGGGGCGTGGCCCGAACCTTTCCTTGCGCTCTGCTCTCTGGGGTTAGCCGAGCTGTCCCCGTGGCTCGGGAGCTTTTCACGTGGTACGCGCACGAGCACGCGCATAGGCGCGCTCATGGTTTTACCGCTATCACCATCATGATGATTCCCGCGCACCTTGAAATACTAAATCGGCCCCGCACACCGATTTTCTACTTAAAGAACCCCGGGTGGTCTAAATTTCCGGAGCCCTCCACTACGGCGTCTCTCATAATCATATAGTTGTTTTGGGACGTTAAACCCCACATATCAATCATATCAATCACCGATTTTCTACGTCAAAGCATGACGCACACTCTCCAGGGCAGCGTTTTTTTACCACATCTTCCCCCCAGTTCAAGAACAGTGAAACGGTGGGGTAAAAAGGGTAGGCATGTTCATAGAGTAGACTGGAATGTCCAAGTGTCTCGCCGGCACCATACGGCACTGTAATATACACTCAAAGATTTACCGGCATAAAAACGCACTTTGGCAGCGGTATTCTTTATCATCGCCCATCCACATCAACGGATCACAGTGAGAAAAATAAATAATAATATAAAAGGCAAAAATATGTGACAAGATTGTGCCACACCTAAAAGAATCTGTACACTTTTCAAGTGTAACTCGACTTCATGTGCCTTGAAATAACATTTCAGCTCTTAGGGTGCCATATTAAAAGCGTACAGCTGGTTTCACTTAGCTGACAATTATTCTCGGTGACTGTGGTTGTTCGTGGACCCAGGAACTCGGACGCGCAGAGCCGTGACCGTGAACACAGAAAATACATTATCAAGTAAGACGGAGCACAACTGAAAGACATAGACAACTGACACAATACGCATAAACTGAACGCATTCAACGATGATAATGTTTTGTCTTTGACAATGTACCAAGGGCGTCTACACGGAATTCATGGCACCGCACGCTCGTGACCCGATTCCTAGGCCAACGACCACTCACTCATGCCGTTGCGGCGAACACAGGCACCGGGCAGCGCGATGAATTCGTCGAGTCAAGCTTGGAAGCATCGACGCCCAGTAAGTCGGGCAAACATTATGTCAGCGCGGGGAATTGGTTCCGCATGCAGTTCGAAGTCCATTGTCGTGTCGCAGTTCAGTTCAAAATCAGTCAACCAGGTTTGTATTCTTTCTCCTTTTCTTCCATGTACTAGCGCAGAACCAGAGCTCTTTCTTTCTATGTGCTTCTGTGTACCGCGGTGGCTTCTCGATGTTCATATAGATGGAGCAGTAATCAATCCAAACAATTGGGTCCGAGCGCCAAGCTACGCAGTCCAAAGCACGCCACATCATTCGGTTGTCTCGAAGTTCGTGTGCCTCCACATGGCACGAAATACAATGTTTTGGGCCCACAGCGTTCCTAGCTCCACTACTACTCTGGCAGTTCCGGCCCCTCTTGCTCGAATTATGGTCATCTTCTGGCTCTATTTTAGGGTTTGTCATTGCAGCTCGCTTTTCGTTGGGCTCCGAAGCAAGAGTCTCAAATACGCATGACATGCTCTTTCTTTGGCCGAGAGGTTTCATCTGACGACTGCAGAAACCACGCTGCTCCATACTTCTGTCACCTTCAATGCCATCACATGTCTGCTTAACACATTCACTAGCAGACCGTGTACCCAGAGCTACATCACCACGTTCTCCAACACACACTTTTTTGGGTGTACCTGACAGATTTGTGTCAACATCGTGAATAACTATGTCATCCTTGCGAGGATTGACTTGGTCCTCTTCATTAACCTCCTTAAGCGCTACCCTATTTGCAATCTCTCGGATTTCCAAGATAGCTGTGCTGATCTCAGACAACAGCTTCTCTCCTTCCTGTCGCAAACGCACACGCTCATTGTCATTTTTGCACATGTACCGCAGTTCGAAATCAATTCTCTCTTGTTCCTCATCGAGGTCTTCTTGCAACATTCGCTCCAAGTCGGCGCAAGACCACCCGACCTCCTCTCCAATACAAAGCAGTCTTTGCACGTTTACAGGCATCCTGTGTGCGACCAATTCTCGCCTGAAAGATGTTGAGCGCCGATCCTGGCAAGGCCCATGTCCGTTCCGATCGCGTGCAATTTCTCTAAATCCATCGGTTCGTCCCGCCCGTCTGGCTCTCGGCAAGAAGGTAAGGCCGATCTATCCTGGCAGTCTCGCCAAAATTTGTGGGCAACTGTGGGCGTAGGTTAGCCAGATGAGGACAGATGACGTTCGTGGACGACGAGAGACTTTTATATACACGAAGATGGACAAAGGGATACACACAACATAAACTCACACAGATATACACGCGCTCACGGTCCTACGCGAAGGGAGTTAATGTTCTTGTTCGTTCACTCCCATTCTACTCTTGGGGCGTGAACGTTGCGCTTCACCTTGAGCTCTCTGGTAGTCAGGAGGCGGTGTGCCTTGTGCTTGCGTAGTTCGTACCGAGGCGGGGCCCGGTCTAGAAGATAACCGCCAGGGGCATCCCAGTACGGTGGTCAACGCCTGGGCTTGCCTGTACACCGCCGAGAACAGCGTGTCGCCGACTGCCGCGAACAGACCTGGGACAGCGTCTCGCTCCGAGACCAGAACAGCAGCTGGCCGTGACGAACGCCGCTTCAGACCAACGTGCGTGGCGAGGTGGGGCGACGCCCAGTCCAGGACGCACCCGAGGACTTCAACGCCGAGACGAGGCCCGGGACACGGAGGGTCAGAACGAGCAGCCGGGGCGTGGCCCGAACTTGTCCTAGCTCTCTGCTCTCTGGGGTGAGGTGGGGCGATGCCCAGTCCAGGAGGCACCCGAGGACTTCAACGCCGGGACAAGGCCCGGACACGGAGGGTCAGAACGAGCAGCCGGGGCGTGGCCCGAACCTTTCCTTGCGCTCTGCTCTCTGGGGTTAGCCGAGCTGTCCCCGTGGCTCGGGAGCTTTTCACGTGGTACGCGCACGAGCACGCGCATAGGCGCGCTCATAGTTTTACCGCTATCACCATCATGATGATTCCCGCGCACCTTGAAATACTAAATCGGCCCCGCACACCGATTTTCTACGTCAAAGCATGACGCACACTCTCCAGGGCAGCGTTTTTTTACCACACCATCGCAAGAGCAGGAAGACCATACAATGTAAATCATGACATTCATGGCATTCATGTCATCATTTTCGTGATATGACTAGTCACTTATGCTCGCCTTACAGTCATGCTGCGCCATTCCAATTATGGCGTCGATACCATCAACGAAACGGCCAGGAAAGCTGAAAGTCGTAGATAGATAGATAGATAGACAGATAGATAGATAGACGGATAGATAGATAGATAGATAGATAGATAGATAGATAGATAGATAGATAGATAGATAGATAGATAGATAGATAGATAGATAGATACGCTCAAAGTCCCCGAAAAAGGCTGATAAATGTTTCGCATTTAAACGTTATTTCGGCAGCTTCGTGCTAGAAATGAAGAGCAATATAATATATGCTATCGCCCATTGTGGCTACCAAAGGCCTGCATTTGGAAAAAGGGGTGAGGGAAAGGAGAGGAGAGAGTAACAATGCCTCTCCTCTTAGATGACCTCCTTCTTCTGCAACATTTGGGTGCGTGACGATGTCTTTAATTGTGATTATACCGGTTAAACTAATTTTGCGGGTTTCAATGAAACTGATCTCAAGACCCACTTTTATTGTCTCACGCGTCCCCCAGGTCATTTCTAATGTGACACTAACGAGAAAGACGATTTTTTGTATGATTAAACGACTCTTTCACAAAACCAAGATCATTACCTTTCTGCGAGAAGGGGCTTGGTAAGCGAGATAACGTCCAAAGAAGAAAATGCGGTGGCTAGGGATGACTTTTCAAGTTTGGTAGACCAATCTCCCTCTGATGTCATTGACGACGTGTACTATCACTCTGCCCTTCGGAGGGCGCAGTTTAACTGCTGTTGATGGTGACTAGCATTTATGTGTTTCCTAATCAGCGAACATAAAAAAATGTCCTATAGTGGACCAAGAGACTTAGCATACCAAGTTTCAAGAAACATCGATCAGCCAATGTCACAAAAAAAAAATCTAGAAGTTTGTGACAACACGTCTGAGATATTTCGGCACGGAACGTAGAGATGTTACTTTGGCCGTGATTTTCTCTTCTATTATGGAGGCTCTGATAGTAGAACTAACGTTATTAGAATTCTGAGCGAACAGCTTAGCGATGTAAATTTAGCTTGTAAGATGTAAACTTAGTGATGTAAGCTTAGCGATGTAAGCTTAGCGATGTAAGAAAAAACAATTGTTCCACTATAGCATTCCTTTAACACCTTACGCTCCTCGTTCTTGCACTGGCTCGCGACTCAAGACTCGCCGCGCTGCGAGCGAATTTGGTCCACGACGCTGGATGGCGGCAACGAGACCCTGGTTCACTGCCGCGTCCGGGCGCAACCCGCTGACCAGCTGAGCTTCACGTGGAGCGTCCAGGACGCCTTGGGCGAGCATTCCGTGGCGCAGCGCGGTGCTGTGACGTCTACGAATGGCTCCTTGAGCGTGCTCAGGATGCCTCAGCAGCGTTCTTTCGCGTCGTCGTCCCCTGATGGCGCAGACGCGACGCTTTACTGCCGAGCCCGCAACACCGTCGGCCTGCAGAGCAGTCCCTGCGTCCTGGCCGTCGACATGGTGGGTGAGTGACCATGCTTCGTTGTATACCGGTTGCGCAACTCCTCTCCTGTGCTTCTTTTCACTTCCCATTTTTCCTTCTAAGTGACTCTACAAACGCTGAGCCACTCTCCTTTCTAGAACCGCAGAAGTATTCGGATCCCGGCTGCGGCGGCTGCATTTCCGATGGAGGCGGAAATGTTGTAGGCCCGTGTACTCAGATTTGGGTGCACGTTAAAGAACCCCAGGTGGTCTAATTTCCGGAGCCCTCCACTACGGCGTCTCTCATAATCATATGGTGGTTTTGGGACGTTAAACCCCACATATCAATCAACCGCAGAAGTAGCATATTTTCTTTCTATTAATCTTTTCTTCTCCTTTTCTTAGCGTTGGCAGATTGAGTGGCACACATTTTTAGAAGAATTCGCAAACAAGGGATTGTCGTTGGAGCCAACGTTTCGATAAGCGGACTTGTGTTTTTCAAGGCGACGGTTGCAGCCTTGAAAAAAAAAAAAAAAAAAACAAGTCCACTTGTCGGAGCGTCAGCTATAGCAATACCCGTGATCACAAGATTTCGTCTGTGAACTTTGCACGTATTTCTAAAACAGCAAAAACTTGCCTACTCTCCTCTTTTGTCTTTGGGGGGTGGGGAGGGAGAAAAAGAAACTGATAAGGAGAGAGAGATATGTAAACTGCGGTTATTCATGAAAAAAAGGCAATAGGAGAGGTAAAAACTGATTGATTTGTGGGGTTTAACGTCCCAAAACCACTATATGATTATGAGAGACGCCGTAGTGGAGGGCTCCGGAAATTTCGACCACCTGGGGTTCTTTAACGTGCACCCAAATCTGAGTACACGGGCCTACAACATTTCCGCCTCCATCGGAAATGCAGCCGCCGCAGCCGGGAATCGAACCCGCGACCTGCGGGTCAGCAGCCGAGTGCCTTAGCCACTAGACCACCGCGGCGGGGCGAGAGGTAAAAACTGTAGAGGGGAAAGGGGTGAAATTTTTGTTTGTTCCAACCTTTTGTTTTCTTGTTTGCTGTCCGTGATTCTTGTTTTTTGTTAGTTGAACTTCTGGTTGGATCGGGTCTTCCTCAGCGCTTCCAGAAAAAAAAGGTTAGTACCATAGTCACAGTGGGGCTTCAACCAGGGTCCCCTACGTGCCAGCCCAGTATTCTACCACTGAGCCTCGCCGGTGCTTGGATGTTGTTCGCAAACTCGCCTTAGGCAGGCTTGATGTCAGGAAAGGAATCACGTTAATGTGAGTAATAAAGCGTTTTAGAAGAGCAAAAGAACAACTAGGCGTCACACAATGCGAATAGCGTAACGAGTGGGTCGTCCAATGCTCCAACACACTGCAAAATCTTGTTTTTCACCTATTATCTGTGGCACATACCCACTTCAGGCATAATTCTTCATGGTCGTCAGCCCCTGCATGAACAATTGGCACAAGCTTCATTGCAAGTGTTTAGCGGATACAACGCTTCTCAGAAGAATGACGAAAAATAGCATAGCGAATGCTGGTTTACTACCCAGAAATTACTAATAATAATGCCGTAGTGGGTACCCTTCAAGTGGGCTTAAAAAATGAGTGCTTAAAAAAGGCTCTGGGCTGCTCTTCCAGCTTTCGCTGCGACTGTGCTGTGCCTTGCACGCAGGCCTGGTGTTTTTTTTATGTTACTTGTGTTATTTAATTTTATTTTTGGGATTTGTGTTACTTTTATTTGTGTTTGTTATTTTATGACACCGCTTCCCCAGGCACAAAACCAGAAGTGACGTAAAAAACTCATGTGACTTCCTCTGCAATCTCTTCATTCCACCGCTGGTGGTGGAGTACGAAAAAACTGCGCCGGAATAGTGCTCCTCCTGGACCAATGGAACACAGCGCCCCTGCTCCTGCCCGACCACTGGAGGGCGCCGCACTTCGTGGGAGCACTTTGAGTGCAGTTAGAAGTACTCCTGCTCGCCCACCCAAATCTGAGCACACGGGGCTACGACATTTTCGACTCCACCGAAAATGCAGCCGCCACAGATGAAATTTGATCCCACGAGCTGCGGGTTAGCAGCCTAGTGCCTTAGCCACTAGACCACAGTGGCAGGGTCTATTCATTTATTTTGTAGTGGGGAATTCGCAAGGCACTTGCAATTTATTTATTTATTTATTTATTTATTTACTTATTCGTTCATTTATTTATTTGGGCATTTTCACAAAAAGCCCATTAAGAGAGGATAAAGAGAGAGTGTCTTCTGACTTTGCCCACTCTTCGTGAGGCACCTCTAAAAGGTACAGGAAAACATTACATAGAAATATTCAACAACATATGAACAAAAACCGTCGTCAATACTGGATACCACAATACTTCGGCGCAAGCCTTTCGCAGCGATCAAAGCTCCCTGTCGCTTCAAGCTGTATCTAGAAGTTTTTCCTCTGTCAAGGAATGTAAATTAAATTTCAGCAGCTCATCGCAAGAAGTGGGCGGTGAAATAGACCGCATTATTATCTTCGTGCATTGTACGAGCGAGAAGAGATGGAGATAACAGGATTTTACAGCTAATCTGTGAGAGGCTAATTATGCGATGGGGTTTGTGTACCTATTGATTGCGCCCTGCGCTATCGTAATATGCGCTGCTAAAAAAATAAAACTATTACTTCATGCTTGATATTTTTGTGGCGCAGGCGTAAACACTATAGTCACAAAAATAGTCTTCTTTAAGTATTAGTCAGCCTTTAAACATAATGATTTTCGAATAAAAAATAATTATGCGTAAGGGCATAACATCGAAAAAAAACACAGGGGGGGGGGGGGGGGGACGTCCTGAGGCTGAATATAAGGTACTAGGTTATGGTGGCCATAATGTGGAGGGAAAAGCAAATTTTACGAACGTGCATACAAAAATGCAAAATAAGTGCTTATTATCATTAACCATTTACTGACTAGTATCGCGAATGATTCAACATACTGAAAAACTTTGAGCAAGAAAGTCATGAAATGCGGGCCGCCTTTGACGCCGGCTGTTGATTACTCACGGAAACATAGCATAATTCAGGCATTAAAGGGTTAAGCCCTGAACAACATTATGGGAACCAGACGGGAATATAATTTCCTGCTGCCGGAAGCAGAAAGAACAAACTACACTCGCATCTGTCCTCAGGTAGCTCGTTAGTTCTGGCTTATCTTATGCAAAGAAAGTTAAAGTTGAGTCAATTCGCGTTGTACATGTGCGTTCCTCTCTTCTTGCAATTTTTGCTGCTTGATATTACTTGCGAAACGAGAGTTCATGAAATGTCTGAAAAAAAAAAAGATCATGTAATATTTTTCGCACTTTGCATAAGCTTGTCTTTCAGTTTTGCACCCGTCAATTTGTAAATGGTATAGGGGCGCCATCAGGGCCCCTGTACCATCAGGGTTCGTCATCAGGGCCTGTACACGAAATTTATGCAGCTTTCTTGTACTGCACCCTAGAAGGATGAGTTATTACCTGCCGGAAAACCGTGATTCTTTCCGCTCTTCCTACGCCCAAAGAATAAAAAAGACGCGATTTCTTTAGAAAGAGAGCTAACTTAAATCTTTAAAAATAGTGGTATATGTGGAAACTTGATCGGGGCTGGACAAAGAGAGCAAAAGGTCATCTTTTTTTTTCGCAGAGCGGAAGGCATTTAAAAAAAAAAGCTATAGAAATGGGACTGACGCAGCTTCATAGAGTCTAGTACCGATAACGGTTCATTGAAATTTGGGCGACGTTTCAAAGCATGCTTTTATTGAAGAGCTTTGTCGTTAAGTATCCAGTACTTGAGTTTCTCGAAGGAGAAACAAAAGTGTCTGTTGTAGGCTTTTTTTTTTATCCAGTCTAAATGGATAGCACTGATTATGGTCGTCAGCATGTGGCATTGTGCGATTGATATTGCGTCATTTATTTTTAAGGCCATTTCGACTCTCGAGTGATGTCGGGATCAAAAAGCTTCAAAGGTGTGACTTCCAAGTCGCTTTTATTTCCTTAGCATCGCAACATGTGGCTTCTCGCGGTGTGTTTATAGTAGAAGCGTGCCTATATCACCGGTAGTTTCAAAATTCACTACCATTTGATTTCTGTACACTGATCATGATATCAAGAAGTATGGCCATATACCCAGTGGGTCTATAAAACTCGCTCGTGTAAACGACTCTCTTCGGCACGAGAAGCTACATTGGTTTGCGTTAAAACGATCAAGCGCGATAGAAAATTGGGCGAGTTGATGCAGCCACAAGGAAGTTAAAATGATACTGTTTAACCGTTACCAGCGCATTTTAGGACCATAGAGATTTAGCAGCTTTGGTTTTGCGTTTGCGTGCCTCCGCGTGTAACGAAACGCATTGGCTTGTGTCGTAAAAACACTCTCACTTTAAGTGAGATAAGAATTATATGAACACTCATGTTCATTTTTGCCATCGCCGTGATGTTTTGTATGCTACTTCTGTGTGCACTTAGTACAAGTACTGAGCATACGAAGAACTCGTTTAATCGTGTAATTCGCGCTCATTTATCAATATACAACATGGTGTGCTGTGGGATCCGAAACTTGTACTGCTAATGGCGTGCGGTTTGGCGTTTCAAAAATAATACTGTCGATAAACGCATTTAACAAAAAAATAGCATTACAAGATTATGACAAATAATTGTGACGGCAGCCTGCTCGCTAATATTGAGATTATTAAATCACCCGTGCTGCCAAGCTGTGTTAGAAACAATGACAAAAGCTAAAACCAGGTGATAGTTGATGGATTGTGGCACATCACTTCTAATTGGTTGTTAAGCTTCAAATGGGTTGTGTCGGCTGAGAATTGATTGGGCTGGGTAGCGCTCACTGATATGCAAATCACATGACGTGACACCTGCCGTGAGACGCTGTCCACTCATAACACAACGTGTACACCTGCTCAACTGCGCAACTGACGCTTATTGGCTAATTAAAGGTGGTGGTTTCTCACAATGACTACGAAGATGAATCGTGGCTGTGTCCTTTGTGATAGTATGGCAATAGAGTTGTTTTCTCTCCCCCCTCTTACTCCCCACACGGCGTTATATGCACTGTTTTCAACTATATTGACTCTAACGTGTTACCATCGCGCAATAGGACACCTCTAACGAGCCATGTTTTTTTATTTCTAATCAGCTTCCATGCAGTATCTTGGTTCAATCTAATAAAACCGAAAGACAATGAAACTACGAACGGAATCCGCGGTTTGCCCTGACGTCTCTGAAAGAGACCGGTTGGAACATCGATATGAAGGGATTGTGCACCTGACTGCACTCAAAGCATAGCTGTTATGAAAAAAATTATTGATAAGTTAAATAATACCAAAATTGTGAAAACACGCGAAACATGTGATCTGAAGAATCTGGGAATGATTAATAATGCGAAGAATTTTGTTCATGTCAGTCAGCATTTTTCCTATATTACCGATTGCTTTATAAACTGTACGAGCAACGACGCAGCAGTGTACTGAAGAGTTTCCACTGACCATAAGCCGTTTTTTTTTTTTGATAGTGAATGTTTATCCAACCAATTCAGTTCTTCTGAAAATTTGATACGGGAAGCACTTTTACTGTATATGTAGAAAAAAAGTGTTCCGTCTTTTCTGCTTCTTCAATGTATAGCACAGTTATTTCTTAGTTATCCTCTATACTGCAAGTTCTTGATGCAGGTACTTTGTTAACCTTTCTCTCTCTCTTTCTCCCTTTCTCTAACGTTGCAGAGAAGCCCAGCCAACTTCGAGATTGCAGCGTGAGCAACCAGTCGGACGAGCGGCTTCTCGTCTCGTGCAGGCAGCCAGAACAGCGCCGACTGGGGCAGAAATTTGTGCTCGAGGTTCACAGTTCCGCACCGGCGCAACAGTCGCCGCTGCCGAAGCCAGCCCCCTCGAACCTGTCCAGCGAGCGACCCGTGTTCTGGATCCCGAGCTTGGAGCCCGGCGCTGCCTGCCGGCTCGTGTTGTACGCTGTGAGCGCCGGCGGCACCAGGGGACCCGAGGTTCGGCTGTCGCTTCACGCCGACCCATACACGGCGCCGCTGGCCTCCGCAGGTGCGCGTGATTGATTGAGCGATCCTTGAAAGGAGGGAAGAAAGCGCCTAATTTCTGTCCGCCTCTAGGGCGACAAGGCGCAGTGCCTTGCGAATGAGTGAGCGAGAACGCAGAGTGTCATACAAATCATTGCCTCCTCCAAAAAAGATCCGGCCTGTGACGTTACACGCTTTCCCGTCGGGACGGGAGGTTCCTCGCAGTTCGTTGCTTTTCCCGCGAGGAACGCTCGCATCCAACACTCCCGCTAGATTTGAAAGTGACGGGGCGACAAGGCCATGCGAATGAGTGGGCGAGAACGCAGAGTGTCATACAAATCATTGCCTCCTTCAAAAAGATCCGGCCTGTCACGTCGCACGCTTTCCCATAGGGACGGGAGGTCCCGCGCAGTTCAATGTTTTTCCCGCGAGGAACGCTCGCATCCAACACTCCCGCTAGATTTGGAAGTGACGCCATTGCAGTCGGCTGCGCGGCCACTTCGGCGAGCACTGCCTCCGGGACGGCAGTACACATTGCTTCAATCTCTGATGCTTGGACGTTTAAAGCAGCTGCTGCAGTGAGCGCTCGCAGTCGACACTGTTTCCTATTAACACTTTGGTGGAGCGGAAACGGACAGAGCAGGATAGCGCTGGGAACCGTCTCATCGTCTCACGTCGTAGGCATCTATTGATGAAGTCTTCTCTGGAGGGAACTCTGGCGCCATAGGAATGACGTATTCCATAGTGCTCGCTACGCACCGCGCTCGGAGGCAGCTTTAGAGCTGCTGTGCCAATCGTCACGGGATCATATAGAGGGCGGGGGTGAGCTTTGGGCTGGGCGGAGCTTGCACGCCGCGACTTCACTATACAAGCGCCTCAATATGTTGATGGCACCTACCGCTGTTTACAAACAGGGAATAAGTCTATATGGTATACTGACAGAACACCTACCAGTTTATAGTAGTATAGTATAGTGGTATAATATAGTATAGTATAGTATAGTATAGTATAGCATAGTATAGTATAGTATAGTGGTATAGTATACATGGATTTGTCTAATCTTCGTACTCGCGACTTCAAACGCACTTGTGGCTTCGTTTATTGTTGTGTTTTTGCTTTTATTTTGGATAAGAGAATGAATCGTGGGAACTTCGTGAGCTGATCTGAAATGGTGAGTCTGAAAAGGTCCAAGCGGTGAAGTAAAACCACAGATTATTTGCTGAATTTTGTTTTGTGGCAAATTGGCTGCGGGCTACACCGAAGCAAACGATGCCGAAAGAACAAAGGTTGGACAAATACATGTACTAGCACCCATTCCTAAACTGACTGAAGCGTCGTGCGTTGCAGCTCCCATAGACCCTAGCGCTAGATTTTCCTCTAGTGCAAGGTTTGGAAACTCTATTGACTCGAAGGTTCGTCTTAAATCATGCTCCTTTGTGTGTAAATGCTGCGTGACTTTCACAGATCTTTACGTTTCAGCAATGCATGACTTGCTAATTCTTTTCTGTTGTACCATGAAAAGTTAGAAGAGACTGCCATTTAGTCATGTTGTTTTTTATCAAGCGACACTGTAGTTGTAAACTAGGATCACCGAGGCAAAAATGGCTGTACCAACCGTCGAAAATGAACTACAGTGAGGATAAACGTGAAAAAAAAAAGGCTTATGTTATAATCATAGGATAAATAGGTTATGGCTTAGTTCATACATTGCCTAGTATGCATACACATGAGTACTATACATGGAGCTTCATCTAATCTGTGCCTTTTAAAATTTCACGCGCTTGAAAAAAAAAGCAAGAAAGTTTGAAGAGCGCAGCTAGCATAAATCAAATAATCCAACGTTGGCGAACGAGATTAAAAACGCTTCCATGAAAGTACTAGGCTGGCTAGCAGTTTTGCTTTAGTTTTAAGTGCTTCTCTCTTAAATTTGGTTGATTACTATTTTAAACGCTTACTAAGCAATTTTTGTTAATTACCCGGTTTAGCAAATTGACAGTTATTTGCGGGTGAATGAAATAAGTCGACGCTTCAGCAGAAGTGTACAAATTTTTATTGAAGATTGCTCACTGAAGATTTCAATCAGAGAGTTAATAAACTAATATTTGTCAGTTTTAATAATTACCAGCCTGACGGACTGAAAGATATATATTTGGCGCTGCTGGGCCAATTTGGCATGCGCAGTGCATGTGCTTGTTTTTTTTTTATAGTTGGTGCAAGGCAGCTGAAAGACCCTTTATGTAAGAACATGCCAACGAACAGTTATAATTTATTGTAAACATATATTTTATTTTTCTATAGTCATCAAAGAAGAACGTTAAAAAATAAGAACTAAAATGAGAATTTTGGGGCGATCAGACCACAGCCTACGCTATACACGCTAAACAACGGTAGTGCATCCCACCAATAAAAGCAGAAAAGATTGGCGCGATTTCATGCGAACTTGCACCAAGTGAGGCATTCAGCAAATTCAAGATCGGTCGTTAAAAGACGCCGTATCAGATTTATTTTCCTAGTGAGTACTGGCCTGACTACCATTTCAGTCTCAGTATAACGCGATGGCTTTGCGTTTCCTTAACATGCTTAATTAAACCAGTGAAAACGACTCGGAGCGGCTAAAGAGCGTCAGTGTGGTGCATCTCAGCCCGCCTGTTGTAGTAGCGCGATGTTCCAGCATTATGTTTGCACCAGAGCTATCGACAACAGCTTTAAGCATCGCATTAGCAGATCTGTGTGAATCTAGTTAGCTATAGTAGTTTTTTTTTTATGAATTCCACTCCGATATCAGTTTGATTGTGCAATTGTTAACCGTTTATTCCTCACCTTATTCCCTCTATTGCAGTTCTAAAGTTTTGCATTTGGATAATGACGTTGAGTTTAAAAAAAATGCATTTATCCACGCTTTCTTCGCAATGCCGCTTCCCTGGAACGTTGTAACTAAAATGTTTTGGTAAGGGGGCATTATTTTTAAGCTGTTTCAGCATTTGACGCGACACATAATTTTCACAATCTCACGTCTCTCTTAAAGATACGGCGAGATACACTGCTGGTTCAATGGAAAACTGCCTTCCTTTCAGACAAAAAACGAAGCGGCGTCGCATCGAAAAGCATGGGGCTCGTTCAAGTTGTCCTGCCGCTCATCTCGCTTCTGCTCACGCCCGGTCGGTGACGTCAGCGACAACGAGCGAAGGAGGCGGATATCGACTCGGGGAAGTCATCCGGAAGCACCCACGGCCTTCGAGCGAGCACGGCTGATGACACGCTCGCAGAAAACCGTCGTCATCCCCCCTGCGCGTGTCCGTCGCACTCTCCAGCACCGCACGGCACAGCGACTAATGAACGAGGCATCGCCCGTGCCTGAGAGAACAACACTACGATGCCTCTTAGGCGCCGGCACTTGCTCCGCGCCTATACCATCTCGTCGTTCGCGGCGCTTCTTGTGAACATTGCGAGTGAGGACTTCGCCCAGCGTGCCCTTTCTGGCTGCGTTGTTTAAGGCTGGTGCACACCGGCGACTAGCAGCGGTCGCGCGACCGTTTGCGACTGGCGACCAAAAAGCGACTGATGTTCACACCACGGAGGAAGATCCGTGTGTTCACACCGGCAGAGGCTGCGTGCTAGCGACCGGAAGTCGCAATATCGGAGAGTCACGTCCGGATCTCGTTATCAACGAGAACTCTGGAGACCAGCGCCGATCAGCTGATGGCCGCCAGCTGAGTGAACGGAGCAAACCGAGCGCGCCGAATTTCTTGTTTTCAACCATTCTCGCCAGCGACTGGAAAATCGGTCAGGAAGCGACGAGCCAAAGCAGTCGCTTTGCGACCGTTCGCGACTGTTTGCGACCAGTCGCAAATGGTTGTGCGACCGCAGCTAGTCGCCGGTGTGCACCAGCCTTTACTCTATGAGACTTCACGTGTGGCCTATACAGTAATCAGTTCAATCATGAACGAGTGATGTGATTCATGCGGTTATTTTCGAACTGTTACTTCTTCACGGGTACGTGTGTACCGCTGTTTCGGTGTTGAACGAAGAAGTCTGGTCTGTTGTTTTCACGCGGATTTTTTTCTCCGAGTGACAGTAACCCCCGTATTCTAGAACGTCCCTTCACTCAACGCTTCAACTTCACTTGAAAAAGCCGATGGAAGCACCCTCTCTAGGCACGGCAAGTCACTGCATATCAGCGATAACGTGGTGCGATTCTCGAGCAGTGCAGCGTGATTTTCAGCCGAGCAGCGGCGCAGATCTCAACTCTGTGATGAAAGTCGAGTCGAGAAGCGTTTGCGAATACGGGGGCAAGTGTGTTAGCGCCAGAAGTTTAGAAAGCTTTAGACATAAGAAAAGGCAGAATACCGTATTACTCGCCTATAACCGGCAGCCACCACCCTTCGCACAAAAAAAAAAAAAAAAACAGAAAGACAGGAAAATGCGCTTACAAAAGAGGGGTTGTTATATGCTGGGGTTAAATGCATTTTCTATAGTGTTCAATTCAGGAGGGCGGATTAAATGTGGGCTTGGGTTATGTGCGAGAAAATACGGTAAAGACGCTGCTTCGACAGAGAGCCTCGAATCTATATTTCAGGCGTGTTATATAATGAAACGCGCTGACATAACGTATACGGCGATGTTCGGCTGGGCATCGTTATACACTGCTGAGAAATTGAAAGTTTTCTCGAAGCTAGTCACCTTTAAACTTTCGGCGCCGACCACGCATTGTCATTCGTCAAGCACAGATACGACAAACGCCGGAAAAAGAAAACAAAAAGAGAACATTGAGCAAGCGCACCACTTCTGCTCTTCATATCACCCCTTTCCGCAGCACAGGGTAGCCAGCCGGTCTAAGAACAGGCTGACCTCCCTGTCCTTCCGCTTAAGGTTTCCTCCTCCTCCGTTCTTATTTTCACAGAAACTTTTCACAACACTTGCACATAGATGTCGGAAGTGTCCGAGTTCTGCGTTATCGATTCCGAAATAAATTTTGCGTGGTTGATTCAACACAGCAACAAAGGTAAAATCATGTAAAAGAAAAAAAAACAGCCGCTGCTGTTGCATTAAAGCTGTCAGCAAAGTCGTTTTTCGAGCAATCTGCCACGACACCATACAAGAAGAAGAACGTCTGGCACGTTTTAAAAACTAAGTGGTGTTATCAACGTTTTGTCAATTGTTTTGATAGAAAAAAATCGTTTCTGCGCAAAAAAAGAGGGTTTGTCCAGAAAAGTTATGATTGCCATACAGATGGCGATTGATGCAGGCCACGGTGCAAGAATACTTCAGGTGAGCGAACGCCGCTGAGTGAGCGCTTGGCGGGGAGGGAACGATTATGTTCTCGTTTGCGGCATCCGCAGGTCCCGGGTTCAAATCCCGGCTGCGGCGGCTGCATTTCCGATGGAGGCGGAAATGTTGTAGGCCCGTGTGCTCAGATTTGGGTGCACGTTAAAGAACCCCAGGTGGTCGAAATTTCCGGAGCCCTCCACTACGGCGTCTCTCATAATCGTATGGTGGTTTTGGGACGTTAAACCCCACATATCAATCAATCAATCGTTTGCGGCATGCTCGTCGGACTGAAGACCGCGGCGGGCTGCTGGCAAGTTTCACAAAGCATATCCGGCACGTGGGTGACGGTTTCCAAATGTGAGAAAACCCGGTTATCACGTGATATCAACCACGCGACACGCATAAAGCGGCGCCGCGAAAGAGGGGGGTGATAAGGGAAGAGGGTGACTGCGTGGCGACGGTGTTGTGGCGACGATTAAGAACGCCGATATACTTTCCTACGTCATTAGGCACTGCGCCATGCTCCCTACCGGGCTGCTGAAATTAGGTGCCGTCTTCCTCTCCTAACCACTACCACGACCGCCATGTCACGGGGCTTGTCTACACCGAAAGGGGGGGGGGGGAAGCCGGGACAAAGTTCGTAGCGCCATCTGTCGGGTCCTTGCGAAGCAGAACGTTATCTGGCAGCGGAGAGTCCCGCGGTTCGCTCGCCTAAAGAATTCTTGCACCGTGATACGGGCCCAACGACGTTGCACGGGTTTTTGATCAAGACTTTTGACAGTAGTAGCAATGAGAAGTGGTAAAGTTTATAGACTTCGGCTGCTTGTGGCCTGGCCGTGATCGGCTCGGCAAACGCAGTACATGCACGAAAATCTGGGCAAAAAGCCTGATAGCGTGTAAATAGTCCGGGCTAACATGTTCTAACTATTTCAATTAACGCCGGTGACAGGAAGTATTGTCGCAGCTCGACGCTCTTAACTTGGCGCTCGCAGAATGTAGGTGCGACTATTGCCCAAAAGGTAGACAATGAACAGTTTACTGTGGTCGTGCTTACAAGACCGGTGGGCCGATCCAAGGAAAATGCTTCCATCACGCATGACGGAGTCCGGACGTCCACTCGCGTCAGTGTTCTTTATATGTCGCTTGCGCGCTTTGCAGGGGTACGTGATAAAATGGCAACAGCACATAAATCTTGCCTGTCTGACTACTCGCAGACGTGTTTTTCTGCTTGTAATTGTGTACAGAATTGAAAAACAAACGCATTCTGTGGACCCTTACTAGAGTGTATATGTACGTAATGCTCGTTGGAAACATTGTCACAGCCCCGCCGTGGTGGTCTAGTGGCTAAGGTACTCGGCTGCTGACCCGCAGGGCGCGGGTTCGAATCCCGGCTGCGGCGGCTGCATTTCCGATGGAGGCGGAGATGTTGTAGGCCCATGTGCTCAGATTTGGGTGCACGTTAAAGAACCCCAGGTTTCAAAACTTCCGGAGCCCTCCACTACGGCGTCTCTCATAATCATATAGTGTTTTTGGGACGTTAAACCCCACATATCAATCAATCAACCATTGTCACAATTGCATTTACTCTCACTAAACTTCCGAGTTGAAAAAGAAAAAAGTCTTGCAGCAAATGCGTGTGTGAGATGAAGTGCAAGATGCGAAGTTAGCAAATCTGGAGGTGCACCTAGTCTTGACCTATAGGAGGTGTCAGCTAAGCTCTTTCCACCAAGCGGCGCCAGTGAGCGCGCCGCCATAGCCATGGTCTGTCAGTGATCCGGCTTGGGACAGCCTGATGTTTGGCGGCGCTGCACCTCACTAACCCGTTTTCTTACAAAAAATATCAACTGAAACGTGCCACCAAGAACTTGGGTTGTAATCCTACGATGACGTTCGCGCGCGAAACTACAAGTATGGCGAATTCCTCGCTAGGGTCCCTTGCGGATGACGTCACGTGGCCACGAGATCGAGCAGAGTCGCCGCCTGGCGGCCACTGGCCGAAACAGCGAAGTGTGGATTGCTCCTTGCGTTGTCTGCTGGCCACGTCGTGTTTCTATGTGCGCGTACGTCATGCGCGTTCTCAAAATATGTTTTTTTTGTCATTTCATTGCAAGTGTAATTGTTTCTACGTATGCCTGAAAATACGTACGATAGCATTTGGTCTTGCTCGGCTGCTAATGCATTACAATAAGATCGGTGTGTGTAACGTTCCAGAGGGCTGTTTATTATCGTCGTACCCTATATTCACCAGATTAATTTCACAGTTGGTTCCGCTTTCTGTTTTAAGCACATCGCAAAATGCTCTTGGAATCTTCCCGAACATGAGGATTATTAATTACGGTGTGAAGGCAGCATTTTATAGCGACTTGGTTGTAAAAAAAGAAAGAAGGCTCTAGGCTATGCACTAGCGCACTGTTGGTAGGTGTACAACTACGGCAGTCTATAGTTTATCGATCATGCGAGGAGCCTTTGTTGTGGTTATCTGGCCGTGGTACCACTACATCGAAATATTACTATCACATAAACGGTGAGATTTCGGTACTTACACCGTACTTAAATAAAACAGAGTTACCATGCGCAAACGTGTGCTTAGATTTAAGAACGCTTTAAAGAGCCCAGACGTTGGAAATTAATTCAGACGGCATACCTTATATATAATGTCGTATAATGTCACTGAAAATTTCATCTTTTTTGCATTGTTGTCAACGTTTGTGTGGCATTGTTAGTGACCGACGGAAGGCAGTGATAATTTGTTGTCTGAAAAAAACACACGCTTGTTCCGTTATTCAGGCCTTTGTAGCACAGTAATGCATGTAATTTCTCGATAAAAGCTTTATGGTGAACTCCTATGTAAGATTTCCCCGCCGCGGTGGTCTAGTGGCTAAGGTACACGGCTGCTGACCCGCAGGTTGCGGGTTCAAATCCCGGCTGCAGCGGCTGCATTTCCGATGGAGGCGGAAATGTTGTAGGCCCGTGTACTCAGATTTGGGTGCACGTTAAAAGAATCCCAGGTGGTCGAAATTTCCGGAGCCCTCCACTACGGCGTCTCTCATAATCATATGGTGGTTTTGGGACGTTAAACCCCTGAAATCAATCAATCAATCCTATGTAAGATTTTTACTGGCGCAAGAACATGTGCGTACAGTGTAACGCAAAGCGCCGTCAGTCACTGAGCTTTCCTAACTTGACTTATCGGCTGTGTCACATTTCATGATGAACAGAATCAGAAAAAAAGCATGTACTTATAAACGTTCCTGACTAGACTTATCGACTGTCCCACATTTCATGATGAACAAAATGAGACAAAAAAAATCATATGCGTATAAGGTGTGGATGGTGGTGCAGAACGAATCGCACAGATATGCGAGCTGTCGAACGATCTTTCTTTCTCTATTTTTTGGTGGTATGTAGATGACAAAGATGTAAATAAGTTGTTCAGCCATACTACAGCAGTGCGTATAGCAGGCGGAAGCTAACCACGCACAAACAACATAGGAAAGGCGTGATTTAGTGCGAAAGCATGAAGTGAGCCAGTCACCCAGGGTGAGCGTCCCTATAGAGAGGCAGAATGCGCTTTATTCTCGGATAATGTTAGCGTTGCATAGGCGTCGCGCTTCGATGAAGTAGAGAAGAGAGAGAGAAATAAACGTTTATTTAGAAAACAGTGTTCTGAGCGAGGCCCGATGTCACCCTAAATGGGGGGGGGGGGGGGGGTCCCCTAGTCTAGGAACCACTCCAGCTTCGACTGCCCTCTTGGCCCTGGCGACGAGTTGTCGCTGGTCTTCCAGGTCATCGAGGACGAGCTTGTCCTCCCACATTTCCATTAGGTGGTCGTCGTTTATTCTTGGGGCTTTGTCCCGCTCCAGTTACACGTCGTGGTTTGCACGGCACTAGCATTCCAGGAGCAAGTGTGCCAGGGTCCGGTACGCTGCAGAGCGGGCACATGCAGCCATGTGTCGTTGTGTAGAGGCGGCGCATTAATATGCATGTATGTAAGTGCTGCTTTGTAGGCGTCTGAAAATCACGCTCTCTTCTTTGGATAGTCTTGGATGGGGTGGAGGGTACACCCGTCGCTCCAGTTCGTAGTGTTGAAGTAGCGACAAGTAGGTGTTTTCTACTATACTTCATCTCTGCAGCCACCGATCGTGTATCCTTTAGTCCCAGGGCAGCCCGCGGCTGACGTGCTCGCGGAAAGCGGCGTGGGCCATTTCATTTCCCTGTAGGTCTTCGTGTCCAGGAACCCATCTTACGCAGGTATATGAAAGTGGAGAGCTTCGCCGTTGCAGGATGTTCATTGCGTTGGCCGAGACGCGGCCCTTCACATAATTCCGGGAAGCGGCTTACGAGTCATTGAAGATCACCGTGGTGTCTTTACATGTGGAGGTGGCGAGAGCGATTGCCGCTTCTTCCGCTGCGTCTGAGTTGCGTGCCGTGAGCCTAGATATCAACAGTACGCTGTAGTCGACGCATTTTATCCTCCGACGATCGGCTCGAGACCGCACGCAACTAAGAGCTGCTGCGTGGATACGCGCCACCTATCCACACTTGCGCGGGAACGGTGCTGCCACCTATAGCCCGATCTCGCCGCTTGGTGGTTGCGCTCGCACGCCGGCGTTCTTGTACCTTGGTGCATACATTGGGCACGGAGGAAGAAATATCTTGGGCCAACTTTGCAATATGAGCACTGCCGAAACGTGGAAAAGTACGTTGTCGTAATTCGTTGCTCCGCGTGTCACAACAATCTCAGCTACTCACGGTCGTTCAGTGAACTTGACCGATGAATTTCTAATAATTATCCTGATTGTTGGTTGGCCCTTAAAGTTCTGGTGCGATATGATTCGTATTTCTCATACCTTCCTAGCTTGAACTGTAACTATCGGTTTAATTTTTTGTTTAAAGACCTTATTCTGGATATTCGTAAAACCGGAAGTGCTCGACCAGAAGTGTTTGCAAAGGATGCACAGTGTCATTTGAGGTTCGTGCTTCGAAACAGAATGAAAGAAAAAAGAGAACTTTTTTTATTTACAGAAAGGCAGAGAAAGAAAATTTAAAAGCTATGCGTCTGTAACTATGTACAACATAAGTGGTTCGAAAATGCCAAAGCAGCTTGTCCTGTAATTTTTTTCTTACTTTATTTGAGTTTTGTAACGTTTTTTTTTTCTTGGCTCGTATAGAAATTTGGTGTACATAGAGATAAGCAGATAGAAAAAACTACGTAATGGTTGCTCATGCGTGTTAAAATATCGCCAACACAAACCACAGCCACGTTCGCGAAAGGGAATGGGCGATCTTAATAAGTGACAGCGCGAAAAGATAGAGACACGTGGAGTAACATGATAAATATGTAAAAAGCGCTTAGACACAGGAGGAAGGAAGGAAGTGACACACATGGTGCCCTGTGTGTCACTTCCTTGCTCCATTCTGTGCCTAAGCACTCTTTTATATATTAATTTTGGAACCCCACCGACTCACTCAATCTGCCTGCCTTCGCGTGGAGTAAGAATGACAGAGGACAGGCGCCGTCCTGTGTCGTTATCCTCCACGTGTCACCATCTTTTTTTTTGTTGCGCTGTACTTTAGCATAGAGTTCAACCAACTAGCCTAATCTGGGATGCTGTTAGAATACGAGATCGCGTGGCGAAAAGCCAAGAGACGTTCGAGTTGTGCAACGTCGCGGTGAGATACGAAACAAACATAAAAAAAGGAGCGTTGCATTTTGTATTCTGCTCTCACCCCTTACAGAGCTGTTATTTAATTATAACGCTTCTCGCGGCACGCACGCCAGTCACTTCCACTGTCATGGCATTTGCGTACGATATGAGCGCATGTCGCACAAAGCAGTACGAATTTCAGGCGATGGGATTCTCTCGTATTTTACTGGTCGCATTTTACTCGCGGTAACGCAGACAGAAGAAAACATGCAAGAAGAAATGCGAGCAATAGAAGGAACGGCACGGCTCTCTACATTTTCATTTCGTGTCTGCCCGCGGTGTTGCACAACCTATATACGTGTTCGAGGCTATAAGTGAGCTCTTTTTCAGAAAGACCACTATAGCGGGCACGGCTAAGTGACCCTGAAGACATCCGTTACCCGTGGCTTATTCGTGTGCATGGGGAAACAGGGAATTTCTGTGCAAGTACAACATACGGTACCACTACTGGACTCCCAAATAGCATCCTCTAGAAAAAAAAAAGAATAAGGGGGAGCGTATTTCATAAACTTCGGTGGTGTTGTTACGGCTTCGCAGATTATTTCGTCTTTGCATACCGCCATTTGCCGAACACTAAATAATGTTTTCAGACCGCACAGCTCACCACATCAGTCATGGTCGACGCGTCGCAGCATTTCCTCATGAGTGCTTGCACGTTCTGAAAACGATGCCGCAATTTTGCGTGACACGTTAGCTTCAGCTGTACCGACACAGTTGCAATGATAGAGTAATAGCTGTAATGGTGGCTGTATTAGAGTTTTAACATCTCCTACGTAGATATGTTAATCATCGACAATTACTGCTGATTGGGCAAGTTGGTGCATAATAAAATGATATTGGTTTAGCGCAGCTCAGTTTGAGCGCGAAGAAAAGATGATGTACGGTCAATAATGGAGTAGCGCTCATACTGTAATCTGTTTTTTTTTTCCTTTTTGACCATATAGTATCTTTTCTTTATGCCCAAACTGAGCTGCGCTAAAGGTTAACAACGCTTCGATTTATCAATTTGTAAGCTACGGCACCTGTATGAAATGTGTCCTTTAGATAATTAAACTCTATTGCTTACAGGCAAGCTCTATGTGGTGAGACGAAATCAAGATTCGCAGGACCATGTGTGCGTAGAATCGTCTAGTTGGTATGTTCTCCCGTTTCATTAGAAATAGAGGCGAGAAAGTTATGTAACACAGTAACTGAACAAATTGCACCACTCACTACTGGTCTATTAAAGATGGAGGAGCATGCAGGAGGCAATCCACAATTAAGACCATTGGGAGACTTTAATGAACCATCCTTGAGCTTTGCCGGTTAACCGTCATTACGAAGAGGTTGGGTGGGGATTTATTCTGCATCGTTTGCATCAGTTCGTATTGTCAAGGTTACTACTGAAGGACACACTGGTGGGACCAATTAGTCAGCTTCCTGTGGAATAATCAAAAATACATATTTATTTACCAGTTGTCCGGGTATCTAATCTTGCTTAAGCATGAGTTGAGAAAAGGAAAGCGGGGTAGTTTCTTTAAAGGCTCCGAAATCCCCTTAATGAGTAGGGAAATGTTGGAATATCGTCCCTATATTTTCTTATGTGTTTTCTTCGATAAAGATGAAGGCGCGTGCACGTGCCTCAGGGATTTGGGTTCCATTGTACTGTCAGAACACAATATTCGTCCTTTGGTAGCCATCGCTTAAAGGTGATGTTTTAGGGAAATTTTCTTTCTTTCTGCGCACCACGTATCGCATGCTACATGCAAGGCAGGGCGAGGGCAGCCAACGGGAGTCCCACAGATGCAGACTTCCCACGAAGGCTGATTGTCAAAATGTGCTGGTGCTGGTGCTCCAGCCATGGTTAGCCTATGATCGGTAATTATGACGCGGGGGCGTCTCGTATATGTGCCGTCAGAAAAATGTGTGTTTTTAAACGTTGATGCCGGCGTGGTGGCGTAGGGGTTGAGGCGTTGGGCGCCCTTCACCACGGCACATAGTAAATAAATCCTGTCTCTTTCGGATGCCCGCAATAGCAATCAAACTGACCAAACATTTTCACACTTTCACCAACTCCGCATTTCGAAGAAAGGCAATCAAGAGTTGCTAGATGTCGTCCAGCTACTTGTAGGTTCTTCACAGGGGCCACCACCGCGTCATCTAGAGAGAAGAGGGCAAGACCATGTCTTTTCACTATTCCGTTTCTTCTGTGTCCTTGTCTAGTTCACCGCAACCATTTTTTTAAAGACGATAGTCTTTCTTAGGGACCTTCGACGGAAAAATTTTGGTCTGTCTGTCTGTCTGTCTGTCTGTCTGTCTGTCTGTCTGTCTGTCTGTCTGTCTGTGTCTGTCTGTCTGTCTGTCTGTCTGTCTGTCTGTCTGTCTGTCTGACCATCTGTCTGTCTGTCTGTCTGTCTGTCTGTCTGTCTGTCTGTCTGTCTGTCTGTCTGTCTGTCTGTCTGTCTGTCTGTCTGTCTGTCTGTCTGTCTGTCTGTCTGTACATTATCCTGTTTGTCCACTCTAACGATACCTTAAACGGCACCAAGCGGCCAACCCCATTCGCAGCGCCCACCAATATTGCTCAAGGTTTAGCGTTCATAGTTGTGTGATTGTCAATTAAAAAAGCAAATATTGCGCATATCTGAGGCGCCATAACAACACCTCTATGTTTTGTATGCCTGTCTTTATACTAGAAGAGGCGCACAGAAGTAACTCTACGGACTGGAGCGTTTAGCGTGCTGCGCTGACAGTGCAACGCGATGCTCAAGGAGGTGTTTCCAACGCTTTGCTACGACGTCACGGTGGTGGCACCTGTTTCTCACTTTGCGTTCTACACCTCATCACCCCCGAGACTGGCGCGCATCTTTCTCCGCTGGCTGCACGCCTTCGTTTTCGAAGACAACTGCCAGATGGCACTTGTGTCTAACGTGCCTCGATGTGCTCGTTCACCTCCGCTACACGCTCGAGGCACTGTAACGCAGCGCCTGCAGAATACCATTCACCGATTTTCTTGCGCAGAACATGAAATAAACGTTTTGTTCACTCTTTCCAGACGCAAGACTATCGTCTTTCGAGGACATTTACAGTGTAACGTGTAGATTCGGGCCAATTTTTTTGCACGTATGACCCCACTCTTCTAGCAGAAAATGATATTGTCACTTTCTTTCTTTATGCGACATCCAAACTGAGATGTTATAACGCAGCGAGTACATAGCATCAGATATTTCAAAAACACGTTCCAACCGCGACTAATACATCTATATTGAATCAATTGGGGGACAATAGAAAGTTGTATATGACTGGTTCATACATACATACATACATACATACATACATACATACATACATACATACATACATACATACATACATACATACATACATACATACATACATACATACATACATACATACATACATACATACGGCGTCATTCACCGTATTCACACATATATACATATACATAGTCTTGTATCTCGCCTCTATTCTGACTACATGGGGCCACTTCGAAAATTTCGCCTCAGTTTGCTTATCCATTCAGTCAGCGTTCTCCGTAGTTGCTACGAAGCCACTGCATTGTCGCAGCATTAATTAGCAGAGTTCGCATCAGCGATTGCCTCCCCGTTTCTCGTTCTTTACACTCAACTTTCACGTGCGCGAGGTAATGAAGTACGCTTCGACCTGCAAGGGCTTCGGCTCACGCAAGGATGGTTTTCTTTGAACAGCAGAAGTGTACGGGGTGGAAATGCAGGCCATTGTTTTAAGAGCCCGCTTTCGTATCTCTTAAAGAGTTATGGAAATGATAAAAAGAGAAATGAAGAGGGCATCGAATAAAAGCAAGTCGCCTTTCCGATCGCTAGCAACACGTATCCTTCAAAGAAGCTGGGAGCCTTTTCCTCGGCGATCTCAAGGGCCATGCAAAGTTCATTCCATCCAGTTTTACTTCTATTCTATGATTAAAAACTAGCTCATTACCAACTTGATTCCACGCTAGCAAAGGTTGCTTAATGTGTTTCGATAAGCGCACTTAATAATATGACACGTGTTATAGGATCCTCTGTAACACAGTTGTGTTAGAAGGATGAGGAGAAAGTGCTGATTTATTTCACCAAACCACCTCAAGAGCCTCAAACATGATCCAATCGTGGAAGCACCCTGGAATTTGCAATGGCTAGAAAGAAATGTGTAACCACCACGACTCGTTTGAAGCTGAAGGATGTCGATATAGTTTGGATTGGCAGATAATAAATCGTGAACTAAAACAGAAACGCAGAGCCACCCGTGCCGACGTAGCACAGTTAAGATTATTGATTAAGTTTGTCTCAGCTAACCCGTGGTGAGGGCTCAATACAAAATTGCATATTTCCACTTTCTCTTGTCGGTGTTGCTTAGTGGTTAATAGTGAGTGATCAATTTTGTATCTGCCCTACCTCAGTGTGAGAGATTGTGTAAGCAGTGCCACAGAATGCACAATAAGTTACAGGAAACAAGAAACCTTTGGTTTTTTTATTGGTTTAGGTTGATGTCTGTACATGATCGACGCACGTGGTATAACAACGTCAGAATTAGTTTTATTAGTTTTTGTAGGGCAAATTTTTTACCAGTTTTTTGTTTTTGTTCAGATTATAAAATCCCAAACACGTTCCAAACGCGCGCTTTTACTGCACCCTTATTAACAAACGTGTTAGCATTCTCTATTCTAGACCAAATCGATTTCTTTCGTCATATTTTTACGTGGTGCGTTGGAATAATATCGCTGTGGCTATCACACTCCTCCCTTGACACCATTTCCACCCTTCGCGACAGGAAGGGCTTCTTCTGGCTTGTTGACGGCAGTTGCAGCGGCAGTTTCAAGCGGATTAGCGGCGTTTCCAATGATACCGGAAGAGCTGCCACTAGCGCCTCCGCCAGGTACTTCATTTAAGCTAACACCGTTTCCGCCACCGGCTCCACCCCCCATTCCACCCCCGACTCCAGCACCAATTCCACCGCCAACTCCTACGCCACCGCTAGGGCCGCCGCCTGGTCCGCCTTCATTTATACGGATTACGCCTGATCCGGCTCCAGGCACAGCTCCGGCACCACCACCGATGGCTATTACTCCTCCTGGAGCCCCACCTGCCACGCCCTTAACGCCACCTTCAGGGCCTCCCTTCGCGACTACAACGGCCACACCGCCGCCTCCACCAGGCGCGGTTCCTTGAGGCTGCTGCGGTTGCGGTCTTGGAGCGGGCACTGGCTCGGCCCTGAGCATCACAACTCCAGACGGGTTGACGGTCGACGGGATGTCCTCGAACGGCTTGACGATGACCGGGGTCGCTTGAGGGTCATACAGGTCCCACACCTTGTAGCCGTGGGGGTTGGTGAGGCCGATGCTGTTCAGCTGCAGGGTGACCCGTACGGGGCCACCGATGTGGCGCCGGTTGAATAGCACGATGGCGGCGGACGGAAAGCCCTCGTCAGTCACGGGTGCCAGAGGTCGTGCCCACACTTCGATACCATTCACCTGCGAGAAAGTGCGAAAGAAGGCGAAGTAAGCAAATAAGACCTTCTTGAAATGCCAGTGTAGGTTTCTATTAACAACAACAACAACGATGACGATAATAACAACAACAACGACGATGACAACGACGATGACAACAACAACAACAACTGAACAGAATAAAATAGCCAGGTCTTGGTAAGTCATAGTACTGTCCAAAGTAGCGAGAAAGTTGGCTTCACGAAGCAACAAATGGTAAGAAAGTATTTGAATCACTACCTCACCTTTATCCCGTCATAGCGTATCGTTTGATTTGCGCTGAATAATAAAATAATATTTGTTGGGGTTTAAAGTGCCAACCACTGGCACGCGTATGCTCGCGTCTACGCGTCAAAAGCGTCAAATGCGCCTCTCGGCGTCGGCGTCGGAGGGGTATACGCGAGGAGGCGCGAGGGATCAAGCCGGGCTTGATATTTTTGCACGCGTACGCTACGTCACCACGCGTACAGCGGCGCCCACCAACCAGGAGCCGCGTGCCAACCAACCAGAGGCCGTGATGACTCCGAATGCTGTCCCTAATGGCCGCCGCTTCGAAGGCACGGCCAAGTGCTGAAAGCAAACACGGAAACTACTCCAAACATTCCTGAATGAGTGCTTCGTAATCTAGAACGACAACGACACGACGAACGATTGCGAGTGCTACCAGCGTGACGTGGTTTCGTGCCGAGTTCGAGCGACGCCGACAAATCCAGCGAATTCCGGCCGGCTGGCTTGCGCCGGTCTTGAGTGCGATCGTCGGCCGAGCGAAACATCGTACAGACTACTGGAGGATATCGGTGTTCCTGTGCTTTTATCTGTGATTTTCTGTGCTGAAAACGAGTGTAAACAGACTTCGGAGGTTTGAAGCTGTCAGCGTGAGCCCTTGCCTACCGCGGAGGCAATTCAGAGCGGTGTCATCTGCACCAGGCGTAGGCCTCTACCGTCTAGTTCGTATGAAACAGCACATGCGAAAAACATCGGCTGAACATATACGACGCCCGAAACATCGCGTAGTGCATACGGAGGAGTTTCTGCACTGTGTTTGTTTTCAACATCGGTATTCATCATCGCTGAAAGCGAACCTCGCACTAGCCAGCACATTTCGGTTATGTAAAATCGTACGTACTTATACAAGTGTATTCAGGAATTGTATGACGCTGAAACATTCGATGGCTTCGGTGCAAATTGTTTTCGTGTGTTGCCAAGCTAATGACCAGCGTGCGCTGGTTGGTAGCAGTGTGATGTGATTTCGTGTCGGGTACCAGCGACGCCGACACATTCAGCTGTCAGCGGTCTCATGTACAAGACAGAAACTCGAACATGCGTTGCTGTGGTTATCGAAAGAGGAAATTGCATGATTAAGTGTTGCTGGTATTGCATGCTATTTCACTTCTCGCTTGTTCTGCTTCTCTGCCACGCTCAGTAGCACATACGTTGTTTGGAGGTATTCTAACACACACACTCTTAATTTATAGTTCATTCTGATACTCATAGCTATAAGCATACAATGGCGCTTCTCCGTCGTTTTACAGTTTACTATAATATAACAAGCGTTTTGTTTACAGCTGAACAGATAACTGAAAATCTTGTGAGAAGCACCTGATTTGAAATCAGCTGCACGATGACACGATAGTATGAAGAGAAGGTCACCACATGCACGTACAGAATGAATGAAGGTGCACTAGTACTGTACTGCACTTTGTGTAGATGAAATGCAAAAAGTACCTCATGTGACTTATGAGACCTTTCAGAACTGTTCATGTATTTATCTGTTCCTCCAGACTGTAATGAGATGAAGATATTATTACATGGTTTCGAACATTGAATCTTTGCATGTATTTCGAAGGACTGCTTCATTTCTGTTCAGTTTTTTAGTATACGCATTAACTTGGACTATATATGCATGCACTTAAGCATATTCAAAATATCAAGACATTCAGTTTAGCTTTGTTGGAAAACTTGCCAAAACTTTTGTACGGTGCTCTGGTACAATCCTATGACCGGTATCTGTCCCATAAAAATTTTGGGCATGCTTTATTGCATTATAAGGTATTTTGACTATTGATGACGTGTGAAAGCCTTCTACACAGTGCTTGGCTGCATTCTCGAAACCAATATCTGTCTCATCAAGAATTGTCAGATGCATTTTGTAGATGTTAAAGGATATTTAAACTATCAGCAAAGTGCAGAAATTTTCAACACAGCACTGATCCGCAATCACCATCCAGCTTAGAAGTCATTTGTAGTTCTCTCTAACACGTTCAAATAAAGTTATCAAACACTGAAATGATCTACTTCGTTTGGTTCGTGATACCAATGTGTCTGACTTTTTTTGGAGGCATTTGTATCGATTTCTCTCATTTCTTACCAGGGTGCACTCAGGGGGTAGTGATATTTGTTTATGTTGGCACACTTATTGTGATATTATTGTTTAAATGCTTTCATTTTGTACATATGCACTACTCCTGCAGTAACCTCACATTGGGCTGCCGTATTTGAAAATAAATAAATAAATATACCATCCGAAAGTGTTCCATGCTGCGCTCGCTTCCAATCTTATCACTAATATCTGTTGTATCATCAAGTGTCGGGTGTGTTTTATTGCATGGGAGAACATTTTGGCTGCCTTCCATACAGGGTCCAGTTCCAGTATTATGACCGATATCTGTGACTTTTTGAACAGTTGATTGCGGTTTGTTGCTTTAGAGAATACTTTGTTTAAAGATAACGTCCAGAAGTCTTCTATACAGAATTCAGTTCCAATATTATGACCGATATCTGTGACTTCATGAACAGTTGAGTGCGGTTTGTCACTTTAGAGAATACTGTAACTAAAAACAACGTCCATAAGTCTTCCATACCGGGTTCAGTTCCAAAATTATGACCAATATCTGTGACTTCATGAACAGTTATGTGTGATTTGTCACTTTAGAGAATACTTTGACTAAATACAACATCCAGAAGTCTTCCATACAGTGTTCAGTTCCAATATTATGACCAATATCTGTGATTTCATGAACAGTTGTGTGGCTTGTCACTTTAGAGAATACTTTGATTAAAGACAACGTCCAGAAGTATTTCATACAGGGATCAGTTCCAATATTATGACCGATATCTGTGACTTCATGAACAGTTGTGTGTTATTTGTCGCTTTAGAGAATACTTTGATTAAAGACGACGTCCAGAAGTCTTCCATACAGGGTTAAGTTCAAATATTATGACCTTATGTGTGACTTCATGAACAGTTGTGCGTGGTTTGTCACTTTAGAGAATACTTTGATTAAAGACAACGTCCAGAAGTCTTCCATACAGGGTTCAGTTCCAATATTATCACCGATATCTGTGACTTCATCAACAGTTTGGTGCAGTTTGTCACTTTAGAGGATACTTTGTTTAAAGACAACGTCCAGAAGTCTTCTATACAGGGTTCAGTTGCAATATTATGACCGATATCTGTCACATCATGAAGTGTCAGGCACAGTTAGTTGCATTAGAGCACATTTCGACCATTGAAAATGCCCAAAGGCATTGTACACAGTATTTGTTTCCTATATTATGACCAATATCTGTTGTACCAATAAGAACCAGGTGTGCTTTATTGTATTAGAGGATATTTCTAACACACAGATCTGCTGAAAGCCTGCTACTCTGGCCTCAATTGTAGTCTTATGACTTAAATCTGTCAGATTATGAAGTTTCAGGCGTGATTATTAAGCTGAGGGCTATCAAATATGAAGTGTAAATGTACTGAAGGCACCAGCATATTTACGATATTATTAGTAAATTTGGTAGTGCAGGTATAGTAACCCGGTATTTTGATTGATATGTGGGGTTTAACGTCCCAAAACCACCATATGATTATGAGAGACGCCGTAGTGGAGGGCTCCGGAAATTTCGATCGCCTGGGGTTCTTTAACGTGCACCCAAATCTGAGTACACGGGCCTACAACATTTCCGCCCGGTATTTTATAAACCTGATTAGGAGGGCAGCCGCCGCCTGATTCACTGAAGAGAGGACGGGGGGGGGGGGGGGCTTAATGTCACTTTCATATATTAACATAGTAGCGAGGGGGTGCTAAGTCAGCCCCTCCCTGTTATAGGAAGAGGGAAGGGGCACTGCGACAAACTTTTGTCCCCCCCCCCCCTCCTTAAGGAGAACCCTGCACACGCCTATGATAGACGTACAGTATGCTAAACGCGAATGTTCATTCGCGGGAGCGGCGCACGCCCCGATGTTCATTTCAGGTGCATACCGCTGTAGTTACTTTGGGCACTGAAATGTCAATTACTTCTGAGTGAGTGAGTGAGTGAAACAACTTTATTGACGATCCGGCATAAAGGGGGAAGGGGTAGGGGGATTAAAGCGAGACACTAGCGTGCTCGGACGTCCCGGAGCAGCAACTTACTCGCGTCAAACCCGTGGGGGCGCCGCTTTCGGCGGCTGGCGTTCCAGGATGCTAAGCACGTGCTGGACCACGTCTCTTTGATTGCCTGGCTCTCGGCTGATGATTGCCTGGCTCTCGTCTTCGGCGATGCCGAAGACGGAGAGTATTTTATCACAACCTACGCCGACGTTCTGCAGTGGTACAGAACGAGCAGACGCCTCTACCCACCGCCTCACCGAGACCTACAACGCAGAGAAGCAGCCACACTACGGCAGCTGCAAGTACAAGCAATATGGACCCCCGTCTGGGCAAAGCACGTTTGCCCGGAGGTTTAGACCACTGATGTAAGCCAACATTGCAAGAAGGCGCGAGCCACCCAGAGACACCTCCTTTGGGACTGTGCACCACCGCCGGGTAACCAAGAAGTAATGCCAACTGCCATAAGCAGCAAAATTGTCAATTACTTCTAAAAAAGTCTAAACTGTGGTGGTTGAAGCACTATCAACTTGTTAACGTGTTCTCATATCCTCTAAAACATACATTCCCGCTCCAGTTAAGAATGTGCCGTTCTGTGCTGAACTTGGACAGTTCTAAGCAAAAAGATCAAGCAACATTGTGCATCGGCTTTGGACGCGTGGGCGTCAACGCGGTCGACGCGTGCCAGTGGTTGCGCGCCCTTTTCCTCCACAGGCGCGACTAGACGCTTTTGACGCGTAGGCGCGTGCATACGCGTGCCAGTGGTTGGCACTTTAACGTCCCAAAACCACCATATGGCTATGAGAGACGCCGTAGTGGAGGGCTCCGGAAATTTCGACCACCTGGGGTTCTTTAACGTGCACCCAAATCTAAGTACACGGGCCGCAAGCATTTCTGCTTCCATCAAACATGAAGCCGATGGGACCATGATTAGATCCCGCGACCTGTGATTGAGCAGCCGAATGCCTTAGCCACTAGACCATTGTGGCGGGTGCAGTGAATAATTGTGCTCTGTGTCAGCAGAAGTGTATTTATTTTATTTTGACGTGGCACTCCTGTTCTTGAATACTTTTCTTTTTTTTTTTTTGGTCAGCCCGTCATGCTTGTTTGTATCAGGCGTATGGACGCCCAGATTTGATAGCTTATGGTGTTGCAATTTTGAGCGTAAGGACATGGGTCAGGTCCTACAGCCATGACAATCGCATATCTATGAAAGCGGAGAAGTAAAGAGAGAAGAAATGGTAGAGAAGAAAAGACAGGGAAATTAACCACCACGGAAAAGTCGGTTTGATACTATGCACATGGGGACGGGGAAGGGGAGATCGAAAAAGGGAAGGAAAAAGGTGAGAAAAAAGATAAATATAGGCCATAACAGTACACACACAAACATGCAGTCGGGTATATGTCCATCACGATGGCATGGTACGAAATATCACTATAACATGAGCTTGTCCAAGTTAGTTTTTCTTGGAAATTTGAGGAGTTGCTTGGTCGCTTTCAGCTGCGATGTTCTCTGTGGACGACATTCAAGAATAGATTCAACAGACATTCTATTGTCACGGTGCACGAGTATGAACGCTGGTGACTGTGTCTGAACGTCATATACCGGACAGTCACACAAGATGTAGCGTAGCGTCTCTTTGCAACGACATGCATCGCTTATAGCGTTGTCAGCCATACCAACTTGAAAGGAATAAGATTAGGTGAATGCCACACCAAACCACAAACGATAAAGCATGCTGTGTGGGGACGTCACTATAGCGGAGTTCAGTTGGCATATATGGATTCATAAAATAACTCGGGCGGTGTTGACGATTAGAGTAGTTCATCAGGCTGCTTGGTGGGCACCGCAGAGCGAAGGCTTGATCTCCTTTGCAAGCCTTCGACGACCACTGGCAGCGTCCGACCTTGGAAGTGGTATTGCAGCTTCCTGCGTTTATTCGAGAGCTGCCCGAGCGGCATCATCAACGTGTTCATTTTCTGTGACGCCGCAATGGCTCGGAAGCCACTGAAACGTCACGTGGTGTTCTTTCTCATGTGCTGTATGAAAAAGACATAGAATTCCAAATACGAGCTGCTCGCATGGCCCGCGACGCAGTGCTGATAGCACAGATTGTAGAGCTGCCTTAGAGTCGCTGAAGATCGGCTATTCTTGAGGTCCCCGTGCGTGTCATTAAGGTACATGCTAAGTGATTCGAGGTGGTAAATATGGCAAACAGGGGCCGATAATTTGACCCCTTGTTTTAAATCAAAACTTTGGCTACCAAGACCCTAGAATTCTTTATACCCCCCCCCCCCCCCCCACACACACACACACACACCGCGCCATCGAGCATTCCTCAAACATATCCGCGAAGTTTTAGATGTCTCGTACTACTTCGTAGAGACAACCTTCACGAAGTCATTTACAGTAACATCAACCAGACATAACGCGGACGTCACACAGTCAAGAAACATTGCAAGAGGTGTAGTAGGACCAATCAGATTATTACACCGCAAACGTGCCTGCGACGAATAAGATTTCGAGGCCGTTTTACTCACCGTCACGATCCGTCTTCCCATCTTTCCTAGTGGGTCCTGGTTGACGGCAATGATCTGTCTGTTGAGCAGAATTTCCTTGAACTCTGGCCGGATGGTTCTCAGGTCAACGGACATGAAGAGCGGAGCGGCCATGATGGCCCACAGAGCCATCTGCGCTTTACTCTGGTCGTAACTCAGGCCGTAGTTGCCGATGATGAGCTGCCAAAATGACCAGGGTGTAAAAATAAAAATTCAAAGTTGTAGTAAAGAAGAACGTGAGAGCTGTACTGAAATTGTCGGAGAGAAACGTCTTGTGGGAACACTTTTTACACCGCTGATCGAGTTCCTTCTGTCAATGCGGTTTTGTGTTAAATGAGCTATTTTCGTCTCCTTATTCTTATAATTAATGAATATGCTGTTTATCTGTGTACCAAGACTTATGTTGCAAAATCTGCTCAGGCTGGTCTTCTCTCCTGTGACGATCATTTCTATTGGCCTTCGAGGAGATACATCAGTAATGACTTAATATAGCACAAACCAATGTCGTTATGCATGTCCTTGCACACCGCAAGTGTAAAACCATAACTTTTGAGATTATCAGGTTCCTAAACATTTACCGATCAAGAAGGGTGTAAGAGAGGGAGACACAATCTCCCCAATGCTATTTACAGCGTGCTTACAGGAGGTTTTCATAAGCCTAGAATAGGAACAGTTAAGGATAAAAGTTAATGGAGAGTACCTTAGTAACCTGCACTTTGCCGATGACATTGCATCGCTGAGTAACTCAGGGGACGAATTGCAACTCATGATTACGGAGTTAGACAAGGAGAGCAGAAAGACGGGTTTTAAAATTAGTCTGCAGAAAACGAAAGTAATGTAGAACAACCTCGGAAGAGAGCAGCGCTTCGAGAAAGGTAATAGTGCCCTTCAAATTGTAAAAGACTATGTGTACTTAGGGCAGGTAATAACCGCGGAGCCGAACCACGAGATTGAAGTAACTAGATGAATAAGAATGGGGTGAAGCACATTTGGCAAGCCCTCTCAAATGATGACAGGTAGATTGCCACTATCCCTCAAGAGGAAAGTATAGAACAGCCGTAACTTGCCGGTACTTAGCTACGCAGCAAAAACCTGGAGATTTACAAAGAGGGTTCAGCTTAAATTGAGGACGACGCAGCGAGCAATGGAAAGAAAAATGGTAGGTGTAACCTTAAGAGACAAGAAGAGAGCAGAGTGGATTAGGGAACAAACGGGGGTTAAAGATATCATAGCTGAAATCAAGAAAAAGAAATGATGCATGGGCCGTGCATGTAGCACGTAGACCGTATAACCACTGGTCATTAAGGGTAACTAGCTGGATTCGCAGAGAAGGCAAGTGGGTTAGGGGGAGACAGAAGGTTAGATGGGCCGATGAGATTAAGAAGTTTGCGGGTATAAATTGGCAGCAGCAAGCACAGGACCGGGTTAACTGGCGGAACATGGGAGAGGCCTTTGTCCTGCAGTGGACGTAGTCAGGCTGATGATGATGATGATGATGATGATGATGATGATGATAATAATGATGATGAAACATTTACTGTACTGCTGAGGCTCTTAGAATTTTACTTTGTAGAACACTCATTCCGTCGAAAGTGGAATTCATTGCTCCAGTGTGGGGCTTCCTATTACAATTTAAAAATTTAACTCGGAATGGTTCAACGTAGCTTGACTTGTTATGTCTAACTATGTTTACACTGCAAGTTTGATTACTATAAAATTGGGCCTTCGCTCGTATACTGCCAAAATACCTTTTGTTTGGTCCTTTTCTTGGGTATCTAACGGACATTCACTACATGATGAATCCGCCTTTCTTTCACTCATTCACATCCGACATGTACTCTGGGTTTCTTTCTGTTGCATGCGGGGATTTATTGGCCGGCTTGTATTGCCTAAACATCACGTGCCATGTGACGCCGTATATGGCAAAAAGGAATGTTTTATATTCGCCCCCATGGCAACGAGTGGCGCTAGCTAGCACTGCCTTGGCTTAGTGACCGTTCAGGTAGAACTCCTAAGGACTTGCAGGAAGAATACATACCATATCGGGGTCGCTCCATCGTCCTGGACCGGACACACGGATCAGTGTGTCCTGAACGGAGGCGTAGTAGTCCAGAATTGAGAGCACGCTTTCCCATGAGTCTGAGATGTCATCGTAGTAGCGCCATAGGTTACAGGAGTGGGCGATCGCCCGGTAGTTGGGCTGCATATAAGACAAGCAGCGCGGCTTTGATTTCTACTAGCCCCCGGTTTAGACACATAGAAAGCAGCACGACCGCACAAGTCATCTACGTTCATCAAGCCACAGTCTCATCATCAACCTATCCGTTACCACTACAAGTTCGCGCATGTATGTTTTCCTCTAGCCCAACGCCGTGTTAGAAGTGTGAGTGGGCATGTAAAAGATTGAATGTTTTTCTATAAAAAATATTTACTCGAAGGAGCAACAGAATCGAAAGTTGGGCCAGTTGGATATGCATGGTATAACTGTCAGTTCAAGCGCACGAATAAACAGAAAGGCAGAGAGGACAAGCACTTTCTCGCAACTAAACGATTTATTAGAGAGGAAAGAATATATAAACAGGCAATCAAAAAAAAAACAAAACAACGCATGCGTGTGCAGGCAAAAAGTACACCCTTGGCACCTCAAGAACACAGGGTAGAAGAAGAAAGATTATCTCGGAACATAATCTAGAAAAACAAACTCTTTATCGTGCAGCAAAACCGAAGGCTGGCTGACGCATTGTTCTCCTCTTTTTCTTATGTAAAAAGCTTCTGTCAACTCACGAGTTAAATGATTGTTAGATCGAAAAACCACTTCAGTATCCTGAAAAAGAGGATAACAACCGCACTTTCTGCACCCAATGATTTCATAAAAGAATCGTGCTCTCTAAGACGAACATTGACACACCTTCCCGACTGACCTATGTACACTTTACCACAGCTAAAACGAATCATGTAAACAACGCCCATTGCGCAGTCCACGAATCTTTTTGCTGTGTTTCATGCGACATTGCGGAAACTCTCTGCGCATGCGTGTTGTTTATATGACTCTCTTTCTAATAATCTTCGCTTTCTTCCCTCTCTAATAAATCGTTTGGTTGCGAGAAAGTGCTTATCCTCTTTTTCTTTCTGTTTATTCGTGCGCTTGAACTGACAGTTATACCATACATGAAGGAGGTGAGTTGCAGTGCAGGCCCCTTGTATTGAAGACAAATTCACGTGAGGACAGACAGCAATATATTATCAGGCCGCTGACGAACATACTTGACCAAGTGTTGTCGCGTCTAAGAAATAAGCGGTCCAACTACACATGTAGTGTTGTTTAACGCGTCACAGTTTGTACCCATATTTAAGTATAAAAATAAAGTTCATACAATAGGCGTGTCGCTTTTGGCTGCACATGGCACGACTATATCGTGAACAACACTTGCACTGAGTTTACTATTTTTTATTTTCTTTATTTAAAAATACTGCCAATTTTCTATGATGAGATCAAAACAGGAAAGGTGTTACAGCAGGTATACACTTATCCGTGATCAAAATTTCAGTGGAACGCTAATTATCATGCCAAATATCCTGTGTGCATTATCTGATGAGAATATTTCTATACTACATCGACACGTGCGCAAATAAGCACAAGTTAAATCTTTCCTTACACAGAGAATCACGCGTAGTGCATTTCCAACGTATTCTTTGTTCGCACGCGCTTATCTACTTTTCGTTGCAAGTCGCTTACGACATTATTTTTCGTCTTCATTTTTTGTGATGGTTGATTTTGTTGCTGTCAACCCTAAATAATTGTGCATTTAATGTTATTACCAAATGTATCAATAAGAAGCACGGACTGCTGGGCGAGTTGGTAATTGATGTTCATGGAACTCAGGTAAGTATCAATAAGAATTAAGGATATTTCAAAAGTTCTGGCGCATATCTTTGCGCGAAATAAACTTGGCACCGCAGATGTGCTTTATCACATGCATAGGTGGCCGCTTTATATCACACGCTCTCGTTAAGTGCGCAGTGCAGAGTGCATGTCAAGCTCAAAACCTATCGTTTGACACTTAATTTGATTGTGCTGAGAAAATGTTGATATGTGGGGTTTAACGTCCCAAACCGCCATACTATTACGACAGACGCCGTAGTGGAGGGCTCCGAAAATTTCGACCACCTGAGGTTCTTTAACGCGCACCGAAATCTGAGCACATGGGTTTACAGCATTTGCGACTCCACCGAAAATGCAGCCGCTGCTGCCGGGATTCGATCCCGCGAACTGCGCGTCAGCTAGCAGCCGTGTATCTTAGCCACTGGACCACCGCGGCGGGGCGCCAAGATAATGTTACCATATGTAAGAATATTTAGCTGCGTGCATAGAATTTAAGCTTTATTGACCTGTTTTTTTTTTCGTGTTTTTTTTTTTGGGGGGGGGGGGGTATACGGTAGAGCTTGAATAAGCAATCCAGAAGAATAGCTGTGCGTCGTTAATTTTTGGCGTGATCACTGAAAGAAAGAACCCATTGCAAATGAGAAAGGTGCTCGGGAGGATGTGGTCTATAGCGTAGTAATATCGAATTATCTCTTGCACTGATTCCTACTTTATGTATTGTGATAATGCTTTACGCACCTTCATTCCAAGATCGACTTGGTAGGCAGGCCAGCTGCATGAGAAGACTATCGGCCGGCCGGTCCTATTCAATGACTGGGTGTACGCTGGATACACTGCACGAACACCCCGGAGTTTCCCAATGAACGTTCAAGTAACGTACTGATGTCTACGAAACGTTTTAGGCCAATATTTTATCGATATGTATAACCGAGGGGCCCCTCATGGTGACCGATGTTGTACGTAACGCTTGCTTTGCTCATTAGTCTCGCTGAGTATAGCCCCGCTGAGTAGCCCCTCATTGAGGGGCTACTAGGAGGGGCTACTGCATGCTTACAATGATGGAGACCGATGCCCACGGTGGCGAATCCGGCCTGTTCTTCGTCATCCACGGGAGTACTGTTTGCGCTGGCTTATGGAGCCTGTCGTTGCGAGCACAACCATGGCCAGGCAGAACAACCTTCAGCATATTGGCACAGGTATTCCGATGTCATGTTCTGTACCACTGGTTGTTTAAGTAAATCTGAGACACCAGTCGTGTTGCTACAGCCATGGCCGATAGACTCAACACCTCGCTGCGCGATGTTAGGTGTCGCAGCAATGTAGTTTTCTATAAAATCCCTGGATAATATTTTGGGAACCACCGTCTCTCTTTTCTCCCGCTTCTTGTCTTGGTGCTTTACGGAGCACCCCCGGATCATTGCCCGGGAAACACACGTGAACCATTCTTTTCTTGTATTTTCAGTTTTTGCTAGTGCTATTTAACGCATATGGTTGGCTCGCAAAAACTTCTGCGGACTACAATACATGCTACACCCAATGGAAAAACTGTTAGTTAAGACGGCTCCATTGCAGAGTTGAAAAGTGGGCGCAACCAAATTTTGTGGGTGAAACTTAATTTTTTGCTTACTTTTTCACCAATTACAAAGGGCTTGAGCTCAAATACCGCTGTCGGGGGATTTTTAAATTTTTTATGTATGTTTATTCGATGTAGAGGGGAAGTCAAAAGTTCCCAGGTTACCATCTCATGTATTCCTATGGGAGTGGAGCTTGGAAACTTTTGCACTGAGCTGCACGTACATCGCTTGCATGATGTTACGCGCGTCAATACCTGACGCCACTTGCTGTTAAATTACGTCATCAGTGTGTGCTTGAGGTAAGTGGATGTTGGTGGATGATCGTGCACACATCTGGAACCTATTATGCTAGTTAAATAAGTACTATTCGCATTAAAAAAAGAAGCTTAATGGTAATAAAAGCCTCCGCTATTCCAGCCATGGATAGTAATATGGGGACGACCTTCCCGAGCGGAAAACGGAAGATCCAGTTTGAACAAAGCTTAACCGTTGCCGTGAAGACTTGTACCTTCGAGTTATTATTCGGAAAAAAAAAATAAACTATATGATATGCCCGCAGGAAGAGCATAGCGCATGGGCACTCACGAATGTCCATGAGACGTGGGTTGAGGTTGCATCCGTCCAGCTTGACCATGTCGACACCCCAGTCGGCGTAGGTACGCGCGTCGTTGACGTAGTGGCACAATGCGCCCGGGTATCCGGCGCACGTCTTCAAGCCAGAGTCCTGGTAGATGCCAAACTTGAGGCCCTTGTCGTGTATCTGGTAGAAAGAACGTTTGGAGCGTAGTGTTCGAGCGTATTGCTCACAGACACGAGGAATTAGCTGGCCAGACTTTTAAAAGTCCACCAACACGTTTTCAGGAGTGTTCAGCTTGCTTTTTTAGCAAGACTTTGATTACACAAAAACCCGTCTTCGTGTCGAAAGTCTTTGTTTTGTTTTTTGGGGGACGACGCAGCGACCGATGGAAAGGAAAATGATAGGTGTAACATTAAGAGGGCAGAGTGGCTCAGGGAACATTTGGAGGTTAAAATATTATAGTTGAAATCAAGAAGAAGAAATGGACATAGGACGGGCCCGTAGAGCGTTGGCAGGATAACCGCCGGTCATCAAGGGTAACTCACTGGATTCCAAGGGAATGATTGATTGATATGTGGGGTTTAACGTCCCAAAACCACCACATAATTATGAGAGAAGCCGTAGTGGAGGGCTCCGGAAATTTCGACCCCCTGGGGTTCTTTAACGTGCACCCAAATCTGAGCACACGGGCCTACAACATTTCCGCCTCCATTGGAAATGCAGCCGCCGCAGCCGGGATTCGATCCCGCGACCTGCGGGTCAGCAGCCGAGTACCTTGGCCACTAGACCACCGTGGCGGGGCACCAAATGAATAGGAAGAGGACGGTTGACAACTGCCGCCCAAAGGCTAGAAGTCCTGCCTGCTCTTTGGGGAAGGAGAAACGCAAAGGAAAGAAAGATAGGCGGAACAAAAAAAAAAGGAAAAAGAAACAAATAAATCACACGTCCTAGTAAAGCGATTACGCGTAGGTTGAAGGTCGTTGAATGGTTTAAGCTGATAGGCACCGTACCGAATGACTTAATCTTAGCAATTAACCTCGCAGAAGCAATCACACGACCTCCACCCTTCTCTTCAATCGTCCACCCGCCATCCCTTTCGCACCCCTCTCTCCTCTTAAAAGAAAAAAAAAGCGAAACAATGATGGAATACGCACGTATGCGGCGAGTGCTTTGATGCCACTTGGGAAGCGCGTGGCGTTGGGCCTCAGGTGGCCGTCAAAATCACGCTCGTCCGCCATCCAGCAGTCGTCCACGTTGACGAACTGGTAGCCCGCATCCCGGTAACCCTGGGTTGCCATGATGTCCGCCATTGTCTTGTAGAGCTGCTCGCTGCAGGCATCACGCCAGTGTTAGAGCGCATCAAGTTTCGGGCAAAGCGAAGCCAGATAATGAACGATTTCTCTCTGTGTGTGGGCCGTGTGCTTATTCTTAAAATATTCCTCTTGTTACTTTCGATAATGTAGCTGAAATAACTTACTTTAAAATCTGCGAATACGTTTAATGCCCACCCACTTTAACAATTACTGGCAGCAATTCACGGACCCAGTACTGATACACTGCGTGCTTATACGTCCTCTTCTCTTCGCTTCATTTTCTTATTAATTGATTTCCAATAGGAAAGCATTGGAAAAGTATAAGGTATTTATGATGTACTCCCAATGAATCATCGTTTGTGTGTTCGCGATGTTATGAAGTATTTGAAGCGTACTGCTCAATTTGTTATTTTCACGTGTCAAAAGCCACGTCATTTCTTTGCATTGTTACTCACTTTCGAATCTCAAAAAGTGTCAACAGTGCCAATCAATAATGAAACTATGTACCTGTTTTTTTTCTCACATTCTTGGAATGTCATAAATATAAGCTAAATACGGAGACAAGAGGAGAGACTGTGGCAACACAAAAGTGTTCTCGTTGTCTTGATCTCTTTCGATCACAGCGTGTTGGCGCTCTGCGATCTTTTCTGGCGACTTTTATTTTTTGTTTTTTTCCTTCTGTTTTTGACATTAATAGACCGAGAGTGATCATTTACGATCATGTCTTACACACACTAAACCAATCAGACTGTACGAACGTCTTAATTTTTTTTCTTGCTTTGGTCTCAGTGTTGCTCTCAGAATTTACGACAAATCTCGTGAGAACATCGAGCTTCAAAGTATGTCCAGGAATTGGTAGGTTTGATTTATTTTCAAGGTTGGTGTATTTGGTACTGGTTGTATACGTGTCCTTTATTCGTATTTACCCTAGATGATTTTATTGAACTTCCAGTGTATATTTGACGTACCATTCGCGTAGCTCGAAGCATTCGGCACTGATGGTGGTATGGTGTAAGGGACAGGGTTATTGGACTTGTTCTGTAAGCAGTTCTTTGGCAGGTTATGTGAAAGGCGGCATCACTGACAACTCAGTGAACTTCTTCAGACAGCACCTAAGTGATCAGGTGGAATTAAAGAGCACGTGAAACGAAAGCGCCATCATTATAATACAGAATGTAATAATACGATAAAGGGGAGTACCATTATTGCACCTGGGCTTGAAACATCCAGCAGCCTCTTTTGTGTCAGATGAACTTGAAGGCCGATTCCGGAGGTTTTTTGAAGTCAATGGATCTCAGTGAAATTCGCTTGGTGTGTTTCTTTCCACATTTCCGTCACTTATACCACCTCCGTCCACCGCCTATAGACTGTGTGTGCTCCTTGAGTGTGCTCGTGATTGTGTGTACCTTCTCATCTTTCTGCAACCTCTTTTCTCCCATTTGTCCCTTCCCCAGTGCAGGGTAGCAAACCGGATGTGCGTCTGGTTAACCTCCCTGCCTTTCCTTGCATCTTTATCTCTCTCTCTCTCCGTCACTTATGCTAAATTACAGTCTTGAGAGATGCGCTCATTGTTTGCAAATAAATTTTAAAGATTGGTTCGAAACGCTCACCTGGCTTGCGAGAATTATTGGCAACACTGTCTATGTGACGTCATGGTTGGCACATCAACGGAAGTGACGCAGCTGATGGCATCGCTACTTTGGCCACTACAGCGGTTATTCTGATGGCCACAAGACGACGGCGGCGGTGTTTGGTGTGGCAAAAACTTCATTCCTTTCTCTGTGGGGTTTTTTCTGCGCTTCACTGGTCTGGCTTTTGCAGTTTTCATACTCCGCGCCAGGGGGTCAAGTGTAAGAACTCCGCCTCTTACCAAACAGTACGTCATACGTAGACAGTGCGCTTTGTTGGGTTTCGGTTTTGGTATTGTGCCTTTTTGCCTGTTGAAAATATTTCCGAATATCCTCGGCATTCCAGCTATTGGGCTCGTGACAAGAGTGTCTCAGAAACATAGAAACACGATTACTCTGACATGTTCAAAAAATCCCCAGTGTTGACCTTTAACAGCAACGCATCACCACGCTGACTTGGAGCATAAAAGTCATTTTCTCTGCACTTGTTTTTATTTTAGCGATTATTTGTTTCAAAACTATCTAATATAGTATGAGTATATTTGTGTCCTTAATCATTGATTTTATTCTGTCGTTTTTTTTCACAGAAATTCACCCTTATGGCTTTTCTTGCCTTAAATATTGAATGGATCTTACTCTGCTCAACAGCGACACTGTTTTTTTACATTAATCAGACAGTATTAGTTGTAATTCATATTAAAAAGTTAGAAGACGAGAGTAATTACCAGCGAATTACGTTTCAGTTACAATAGAACGTGCACACATCATACACGTTTAATCTGGTCCCGCTTACAGCAAGCAATGCAGCCAGGAAACCGGATATTATCCGTCTGGTTGCCTGAATATGGCCAGCATTGAACGAGGGCCTTATTAAGAGTGATATGTCCAGTAACGTAGCTTTCTGGGCAAGTTGGTTCATAGTAGTAAAAAAAAAAAACAGTGAAAAACCACACGAAGACAGCGAAGAAGTGATGTGTGTACATAAGCAGAAACGTCTCACATTGGCATACCCCACAATTTTTTTTGCGTCATAAAGGGCCACGTAAATACTCAATTGCGAGTTGTTTCGTGTCCTCCACAACGAAAGTAACAAGTTATAGAAAGATCGAGAAACTACAGCGAAGACTTTGAAGCATTTCAGCATTTTTGTTGTATCTGCCTCGCGCAGCTTTTAAGTGCGGTTTTCCCCGCTGGTTAGCAATCTTTAAAAAAAAAAAAGAACTTCTCGGGGTCGTTTCAAAGACGTACTATAGCCGTCTAACCTGGATCACAATTGGTCGTTTTGTACGAAATTGTGTTTCCTACATATCCCTGTTTTTCTTTTTTTTTTATCTAAGAACAAATAGGGTATAACAAAGCCTGTTTTTTCTTGTTAGCGATCCGCTTTCGTCTCAAGCAAAAAAAAAAAACGATAAATACTGATTGTGGTGTCCTATTTGTCCTCGCTTGTCAGCTGCTTGCCGCTTTTTTTTTTGAGCGACGCCATGTTCCAACGTCACCGCTACAGAAGTGCGCCCTTCCATTGTCCTGGACGCAAACAAAAGCTCCCTAAACGGCAGCGTGATTGATACGTCCTACTTTTCCTTTATCTTTGAAAAAATCGTCAGCTGGCGTGTTCATCAAAACCAAGTGCAGTTGACCCCTCCTGTGCTACCTAAAGGTCACCCTGACAATCGTCTCGAGGTAATTCAAAATGGGAGCGGTCACAGCAGCTGGTCCTGCTTGTCCGAACTTTTTTCGTTACACAACCTTATGCACTCTTTATAACTTGCCCATTATGTAGATTGATACTTTACTATTATATGAAAGAGAGAAGAAAAATCTCAGAAATGTAGGGAGGTTAACTAGACTAAGTCCAATTTGCTACCCGACACGGGGAAGAGAGAAAAGAGAGAAAAGTGAGAGAGAGGGAGGAGATACACAATTCACGTATGCGTGTGCACATGGTGGAGATGTGTATGGGGAGTGTGAATCCTCGCCCATGCCTTAATATAATAAGCGTCGACGTTTACCATCCCAAAACCACTATATATGTTATTATGAAAGACGCCCTAGTGGAGTGCTCTGGAAATTTCAACTGCCCGGGATTCTTTATTGTGCACTTGAGTAAATATACAAGGAAGTCGAGCACTTTCACCTCCAACGAAAATGTGGTCGCCGTGGCCGGGATTCGATCCCGTGACTTGCCGATCAGCAGTCGAGCACAAGAACCACCAGACAACCACGGGAGGTTTCTCAATGGTCTTACTTAGTCAAGCCTTTCGTGTAATTTTTTAATGAGCAAGGTTAGCCCCCACTCCCCAACCGAACTTTTAAACATTAGTAGGAGAGGGCCGCCAAGTCTTCTTTCTACGTTTTTTTAAACAGACATCATACGTCATTTTTATTCTCTCTTTTTTTTTGCGGAGGTGCCAATTCTATCTATTATTTTTACTTAGACGATTCAAGTCAGCTTGTAATTCACAGTGCTGCAGTTACGCCTTTTTTGGACCAAAAAGACGACCAGGGACCACTGATGTTACCCTCAAAGAACTCTTTACTTCCCAGTTTTACGTCGGAAAGCCACGGACCAATGACAAGTCATTGTGAGGCGTACGTCACTGCTTCATTTTCACTTCTGCGTCCATTGCGGAATCTGTTCTCTACGGACTCGACAGAGTGAGGGAGGAGAGTAAGGCGTGCTGTGGCCAAACTTGCTACACTCCCCCTCCCAACACCCTAATGAAAAACTCAGCACATGCCTGCGTGTACTAACAGGCTCTCATTCCTGCAGCAAAAGAAAAAGGTTTAGTGTGACCAACACGTCTGAACTGCAAGGAAGACGGCACCATGAGCCTGAGCCATATTAAAGATTTAGGAAAGCAGTGCCCAAGAAGGAGCAGGCAGGGGAGAAAAGCGGCTCTGGTCGTTCGCTTCACGTGTAAGAAGCGAACGGGATGTGAAAAAATAATGACGTGTTGGAATGTAATTAGGTGAAAGCATCTTCTTCTTTCTTTAACGCCTACTGATCGACCAGTAAATTTTAAAGTAAAAGGTATCGACGTATCTCGATACTCTTCAGGAACTTAATAAAGAGGGGGCACTATGTTGGTCCCCTGTTTAGGCCGGTAGCCTCGCGCTCCTTCTATGAAACATTGTGACATTTCTAAGTAACCCGAATCGTAAAATCGCCCGAAAAGCTGCTCTGCGAAGCTGAGACTGGCTCTCAAAGCGTGAAATGCCCATACACCCGCAACTTACATAAAATCGCCCTGCATCACGTGGCGTGTGCCTGCCATCACGTGGTCTTTGCATTCTGGCCCCGGCTAAAGTGCTTCCCATGTAATCGTAAACTGGAGGAATCTTTCATTAATTTCTGTGGCGCGAGAGGGTCTGCGAAGGGAGCACCTGAACGGCTGCCGTCCGCGCTTTATTATTCGGGGCTGCGGGGCGTTGAACGAAAGGCAGGATCTCCTTTTTCTCTATTTAATGATACCGTCAGTAGCATGTTATCGACCTTTTAAATACTATGTATTCCAACACGTGCTCTTTCTGTCTTGATTCTCTTGCTGCTCTTTCCGTACAACTTTGAGCAAATTGAGTACAAATCGGTTCCCCACGTTTCCTTTGCCTTCATCTCTTTCTCTTTATTTCTCACCGGTGTTCCATAATGGGCTACAGCGATGTTCTACTTATGCCGCAAAATATGAACCGATTCCTAAGGCCACATGGCAACAGTCTTTAGCGCACTCGTCTTCTTCTTGTCCCTTTGTCGTCGTTCTGTTCCCGTGCTATAACAAGTATCCCACTAAGTCACGTGCTTTCGACCACCATATTTACTTGCACTCTATCAGCCCTTGTTAATAGTCACCGGTCTTTACCGAGTTATGGCAAATGTCAGCTGCTGTCGACTATACGTGTTAGCCAACCTTTGTTATGAGTGGTCAAAATACCGCCCCTTTCTTTTCTACAAATTTAGTTTAATGGGTGACGTGTCCACAAATTCTTTACTTTTTATTTCACACATTCAAAGGCACTCACGCCGCTCGTACCTGATGCAGTTTTGGGGGTCCTTATTGCAGTCGACGTTGCACAGAAATCGCTCCCAAGAGAGCCATCCCATAGGCGGTGTGAGGGCCACACCGTTGTCCAAGCCATGGCTGCAGCTCGCCATGTACAGGATCCCCACGAGGGGAAGCAGCAACCATGACGTCATACCCTCCTGCACGTTTCGAGGATTGAGGAATATGAGAGTGGGAAAAAGCGATAACAATGCTCAGCAACCAAGCAAACAAAGCACAACAGTGAAACAGCGCGTGCGTATCGTGCGAACCCGGAGCGAAGCAAAACATCTTGTTATAAAGAGAGAAAAAAAAAAAAGCCAAAGTTCAGGGGAAGGGTGAAGCTTGAAGATACGAAAAATTCTTGAATTGGAGGTGTCACTGGAGCAGATTTTTCGACAAGTGAACTTGTCTCCTTCAAATTTTAGTCTTGAAGAAGACAAGTCCGCTTGTCTAAACATCGACCCTAGCATCATCCCGTGTTCTCACATACTCGTTTCTTTGAAATATGTTTGGAAAATGTGCTCGTACCTTTTTACTGAGCGTTACGAGGCGTACTCTAACCATTCTGTAAATATATAGGTAACTACTTTATTTTAGTCATCGTTGTCGGAACTTCCTCTCTAATCCTACTACAGCAGATTTTACTGTTCTTACTGTTTTTAGTCAACGCGGCCGTGTAATAGCAGAAACTAAAAATGATCGATCTGCCCAAAACAGAACTTTTATATGGTTTGTGATGATCAGTGAAGGGCCGCATTGTTCTAGCAGAACACCACTTTGTGTTTAATTTAGACCTTTGTAATATTTTGATCTATTCTTTAAGTGCTTCCGCGGCGAAAAACCACGAGGGATTCATAATTAAGCTCCATATTTTGTTCCCGTAGTACTGTATCATTTCTGTGTTTCGTTTGTATCTTGTAAGAATTATCGGGCACCGAAATTCGCAAAGTGGAAAGAAAAAGTAGTCACGGTGATATTAGAAGCGTCTGCAAGGACCACAATTTTGTGAAATGTAGTTTGTGGATGAAAAATTGCGAAGATAAGGAACTCTCAAAAACTAAGCTGTTTGCAGTGTGCCCTGATGCGAGTGCGTTTCAACAAGCCCACAAAAGCTGTGAGTGAATAGTCTCGCTACAAAAAAAAAAAAGGTAACCATCTTTGTGTAATAAAAAGTGAAAATACGTCATAACCAGAAAAATGAAAAAAAAATCGAGGACAACGAAAAGAGCAAAAGGACAGTTTCACAAACTCGTGGAGAAAGAACTCCTTAAGGTGTAACGAAAAAAAAAGGCAGTTTTCTCCTAAGGGAAAGTATCGAAAGCGATGGCTTTTCTGTGATAAAACGTCACGAAAACATGGCAGGATGAGGAGTTATTCTTTGCGTCTTTATTTTTTACTTTTTACTACTAACCCAGCGAAAAGACGTAGCAGTTGTCAGAAATTGGGGACAAAGAATCCTCCATTATTTATTAAAGAAATAAAAGAAAGGAGTGCCTCTCTCGACAAAAAGTTCGGATACAATTACGGCTGCTGCCGATATCTCCATAGAACTGGGACGCCTCTTTCCTTCTTATAACTGGGTTGAAGGAGCCTTGTACAAACTGTCTCTGTCTCTTTGAGGTGGTGGTTTTCAGCCGTGTATGTTTTGAAGGCCCCTTGTGGACCGCTGGAAGTGATGTGGGAACCCTTGTAATGGGGGAACCTTTGTGAGAGAAAGTATACGGGCTTCTAAATCAACGTAAGCTGCGCCGTGAAGGAGGTGCATTTTGCTTCCCCACGGGAAAGAAGGGACAAGCCAAAGTGTCGTACGTGAATTTACTTCGACACCTTCTCAAGAAGTTGTGCAGTCTGCAGCCAAACTCAACCGCGTTCTAGCTAATCTTGTTATTCAAATATACAAGCATATATGAAGTATGCTTGTGCGCATATGTCATAGAAAACTGCAACGAAAGCATTACAACCGTCTCATAAAGAAAGTGGGAACTTAAGTTATCTTCTCCGCCGTTAGGAAAATTTAGATGGCAGGGCATACAAAAATTTACAAGGAGCCGCTGTCACTTCAAAAATCACATTTTATTTCATTAGATGATAGGTTTTGCGGAATCCCTAGTGTCTCCGAACTCACAACGCTGCTCGAAGGAATTTAGGGACAACTGCTGGATAGACACTGATACAAGCACTCAGGTGGGGCCACCTGACGGAGATGTGATGAACGAGCGTTTCGTGCAATTTGTGCAGAAGGCAATTTTTCGTGGCAATGCGCATACAATAAGCGAAAATTTATGGCTAGAACATAGGCTGCCCACCAAAGTATTTTGAAAGAGGTTAACTTCGGTGCGTGCTACGGTTCATAAATCTGAGTTGCGCGAATCTGAATCTCACTCCACAAATATCTTCTCCTCATTCTTGATCCCCATTATGAAACACTGGTTCCCCGAGGGCGCAAATAGCTGAAATCGGATCTCATTTGCTAACCAAGCGTCTCTCTTCTTTAAAGTATGATAATATTGAGCGCCATACCATGAATTACAAAATAAAAGACGAGGAAGTAACAGCACGAACACATCCCCACAGGACAGACGCATATGAATAAAGTGCGAACGTGTACATGAATGCGCACGGTGACATAAATTAAAGGGACACTAAAGTCATATAACAATTTACGTCAGAGTGAAAGCTTAATGTATGACAACATCTAAAACGACTGTATTGTCAACAACAGTGCCCCACTTACCGAGAAATTAAAGTAAATGCACAAGAATACAAGCGCCGCACTAGGAAATTTTCAAAATGATCCCGATGCCATCAAATAGACCGCCTACAATTAATCACTTGTAATCGATCTGATTGCACTAAATGAAGAACGTTCCGTACACCAAGAGACGCAATAAAATGCTGCTTGTTCGTTTCTGTTTGCTTCAAGAAAAAAAGAACCGTCGGACATTACTATGGGGAATGGCACGAGTGGTTCGAAAATTCCATTTTCGCGTGGTTAAAAGGGACAGGTGGTGCCATCTAGCGGGACAAAGTTGAAACAAAAGCGTCTGCAATCTCGAAGCCAATGGTGGGAAATTGATCAATGGTCATTGCTGCTGTGGCTCCCGCTGCTTTCGGTCTGCTGCTACTAGTGCAGTAAAGCCGGGCAACGTTGTGCACGGCAACAGTGACATCAGGCGGTCCGGTCGGTCTGTTTCTTGAGGCGGGTAACTTGAAGTCCGCTAAACCGACGCGGAGTACTAAAAGGTGATATTATTTCAAAATAGGCCCTTCCTTGGCAGAAAAGTAACACTACGAGGTTTCTGGAATGCCATTTCAACAATCAACGTCGACTTATTACTTAACATCAGTGTCCCTTTAACGTACACTAAAATCACCCAGTACACGGGCCCAAGGCATTTAACCTGCATCAAAATGCAACTACCATGGCCGGGATTGAACAAGCGACCCTCGAGTGAGTAGTTGAGCAACGCGATCACTACTCGATCGCGGTGGATATTTTTTTCGTTGTAAGTTAGAATTTTGTTTTCCTAAAGTGCCTACTTGCTTCCGTTCTGCATAAAACAAAAGCTCTATTATCAGCCCCCCTTTCTATGTTCTTGTTCTTAAAACATAAAAAGGAAAGAAAAATAAACAAAAACAAGGTGAATGAAAAGAAAAAGCGATAAGATAACAGGAGTAACAGTAGTCCTCGTTTCATTCATATCTCCTACGGAAGGCGGTGACCGCGCCGAACACTTGACGTGTAGAATACACATATTTTGACACTGCCTCTATTGAGGCTGTGTTTTCCCTCTGATTAGATACGCTTTTTTTCTCGAAGACCAACCAGCGTTTGCCAATAATAGCGGGAAAATTTCTGCAGATCAAGATTGACACAAAAATCTTATGCGTTTGTGGTGACGAGCTTCAGCGCAAGATTTTTGGTGGCCGCGGGTTTGACTCCGGACGGGGCGGTCGATTTTTGACAGAGGCGAAATGGTGAAGGTCCATGTATTGGGCGACATCAGTGCATGTGAAATAACATCAGACAGTGAGAACATTAGAATAATAATAATAATAATAATAATAATAATAATAATAATAATAATAATAATAATAATAATAATAATAATAATAATAATAATAATAATAATAATAATAATAATAATAATAATAATAATAATAATAATAATAATAATAATAATAATAATAATGTTATTTTTGTTTTTGTTGTTGTTGTAGTAAATACTTTTTCTTGAATTTTTTCCTCCAGATTGCTGCTTAGGCTGATGGAAGGGAACATTCCCTCGTGCACATGGGAGAGTGAGTGGTGTGAGAAAGAGGGTCTTAATGACACCGCATTTGCTCGCTCGCAATCCGTTCCTCCATGAAACCCTCTACCGTCAAATACACACTACGCAAAAATAAGAAAAAGAATAAAAGCTCCATGTGCTTCAAGCCACCTTCCTCACATTATCGTCAAGCAGTTCTGTAAAGACAACTTGCGTTCGAAAATTTGCATCGAAAACACAAAAACTTCTTTAAAAGCTAAATATCAAACTATACTATATATCATTTCGATTCCCTCAGCGAGTTCGATGTATGTGGTTTCGACGATAGTACGCGTTTGTTTTTGCAATTATCTGTTCCATAAATGCGGTCACTGATGCCGGTAATAGATATAGCGCTTAGCAGCATATCGCATGAAACATTAGGCTGCCACGCACAGCAGATCAGCCTACATCTAAGGAAGGGGCATTCATACTGAGTAAGCTGTACCAGGAGTTTGTTTCTTACCCACCCATATGAATCATAAAATATATTTGAAACCTAGTGAACGCTCGACATCCAAATGGTCCAAGTGTAAAAATCAAAGTTTTAGCTTTGCAACATATTTGCACAGCGCAAGACTACGAGTATAGTTACGATGTAACTACAGAAGAAGAGACAAGGACAGAAAGAGCTTTGACTACAGCGAGTAGTGCAAGTTGATGTGCCCGCAATCTTTATCACAGCTTGTCTAAGTGTGTAATTAAACGCAGAGTGGCGCGGGCGTTTGGGTAGAGCACTAAACATCATCCTTCCTTCCTTTTTTTTTTATAAAGTCTACCTGAGCACCTAGTGGAGCTCATATCACCTCTTCACCAACAGAAAATTCTCTGGCCTCCTTCAGCCTTAGATAACAATTACTTTATCTTACGACATGAAAACGCAGCTTAGCACAATAAGAGCAGCAATTAACACACACACAACAAAAATTACCATCATAAACGTAAATATCTTATATCTGCAAATAAATAGTAGTAATCATGACCTAAATTCACGTAAATTACGAGACAATATCTTTAAGGAAGAAAATAAGTGTAAATTGAAGAGCACGTTTTTAGACAGAACATTATTGATCAGAAAATGGTGCCAAGGAAGGAATAGGGGGTGCTGTTATTTGTAAATGTAACGTCTTTTGCATTGTTGTCTGCTGGTTCTCATTAATAATTTCGAAGGGTAGAACTGTTACTTTTTTGAGCACAGTACGTGCTAACTTCGCACAGGCGGCTCGTGTCATCACAGCAGTGGTTTTCCTGCTTCGTTGTACAATGCACTTAAGCTTAGTTGACTAGGATACTAATTCGAGTCTACATACAGCAACGAAATTATTTATCTCGCTCTGTTGTTTGCAATGAATATTCAATTTTTGGAATTTTATCCCAAAACGTCTTCAAGCAAAAAAAAGAACGAAAAAAATATGCGAGAATAGAGTACAAACTATCCCACTCCGTCGCGACTTTGCAGCGAGGTGAAAATTTGGAGGTGAAAACAACTTAATGTTTATCGCTATTCCTTCAGCAGATATTAACTGAATAGATATTATTGCAATTCCTTCAGCAGTTCGCAGTTATTGCTATGTTCTGCAGCGATGGAATCCAAGACAATAAAAAAAAAGGCACGAAAAACAGGAGCGGAGGCAAGCTTACCGGCAATACAGCTTTGTAAGGAAAAAACTTTGTGGATTTGTAAACAAGGACAATAGGTAGAAACGTATGTGTGTCATCCCAGATAAGCAAAAAAAAAAAGCTTTACTCTTCTTCCCCGTGCAAACAACCACGTTCCACGATTTGAATATTCCAAGACCCAGGGAACTAGACAGCGTAGGTAGCAACATTGCCTCTCTGGTAATCTACGAAACAACTCAACACACTCGCTATAGTGAAAGCTTAGTGGCTTTTACTGGAGACCCGCACAGCGTGAAAATAAACAATGCGGCTTGAGAAATAAATTGCAAATCAACCACAACGGAAATTACAAACGTCCTTCTTTTAAACCGACATAACCCTTCGCAAATGCTTGGGCCAGCACCTCGTCGCACCTTCTCAAACACAAGCCCAGAAATAAACAAACCTGCAGTTCAGTTTCGGTGGTGATGAAACTCCGACGTATAACGTATAATTCGGGTCTAGTTTATATAGTTTTATGACCTATTTTTTTTTCAACATGTACTTTTGTTCGTTGCATACCTGCAGGGTAATCTGGTGGTTATAATGCTGGACAGCTAACCCAAAGGCCGCGGTATTGAATCCCGACCGCGGTGATCACATTTCGATGGAGCACTGAAATTATAGCGCCTGAATATACTTAGATTTAGGAGCACCTTGAAGAACACTAAGTGGTTAACACTTCCCGAGCCCTACACTCGGTGCCTCCCCCCCCCCCCACTTTATTGTGGTATTGAGAATAAAACCCCAACAAGTATCATGTTGGTTACATGCAAACTATGACCTCGATTCAGCAGTGAAAAGTCCGGGGAGTTATTTGCCTGACTTTTGTGTACAGCTTAAAGCGCGAACACGCTCAAATCTTACGCAGCACACAACTGGAAGGTCAGGATCTACCTCCGAGCAATCGGAGAAAAGCAATCAAGCTACGGCCGACAACTTATATTAACGCAGTCGTGTAGTGCATGCTGGTACACACGTACCTTTGGTCACAGGCCCTCGGTCCGACAGCCAGCGAGGAAAAGAAAGGGAGGGTAGCAATCGCAAAACGCTGCGCTGGTCCTTATGGGGCCGAGTGATCGCTAAGGGCGTTCGGGCCGCTACTGCTGCTTGCTGCTGCTGCTCCTATCTCGAACGCCCAGTGCATGTAGACGCGTCGCGTGATAGCTGCAAGACGAGCAGGGGCGAGCGAGATTATCGTGACGTTAGGAGGAGAGTGAGGGCTTGTCTGTTTCTCGCGTCCTTTGTGCGCTTTTTCGTGCACTTCCTACAGATCCACGCTTTCGAGCAAATCCCTGCCCTTCTACTTGTGCCTTCTTTCTTTTGTTTTATATGCATTGTGCATCACTGTCCTCGACGATGCTCAGCGTCAACCGCGTTCGACTCTTCTAAGGACGGACTGCGTCCCTTCCATCGTCTCTAATGTCTCGAAATAGCGTTCCTTTCATTGTCTTGGTTCGTATAACAGGTGCTCAATTCGTTTTCAGTTGCCCCTTGTTTTTAATGAAGCCAATTTCACTGCCATGTCTCACCTGTTGACCAGAAGGTCGTAGAAACGAATCCCGGCGGCCGCATTTCAATGGAGGCAAAATGTTAGAGCATGGTGTTGTTGAATCTAAGTGCACAATAAATATCGTCGAAATTTTCGGAGCTCCCCATAACGGTATTCCTCATAGCGACATCTTGCTCTTGGGATGTAAAAACCTCAATGATTATTAAAATCCTTCTTTCACGATGAGGAGGTACAGCATGCAGATGCAACGCAATGTCGCTCAAAAAGATATATTTCTGCAGCTTAACACCGAAACTTCGTTCGTACTGTACTATTTGCAAAATAAAGAGAGAAAAGCTTCGAAATATGATTCATATACCTCATCAGCTTTATTACACAACGGAGCACGCTTGCCAGGGCAGTTACTAAAACCTAAGATGACTTGGCAAAATAACTTTTTATGAACCAACGTAGAAAATACTTAGATGTCTTAGTTCTCCACTTTGTCACTGTTATCGCATGCGTGTATGTTAAAAGATCTTTCTATAGATAACTATGGATCTTCGCAGAAACTCCTGTATAACGTTCGTCGAAAGATATCGCATGTGAGCTTTCTATTGATACTGTTTTGGTCGGTTGGTTCGATAAGGCTGTTTCGTCATCGTCTTCTTCGAGTTCTATACACGTAGGAATGCGCAAAAAGAAGGACAGTAATCCGCTTGGTGTAACATGAAGATCGCGACATGCCGTCATGGAAAGCTAACCGAGTTCACATGCGAAAGGACACCAGATATTTCAGAGCGCTGTCTTCTGCGTTACGTTGCGCTTTTTTGTTCACCTGTGTGAATGGCAAGTAACCTTCCTAACAATCTTGAGGAGGAAAAATGTTTCTCGGGGGAAAAATACCAGAAGATCTCTTATGCCTTCACCCAACAAGACTCAAAGGCGAACTTTGTCCTTTTTTTTTTCTCAGTCGATTTGTCTATCCTCCCGCCGAGAGCTTTCTGCCCTTAGCTTGGTATGGTACTGAGCCCAGGATCGAAAGCATTGCTGTCTGTCTGCACCTCACGTATGATTTATTCCACTGGGAGAACACGAGAACTCAAAAGCAAACTGAAAGTGTTCTCTTCAGAGCCGGCGTGTTTTAAAGGTCGAACAGCTAGAAATAAGAACATTGCCATCTAGTGTCATAGAGCGTTTTCGGTGCGCTGAGAGCAGCTGGAAACATTTTGGAGTAATGTCGCCTAAAAAGCGCCATAGGCACGTCACGAAAGGATTCACACGAATTTCAAAACGTCACGTTCTCCATATGATGTGTGGAGCACATTAGAGGCCCAGGCTGTCATATGACGTCGTCGTCCCATGTGGCTTGGCGTAACGCTGGCGAAACGACGTATAGCGTAGCCATCTGTAGCATACTGAGCACTCGATAGCGCCAGGGAAAAGTCTTCTTCGTCTTTACACTTCCACATGTCTGTTTCATACATGGAAGATAACATGCATTAAGAGCGAATAAGGAGGATAACAAAGTGACTAAGCAACAACTGGAGGACGGTGCAACTTGGAGTGGAACGCAATGTGATTTGAACAACATCAATAGTTTGGGGGACCACAGGATGGTTTTGATAGCTAAAACGGGCAGCTGATATTCTAATTGTATTCAAACGGAAGATAAAGGTTCGTTATCAAAGAAGAGGAAATGCAGTCGAAGATGGCAGAGCCAACGGCAGAGTAAGATGGAGTGATGAAATTGGGGAAGCTCGTAGGGAATAACATGGAATCATCTGACACATGATTGAGTAAACGGGAGATCATTAGGAGGCCTCTTCGTCCAGCTGTGGACAAGACACGTTGATGATGATGATTATTATATAATGATTGCATTATATTTATTTCACTGAACACTCAAACACCTAAAACACAATTTTTTCCCTTTGCAGCTATGAGCTTGTCAATGAAATCGATCACCTGGCGTAAATTATTTTCATGCAGAAAAATAAACGACATTTGTTAACACTGTGCGTATACAGAACGTGGAAACGCCAACAGTGACAGCTCCCACATGGCAATGTGCTTCACTAAACATTGAATCTGCATTTACAAATAGAGAGAATAATAAGGTTGAGTGAAAGGCAGGGAGGTTAACCAGATGAAAATTTCCGGTTTGCTACCCTGCACTGGGGAAAAGGAAACGGAATAGAAAGGTAAGGAGGAAAAATAAATAATGGAATGTTTTTTTTTCTAGCCATTTACAAATATTTTCGTACTAAATATTTGCTTACGTTCTCAAAATACTGCACACTCCTGCCTGAAGTGTGGCGTTCAGTGACAGTATGTTCTTAAAGTGGCCCTGCAGCACTTTTTGAGCATGGTCAGAAAACGCTAAAGATCAATAGTGGAGGCTCCCGAGTACACGCGTGCCAAGTGTTATAGTGCAACACGCAGTCTGGAATTCATAACAAATTATCAAAGTCAGCTAAAGATTGCTTTCTCTTTCCTCGACAAATGATGGAAGACGCTAAAAAATCAATCGTAGAAGGCCATCTATCAACCATTGGGTGATTCGAAAATAGCGTGCTCGGTCGTTACAGAGACCACCACGGGAGGCCGTGACTTGTCCACGCATGCTCGCGCGATCGCAGTGAGAAAGCCACGCATTCGAAGAAAAAAAGAAGAAAAGTGCGCAATGTCACGAGGAGTGCGTGACGTATTTTCTTTGCCCCTGCCATCTCTCTCTGCTTAGCTTCCAGCACTTTCGTCAGGACGAGAAAAGAGAGAATGCGATTGCAGCGTGCAACAAATCTTCGTAGCTCTGCAGCTGATACTGGTCGTAATCTTAAAATTTTTGCGGCGTTAAATTTGTGAGGCGATAAGCTCTTCCAGTGAATTCATTCTATGGTTACTTTAAAAAGTGTTTCAGGGCCCCTTTAAGTATATAAAAATCACAGCATATTTACGGAGTGCATGATGATGAGTGGGGCGAAGCGTCCGTCATTCCGTCAGCGCCTCCATCCATTCATTCGTCTGCCCGTTCTTGCTTCCGTCCGTTCGGGCCTCCGTACGTCGGTCGGTGCGTCCGTCCATCTGTCCATGCGTCCATCTGTGCGTCCATTCGTGCGTCCTCTCGTCCATCCCTGCGTTCGTCCATCCATCCATCCGTCCGTCTGTGCGTCCGTCTATTCATCCGTGCATCTATCTGTCCGTTGGTCCATCTATGTGTCTGTCCATCCATCCGTCCATCTAGTATGAACACTCCAAGTACCGCCATGTGGCATCTTTTAATCATATATTCATGATATAGAAGTGCCGCCATCCAGCAGACATTCCAAGGACTAAACGAGAGGTGGCACGGCTGGACTGGAGGAGCGCCACGTGCGCACTCTGTTAGGGTCTGCGCTTCGTGTCTAGTTCCCACCTTTCACCGCTGCTAGTTCATGGCACTGCAGCCACACCCTCGCTAAATCTTTATAAAACCAAGGAGGTCACGCCCAGCGAGTTTAACGTGGCAACCCTTTCTGTTCAGATAGTGCTCAAAGTGCGTCCTTCTGTTACTAGTTTTTTTTTAAAATAAGCATCAAATTGAAGGCAAATGTTATTGAAGATTAAGTCACCGATACTCGCCTCTGTAGGTTATTTCAGCACAAACAACTATATTTGTATTTATCATTTATGTGCGAGGGTTTCCTCCTCAAAACAAGGAGGCCGCGCGTGCTGCTTCTCTAGTCCAGCCGTGGAGGTGGCTAGCAATTGCTGCTGCTGCTACTACTACTACTACTACTACTACTACTACTACTACTACTACTACTACTACTACTACTACTGCTGCTGCTGCTACTACTACTACTACTACTACTACTACTACTACTACTACTACTACTGCATACATCGCGGACGCACGACCCACGGCTGAAGAAGCCTCGCCGCTAAAGTATATACCCTTGTCGAGTTCATTACCGTCCCGTTGGCTGTAAAACGTGATGCTTCAGCAGTCCATTGTACGAAACAGTCTGGCGATTTCGTGACTGCGAACGTCTACAAAAGACCAATTCTATTTATTCACGCTTATAACGCAAACATTACAAGGCTAGCGTCTTAGTGGTGACGTTAGAACTTATTCTGGAAAAACGGTACAGATCAAACCCTGATTCAGCAGTGAGCTTTCTGTTTATTGGTCTGAAAATTCGTTACCTCCTTTAATACACGAGGTGTTTTTATTGTTGCTTGTGTTTAAAGCTGCAAGTGCATTGGCGCACCAGGTAAAATGCATACGTCCTTGTCTTCTTCCTCTTCCTTGTCTTCTTCCTCTACCTTCATTTCGTTGCTGTTAAACTTTGCGCTCGTTAATGGATTCCCATATACTGTCGCATTTGAAGCATATACGAAAGCAGCGCGATGTCATAGCAGCCAGTTCTCGAGCGTCTTTTAGCGACTAAAGCTATTTCAAACTGCCTTCATCATCAACATTGTCTTTGTCATCATTAGTGTCTATCACATAACGAAAGCCTCCTACAACAATCTTTATTTATTCCTGCCTGCAGGTAGCCGACTGTAGCCTCTCTATAGATCTTCTTTAATCCCACCACTACATAAAAATATTGAATTTTATAAGATGCAATTTATATAGTATGTAGAACGCTCCAAGCTAAGCTTGTCAAATCGAATTGCGCCCGCGTGGAGCTGTGCTCTTTGTTTCTTTATCAATATCCTGCTATTATAAAACAACAATTAAAAAAAAAGACCGTAAGAAGCTTTCATGCGAGGCTAACACATAGCCTAAAATTCTACGTCATAGGCACGTCATCGTCATGCAAAAGGTTGAAGTGTGTCGAGTTTAGAGGAAAATTTTTCGTTTTCCCAACCTGTCTATCTTTCGCTGGTCATTTTAAATATAAAACACGGGGTAAGACAAGAGACCGTAGAAGTGGGCTACCGAGAATTCTCCGGAAACAATAGCTCGCTCGACATGACCCTCTCATATTTCGCTCGCCACTGAGCGTCGAATGCGAGCTTATGCCGCAAGAGCTGCCCTTCTTCGTCTGACAGAGCTACGCGGTCGAGGGCATGTTATTTCTGGAATGATGGATTTAAGCCTGTTTCGATGAAAACAAAAGCTTGCTTGCGCCAATTTCTTTTTCTTCTCTCTCCTTTTGACCCTGGACCCCTCGCAGTAGCGGACAAAACACAGCTTTAAGAATAAACAAAGTACTCGAATATGTAATTGCACACACGTTGTAAACTTGCCTCTCCAGAGAAGGTCGAGTGAAGTCAGTTTCAGATAAAGATCCAGCGTATATGGTCTGTCAATTTGGCAGGAAGTTGAGAAATGCCTTTCGTTTTGAAGCAGCGAACCGATCATTATTAAACTTGCTTTTTTAAAGTTGAAAAAAGTGCCGCCATGTCCACGAAGTGAATGATGATGAGTGGGCGAAGCTCTGGAGGAAAACCTGGTAAACCATGAATCTTCCGTACATTTTGCCCACTCGATTTTATTACAATGCTTCCCCCTAGCGTACATCGCTGCGCTAAATCGAACGATTGCCTTCCACCAATGACACCTGCCATATGTGACATCATTCCTATTTTATAACATCTCGCATCTTTCATCATCAACTACAAGTGCCGCCGTCTAGTTTATAACATCTTGCATCTTTTCATCATCAAATACAAGTACCGCCATCTAGTGAACACTGCAAGAACTAAACGAGAGGTGGCTACATACAAGGGACGCTACCACCATCTAGTGAACACTGCAAGAACTAAACGAGAGGTGGCTACATACAGGGGACGCACAGCCCACGCCCTAAGGAGCTTCGCCCCTAAAATTAAAGTCTAGAGATCATTACGTAAGAACAAGGACCGCATAAAACAAAGATGGAGCTCAGTCTTCGAGAGCTCGGAGTGTCATCATCGAGTTTACGCTCCCCAGATAGTCTGCGATGCTGCGGTTAGCTTAGATCTAACTGTCCCCACGTGATAAGCGTTCCATGGTGTTGTCCTAAGGTTTGCACTTCTCAGAATGCTTTCAATAAAGTTCTTTATGCTGTACTGCAGAGCGTGATACAGGATTGGGTGTTTGATACCAGTCGCAACGGTCGCAGTCGAAATACCAAAGGCCCGTGTTTTGTGCGATGTCAGCCAAGTTAAAAAAAACACAAACAAGATGGCCAAAAATTTCGAAGCTTACCCTGCATACTGTAGTTTTGCTATATACCACATTTTTTGATCGCTAAATGTGTTGACTGTTTCGTGAAAGTGATTGTAAAGCCAAGACGTGTGCTTCATTCTTGGCCGTGTTGGTATCCACGGAGGTGGAATTAAAAAAAATAACAACACATCCGCGTACTTAAGTTTGGGTTCAGCCTGAAACAAACTCATTACGAAAATCGTTCCACATTAACCCACTACGGCGTGCCTTATACAAGTAAGCATATTGGCGTTTTGTCGCATGGACATTTAGAATTCTCTACATTTTTAAATTGTATGGTCGTTCGAAACACATTTCCAATAAAGCTTTTGTAGAATTCAGTGTCGCTGATGTAGCACTGGAACAAAATTTTCAAGACGAGATAACTTAGATTTGTGTAAGCACACACGCCGTCTACAGAATGTCAAAGGTTAATAGGTCGATATAGCCTAGAATATGTTTATTATCAATATATATTTTGTTCCACGCAACAATTTCAACTTCATGCGAGAGCGAGCACCCTCATGAATCGACTTATAAAGTTTGAATGCAAACAGCGAACAATCGGCTAAGTTATGAGTTTGTGTTGACATACCATGCTCCTTGCATGTGCTGTGGGCCCTCGCTCGTGTTCGTGTAAATCGATGTGGCGCCCCTCCATGGAGGTTTTGAAAACTCACCTTCAATGAAATAACAGGGCGGTCGTAGAGGGGGCTTCATTTGCAGTGCACGGCTCATTCATGGGTCACACGGCCGGTTGGAGGTGACAGCATACAGTTCATCGCTGCATTACTCAAATGCCTTCTCCCTTTTTGTTGCTTCCTCCTCCCCTCCTCCTCCTACTCAAATGCTAGTTGCATCAATGTTGATATAAGTGGCGAGACGGGCTTCGTCGGAATATTCAGACTTGCTTACTTTTCGCACATGCTTGAGAAATTTCAGGAGCGAGAAATCGATTGTCGGGCAAATAACCTACTTTGGTAGTGTCTTGAAGAAAACACCATGGTATCCTGAACGCAACACACTGTCTAAAAGTGTTCTAGCTGTCACGAGAGAATAATGCGAGAAGCTAAGATGAATTTTTTTTCGCCGTGACATACAGAGCGTTTCCGGAAAATCTCTCCCCCCACCCCCACCACAAAAAAGAGATTTTTGACAACGCCCCTGGGCTATGAATTATCGTGCTTTTTTTTCGTAGCGCCGGAACCTCGCGTCATATCTGTGTAATTATGACTCGAACAGTTACAACGGAGCGAACCTTACCACTCAGATTTGCTGCGACATGACGTGCGACATTGACAGCGATTGCTCGTATAACAGCCACTATACTAATAAAACGAATGTGATGTCACGTTTCAATCCTTAAGTGCTGTAGATCATTACCCAAGGAAAGCTATTCCAGTCCTTTGATGTTCCACGTGCACCAGGATAAACAATTATGGGACACAATGGGGGCTCAAATTTAGGTGCGCAGTCTTAAAATGCTGGCTCTTGGATAGGGATAGGATGGTACCATGATATCTGTTGGAAGTGGTGCGTGAAGGAACTTGCGGGAGAGATAAAAACTAGTTGACGGCATGACGGAAGTTTGGCAATCTCTCTTGTTTTTTAGTTTCCAATAGCTGGCGGTGTTCGAAAAAAAAAACAGAATTAGAAAACGTTGTTCCCGGCTTTGCACGTGCTCAAGCATTTTAATAAGGTTACGCTTGAACGCTCCAAAATTGCACGTGCGTATTCGAGTTAATGCATGAGTAATGAGCAAATAACTTGCGATTTTACAAGTGGGGGTGCTTATTCGATAATACAAAGAAAAAAAAATCAACTAGAACACTTTGAACAATATCTCGTTGTGTACGTCAGCCGTTAAGCTGTTTCTCTCTTTTTTTTTTTGGTGGGAGAGATGGAAGAGCTCTTTTTTTATATTCCTTTTTATCGCGTGGTTTCATGATACCTTGTTTGTTCAAAGAACACCACCTGGTGTTCTTTAACACACACGTAAACATAAGTACACGTTTAAAAGCGTGGTGGTTTGGGCCGGTTGGTATGACATGACGATTGTTGTAGTGCGAGAACAGAACGACTTTTTCTTGCCCCTTTGTCGTCGTTCTGTTCTCGCGCTATAACAATCGTCAGGCTAAGTATGAACGGGCGGCTGAAAATTCGTTTTCAGAAAAATGCGACTGCTACAGCTGGGATAACATCCCGCCACTTTCGGGTCAGTGGTCCAGAGCACGATAACCCATGGTCCACCGCGACTACTCAATATTAGAGTATTTGGGGCCCTCTATAGTTACAGCTGAAAGAGATTAGATTTAGTCCTTAATCGAATCCTAATTTCATACGCATAGTCGCAAGTACTTAGTTCCCTAATATTTACAGCAAGAATATGGTAGAGAACAAAAAAAAAATAGTGTACTTCGAGTACATTCACCCTTACTAAAGGACATAGAACACGGCCAAAAAAGTATTTCAGTTAACGCTGCGTAATACGCTTTCTTTTTCTTTTAATTAGGCATGCATATACCTGTGAGAAGCGGCCGTAAGTTCGTGCACGCTCCTAAAATCCTGACACGTATGCACTGCTCTGGCGAATAATGTAATCAGCAGTTGATCTTTTTTTTTGCGCTGACATCAATCGACGAAGGGTTTAAAGCTGTTCTTGCAATTTCTCGTAGCGGGCGCACGGCACTTCAGCATTTCCCAAGCTCGATGTGGCGGCATTGAGCCGCGTTACTAGGCGATGTATATATATATATATATATATATATATATATATATATATATATATATATATATATATATATATATATATATATATATATATATATATATATATATATATATATATATATATATATATATATATATATATATATATATAATGTTACGTTTTCCGCAATAGACTACTGCGTAAGCACTTATTAAACCTTTTTTTTTGTTTATACGGCACCGTTCATGTAGATGTAGTCGTTTTGCTGCACCAGAGTGCGTACTATGTCAGGGCTTTGTTTCGAATGAGAGGAAGCCGTCACGGTGGTACAATGTTCGCGGTGCTCGAATACTGATTCGAAGGCCCCTTTTCTGTACTAATAAGTGAAAAATAAACTTGAAATTTGAAGGTCGTGGGTTCAAACCCGGCAGTGGAAATGACCTTGCCATGGAGGCCCCTGAGCTTAGATTAAGGTATACACGTTGACTCCAGTTGTGCGAAATTTCCGGAGCCTTCGACTTCTGCGCGCCTCGTGACCATATCGTCGTTTTGGCACGTACGACCCCAGATATTGTCATTAGAGGGAGAGAGGACGCAAAGGAAGGGTAGGGAGGTTAAATATGTTGTACATGCGGCTTTTTGTTGGCAGAGTAGAAGCGAGAATAAAAAAAAAATGTTTGGTCATAGTTTTCATGAGAACACAAATGAGCGGTGTTTAAAATGACCAGGTACGTGTTTGAATTCTTTGAAATATTAGAAGAAAAACGTTAGTGTAACTATTGACATCTTTTTCAAGGATTACACAAAGGTTTTTGTTTGTTCTTGCCCGTTTCATGTGTACTTTTTATATTTTCATATGTATATTTATTTTTGGTACATGAATAACGTACCAACTGAATGAAGTCCTTATCTTGCCTCTTCAATAAACGTCCCCAATCTCGCTCACACTACTGTTTTTCGCCGTTGTGTGGTCGCAAATGCTACTAGCATTAAAGAATTAAAGTTTAATTCTTATAAACTTATACGTTTTGTGAGAAGAAAACGCCGGGTGTTGGGCGCTAAGGAAAGCAAGTGTACACAATGAAGATTACATAATTCTAGCTGGAGAGGAAGGATAGCTGATGATTGGGAGATGCTTTCATCTTATTACAGGGGATCGATACGCTGACGACGATTATGATCCCTGGCGAACACAGAGACTACAAGGGACTAAAATTATCGTGAGTTGGGAGAGGCTCACATGAGCGTCTTTATATACTGAAACGTGGGCTCGACACACATTCAGGCGAAGTTTTTTTTTTACGACAAAGTAAGAAAACGTGTTTTTCTCGTTATGACAATATACGCTCGAAGAGGCACTCAGTTTTACATATTGTTCCTTGCTTTTTGAAAAGGCCTTTGCTAATAACGCATTTTTGTTGTTTGAGTAGTTTCGTGCAATTAACCCCTGTTCTGATGGTAAGAACGTCGATAAAGTTTAATATAGACTGTGAGAACTACGCTTCTCTTGTTCTTTCTCTCACACAGAGCTCTCCAACTCCACTTCGGCGTACTTTTTGTTTTATGGGTTTGGTCGAAAGCTGCATGCATATCAGTTCTAGTAAATAGACAAGAAGCGGCATTAACAGTTGATTCGCGTATTTTATTACATGAAAAGAAAGAAATCTACTTGGCATTAAAGACTGGCATAAGAGCAGCCAGCTGCTCCTCGAAATTGAAACAACAATGTAAAAAAAAACTTATCAACGAAAACAGGGAGTGCAGGGTTTGTAAAAAAAAAAAAACGTGTTCTTGGTCCATTCTTATAAAAAGCATACCACATCCGATTGGATGTGTCCTCAGTGGGAAGAATTAACAAAAATATGATACTAAGGATAAATTTTCGTAGAAAAAAACTCCATGCGCTTCATACAACTAGTGATGCAGTCAACTATCATTGTCAGGAGACTTCAGGCGGCCGCGATTTATTTATCTGCGTGAACTCTGCTGTAGAGTAATTTCGAGTATTCTGTCAACAAAGCATGGAGCGGCATCGCTACACAACGTTGAATTAAGAGCTACCACTTGTGAAATTTCCACGTTCTGTTGCTTTTGTATACGTGCTTGATGGGTTTATCCTGTCAAGCATCAAAAACCGAACGGAGTAAATAATCGTAACCATTCTATAAACGGCTGTTTGCAGCATTTGCAAGCAGAGTACAGAACGCTACATATTAAGACTGAACACCACTTGATGTTTATGTTCTCGCGCTTACTCCTATACATACTTATGTGTAGCTGTCCGTTCAAGATAAAGGCGACTAGAATCAAAGCGCATTACATCGCATCGTTCGTATACCGAAATTTCGTCAATTTCAAACTTTAAATGTATCTTTAACATAAGTGCGATTACTAACAGGAAACCAGGCAGATTACAAAAAAAAAAAGAACAAACCGAATCAAGAAATGCTTTACAGAGGTCATATGTTCGCAACAGGTCACCGTTGATCACCGGTCTTCACCAAGCCGTCACGACGAAACAATTTTTTTTTCATTGACTCGTGCCACTGCACACTCTGTAGAAGTCAGCTGGGCAGTACATGGGTGTCACTGTCTTTCGTTACTGCGGCAATGTCCAGGAGATCATGCGCACGCCCTAAAGAAACGTCTCTACGCCGGCAATGGGGGCCTGTCGATTCTTCTCGGGGACGGTGTGCTTCTCAGTGTGCGAACGCGTAGTCTCTGCCTCAAGCCTTCGGTGCCCACGATGTAATCGAACGGGACGCCGATACCGTTTGCGGTACCCCGAGGGGCGAGTGTCGGTATCAGCGGCGCGTTCCGGCCCGTCACTGCGTTGCCCGGCACAGGTAGTTCCGGTCGCTGAGGGAACCTCGGGAGCGGCGTTGAAAACGGCCTGCGCAGGGGAGGCGCCGGTGCCACAGCCTCCGCCTTCACCATGGTGACCCCACCCGCGGGGTTGACTCGCACCGCAAGGTAATCGTCGGGGAAGTACACGCCCGCAAACCTGCGAGAAATGGTTGGTGAACACCAGTTGCGGAAGCAAGGAGGAGGAGGAGGAGGAAGAAAGTTTAAGCGGAAAGACAGGGAGGTTAGCCAGTTCATAGACCGGCTGGCTACCCTGTGCTGGGAAAACGGGTGAGGGGAATAAAAGATGTTAAAAAGAATTGTTGCGAAGAGAGAGAGAGAGAGAGAATTTATAAAAAAAACTGCGACAGAGGAAAGGCAACATCAAAGAGTATAAGGCACATAAGTCTGTCTCTGAGGCTAGTTGCCCGCAAAAAGCATAGCAAAGCTTTCAAAGCCTTCTGGGCTGAGGATGGGATCGGCCAATGACACGGAAGAGTGTCTGATGAAAGCGTGGATCTGAGTTCGTCAAGCCGCTTATTTTGCCAGCGGCGTTTCTCTTGTGACATTGGGGTAAAGCGTGGTTGCAAGGGGTGAGGAGTTTCTGTATTTCAGCAATAGTGATGTCTCACGTTGGTACCCCATATAAAAGCAGAAAAAACTGAAAAATGGCAGATATCATGCCTTGTGTGAACTCGTTTCACGCAAAGTCGTCAGCAAAGCCGTCTATGATGCATTTTCTCCGTTCAGCCGTAAAGCCAGCGCCTACGTTAGAGCACAGACATCAGTATTATCAAAACGAATTACACTTTACGTTGCGATTATGTGAGTACCACACCTATCTTTCAATCGCGTATTCCTCCGGGGTCAAGCAACGTTTGAATATAGCTCACTGAATCATATGAATATTAATGTAATGTTTATTAGACTGCCATAAAAGCAGAGCCAATACTGGAACTACACTTTACGTTAACCCTACATGACGCCTGTTTCATAGAAATGCATGTGTAATGTTTATCGCCTAGTTATAAAAATTATATAGCCTGCATGGCAACCACAATTCATGTTGCCACGACATGAAGTCATCTTATAATTTTTTTTTCCAAAGCAGTTTCAAGACCTACCATGGTTGTGCCACACAAAACCTGGGAGCCACGTAGAACGCTCTAGGTTCGATTCCTGCTGGTATGGAGAACCTTAATGTTCAATTCCTGCTGGGATACTTACATTTATTCTTTGCGTTCCTATATGATGAACGCTGCCGATGTAGATTTTTTTTTATGAACGTTCTCGCACTTATATTACCAATGGCTGTGCTTAGGTAGGTATACACTCCAATCTCCTGTGGTGCACACTCGCATACAGAGGCCAATTGTTACATGAAATAAGCCATACGTGTCTAGAAGAACAGGTATGAAGAAGAACGCGACAGTATTTTCACGTCATTCATGTCATGATCAGAGAGTCACATTCGACAAACACTCTTACTTTTCCATGCACATTTAGGTCTATACCAAATTAGGGAGGTGACCACAAAAGCAACAAGACGTAGGCAGATAGATAGATAGATAGATAGATAGATAGATAGATAGATAGATAGATAGATAGATAGATAGATAGATAGATAGATAGATAGATAGATAGATAGATAGATAGATAGACAGACAGACAGACAGACAGACAGACAGACAGACAGACAGACAGACAGACAGACAGACAGACAGACAGACAGACAGACAGACAGACAGACAGACAGATAGATAGATAGATAGATAGATAGATAGATAGATAGATAGATAGATAGATAGATAGATAGATAGATAGATAGATAGATAGATAGATAGATAGATAGATAGATAGATAGATAGATAGATAGATAGATAGACAGATAGATAGATAGATAGATAGACAGACAGACAGACAGACAGACAGACAGACAGACAGACAGACAGACAGACAGACAGACAGACAGACAGACAGACAGACAGACAGACAGACAGACAGACTCGAAGTGCCTGCAGTTCGCTAAAAAAGGGCCAGTAAACAGGCTCCAAAACGCGAAGTTAAAATCTCGCGCATTTCTCCTGCGCGTGACCAACCAACCTCCTTCCACGCACAGTGATGTCAACTCGGTGATCGGTGACGTTGACTTCACTACTCTTCGTTGAGACCTGGTTTAGACCAATCGACGAGCTGCATGCTGCATCACGTCACCGATCGCCGAGTTGACGTCACTGCGCGTATAAGGATGTTAATCACGCGCACGAAAATGCGCGAGCTTTTCCTGCGCGTTTCGAAGCCCGTTTACTGGCCCTTTAAAGCACCTTTGATGCTTTATCGTTGATAAAGCACGCTTTCTGTTTGATGAAGGTGGCGCCCTTTCACCTTGAAGCTTGGAGTCCTCCTATAGAATTATGGGCGGTAACAGCACACAAACTCACTGGACGAACTCTTATAGGCGAATACATAAGCTACCTTGTCACTTTCCTCCTCTCTAGTGAGTCACCTGTTCTCGAAGAGGTCGGTCACGCGGTACCCGAGCGGATGGAAAAGGCCCAGTGTACGGAGCTGCGTGATGTGTTCTCGAGTAGTGCCCATGATGTTTCTATTGAAGAACACCACCGCGTACGAGTAGCCAGACGCGCCCACCACGGGGGTCACCGGGCGGATCCACGTCTCAACGCCGTCTTCCTATCAAAAAAAAAAAATCGAGTAGAAGACAATGAACATAATACATTTCGTGCTGGTGATAGCGCGTATACAATACTTTAAACGCTTAAGATTTCTTTATGCCCCCTTCCTATTCCCCCAGCGTAGGGTAGCAAACCGGGCATGTGCCTGGTTAACCTCCCTGCCTTCCCTCTTGTTGTTTATCCCCCTTAAGATTTCTTTATTTATTGAATATATACGGCCATACATGACAACTATTTCGAGGGTTCTTGTTTGGGATCCCTCAGACGGAAGGAGTGAATTTTCGTCCACTTTAATTATTTTCTATTCAAAGGAGAATGATTAAAATACAGTTAAGAAACTACAAATATAGCCCCCTATGCTTTCATGGGCTTAACTGTTTGTAGGCTTCATTATATGAGTATAAAACTGGCCAACGTTATCAAACATTAGCCACTTTGGTATGATTACTTCTCGGAGCAGCTTTACTCTACTTCTTTACCTTCTTTTCTTCGTTTTTTTTCCAGTAATACAGCATTGTTCTATACACCTACATAAGGCCTTAAGCATAATTGGGGACCTCAACACGGCAACTTACATCTGGGCGCACATGATTTTCTTAGAGCCCTAAAATGGGATTGGATGAACAAGAGTAAGACTATATACAAGTGTAGTGCAAATATAATAAGAACACCGACCAAAGTAAAATACACAAAATTTTGCTTTGGTCGGCGTTTTTACTATTTTGCACTATGTTTGTTCCCGACCAGACAGGATTCCGTCAGGCTCTTGAGTATATACAAGCGTATATTTTACGAGTAAAAACCTTGTAGTGCCAGATATTTCCTGTCCCGGCTGTAACAAATACACTAAGCGAATGCATGATATCAGGAATTTACAAAAGATGTTAAACAGCACCGTATGCGTTTTCATTCGTTGAGAACGTGTGTATTTAATCTTGCCTTAATGCGACCTAGGCGCTTTAGTATTTAAGCAAAGCCCCCCAAAGCCTCCACTTGGCTTCTTTATGTCAATATATTCCCAGTTGTGTTATGTATTTAGAGATCTTCGATAATTGCTGTAGATAGAAGGTGGGCGGGCAACAGCAGCCGTGGCCCCGCCGCGGTGGTCTAGTGGCTAAGGTGCTCGGCTGCTGAACCGCAAATCACGGGATCAAATCCTTGCTGCGGTGGCTGCATTTTCGATGGAGGCGAAAACGCTGTAGGCCCGTGTGCTCAGATTTGGGTGCTCGTTAACCCCAGGTCGTCGAAATTTCCGGAGCCCTCCACTACGTCGTCTCTCATAATCATGTGGTGGTTTCGGGACGTTTAGCCCCACATATCAATCAATCTATAACAGCAGGTTTATTTCGCCTGACACCCATTACCGGCAATCATACTTCCTTAGCTCCTCATGTGTTGGCAGTATGGTTGCATCACGAGGTGTTGATCCGCCTCGTGCCTCTCAGGTAGGCAATCAGCAGTTGGTTGAATTCACCACTAAACTATGTTTACGCACAAAACTCTTGGGGATGGATGATTAATCGAGTCCCTGTGTTAGATGCGCTGCGTCACATCATAAAGGAGTCACGTTCCACTCGGGACCTTTGTGCAAAATATTGTTGAACAAAACTGAGAATGTTCAGGGTAAAGAGGCTGCTTCCATGGTCAGGGCATTGATCTTCCTATGCAGACCGTGCCCACCGGAGCTCAAAGAAGGGCATCCCACCTCACAGTAAAGTGAAAAAAAAATCAGATGGCGCAAGTACGATGTGCTAATAGAGACTAGCAACTTCGTTTGTACAAGCTTTTTGTTGTTTTTCTCGTATCAACGATGTACGTGATCAAGTGCGATGAACTTTCCCAGTGAAGCGTTTAACATTTTGTTTTACCTTGAGCACTTATGCTCGCTGTCAGACTATGCCGTGAAAGCAAAGCTCCAATAAAAATCAAACGGGATGTTATTAGATGAAACTCTTTGAGCGTGACAGACAGAGTGCCCTCGCGTTCATCGTTACTTTAAGAGGAATGAGATAGGGCTTCCACCATATATGTACTTATGCACTTAAAATATGTAGTTAAAATTTAGTGAGTGCAGAAAACAGCTTTTTGGTCAAGTCATAATTTTTTTTAATTTGAAGACGTAGACAACAACTAAACTAAAAAAGAAAGAAACGAATCCGTGCATTTTAGAACTATGCCTTCTCAATGAAAGTTATATAGCATAAATCTGAAAATTGCGCTTTATAACACAGCTGATGCGACCAAATGCTGCCTTTTGCAACACACCAACATTTTCCTCTAAATCATGCATGAAACAAAAAAATTCCGCCATATCCACGAAGTGAATGATGATGAGTGGGCGAAGCTCCGGAGGTAAACCTGGTAAACCATGAATCCTCGGTACATTTTGCCCACTCGATTTTATTACATCGCTCCCCCTAGCGTACGTCGCCGCACTAAATCGAACGATTGCCTTCAACCAATGACACGCGCCATATGTGACATCATTCCTATTTTATAAGATCTCGCGTCTTTCATCAACTACAAGTACCGCTTTCTAGTTTATAACATCTTGCATCTTTTCATCATCAGCTACAAGTACCACCATCTAGTAAACACTACAAGAACTAAACGAGAGGTGGCTACATACAGGAGACGGTACCGCCATCTAGTGAACACTGCAAGAACTAAACTAGAGGTGGCTACATACAGGGGACGGTACCGCCATCTAGTGAACACTGCAAGAACTAAACTAGAGGTGGCTACATACAGGCTACAGGGGACGCACAGCCCACGCCCTAAGGAGCTTCGCCCCTAAAAGGAATCGGGAAATTGTTATGTGTAAACTTTGTACGCTGTAAACACGCCAGGAGGTGTAGTATGCAACGGAAAAAGATATTCCAGTTTGGGGAGAGTTACAAAACTGTCAGTTTCATGCGTCAATACTTGTTATGGACAGTTGTTTTCGATTTTACTCAATACAGATCCCGAATTAAAAAAAAAGGGGGGGGGGATCCTTAAGGTTTGTCTTTAAGAGTTGAACACGATTGCGATATCCTGCCCCTAGTGCGAACTTCAACCACTTAGATAATGCTTGTTATTTTATTATGTTGCTCGAGAAGTTCAAATTGTGCATTATTACACTATAATTGACGAATTTGAACGTGGCTTGTGTCCGTGAAGCTTTCGCATACGGGTGCATTTTGTGTGTATTCACGTGAAATTCTAAGTTGTTATGCACTCGCAACGTGGTCTTAAGGGAATATGTGCAGCAACGTGCATGTTTTATAATGGGTAGCCGGTTCAAACTACGAGCCATTATGATCACATTATCTGACGCGCGGTGGCAATGTACGCGAGTACTACGCAATATTACTCCGATATTGGAAGTTGTATAGTGAAGCCTGTATATGGGACGTGTGTGTTTGGAAAAGCATGAAAAAAAAAAAACGCGTGGCTGCGTGGTGAAGCTCCTGCTTATAAAATCATGCACACGGCATGTGTTCGATCCTCACTGGAACCCGGAGATTCTTACTTTATTTGCGCCTTCCTTGATTTTCGGGTCATTGCAAGAGGACAATTTTTCGCTCACAGTCAAAATGCCGACGCCGACATGCACTGACGCCGATGCCGGAATTTATGCGAAACGAGCTATTTAATGATATTGCGTTAAAATAAGCCTTTGTAAAGTTACGCACTTGAATTGAACCTGGATTAAATTGGGGACATTGGGGAAATTGGGGGGAGTTGGGGAAATTGGGGGGGGGAGTGAGCAATGGGAATAAAAATGGTAGGCGTAACTTTAAGAGCCAAGAAAAGAGCAGAGTGCGTTAGGGAACAAACGGGGTGTTGGAAATTGTTTGAACCTCCCGCGCGAATAGCGCGCGCACCAAGAGACGGAGAACGACGAGGAAGAGGAAGAGACCAGCCGAAATAGAACACGCTCTTTTACCATGGATGCTGGCGTTTGCGTCTCCTTCATTTGGTGCCTTTAAACTCCGAAGCGTGGTTTTCCCACATCGATTTTGGTGCCGAAACCCGGGAATCAAGCCTACAACGACCCGAGCCTTTCATTCCTGGTGTGGGTGAGCTGCGCTGCGAGCTAGACCGACATGGAGCGAGCGAAGAGCAAGCGGGCCTCGCGGCGATCGATGAACACGAGAATCATCAACGAGGTCAACCAGGTGCTCCAGTCCAATGAGTTCGAGCTTTCTGGACTTCGAATGCTGCACGGCCGCCTACGCGCCAGCAACGTGGAACTTAAAGCCTTGAACAACGAGGTTGAAACCCTGATCACTGACGACCTGGCGGCAGACGACTATGAGGTGGTCATGCAATACGATGACGCCGCTAACAGTACTCTGGCGTTGCTCGAGCACCACATTGAAGTTCTGAAGACTTCTGCTACGCCGGCGTCGTCTACAACTCCAGCCATGGGCGCAAGGACCTGTGAGGGTGCGCCGAGCGAGCATGAACGACTTCCACAACGTGAGTTCGGCGCACGACTTCCCAAGCTGGAGCTTCTTCGTTTCGATGGAAACGTGATCAAGTGGCAACCCTTTTGGGATATGTTCCTGCACTCCGTGCACGAGAACCCAAGGCTGTCCAACACAGACCGGTTTCACTACTTGGCCTCACTTCTAGATGGACCTGCAGCTCAGGCCGTCGCCGGTATTCAGGTGACAGATTCTTGTTACGATGACGCGCTGGAAATTTTGAAACGTCGGTTTGGAAACAAGAAAGTCATTGAGCAGAAGTACTTAGGAAATTTGCGCACGCTCAAACCAGTGAAATTAGCGAGTGATGTCACTGCTCTGCGCAAGCTTTTCGACACAGTTCAACTAAACAGGAGGGGACTGCGTAGTCTTGGAATCACGGAGTCATCCTACGCGGCTATGCTGAATGAAGTTCTGCTCAAAGTCATACCAGCTGACATTGTCGTAGAATACTTCAAAAAAGAAAGTATGGAGAACACGACGGAAACGAGCCAGGCTTCATCTGATCAGGAACTTGAGCAGCTGATGAAATTTCTCCGCATCGAAGTTGAATGTCGAGAAAAGAGTTCTTTAGTGAACAATTTGCCAACGACATCGAACAACAGCGTACCTGTATTAAATAGATCATTCAAGAAGCAGTCCGCGACTCCTACAGCATCCATGGTAAAAGAGCGTGTTCTATTTCGGCTGGTCTCTTCCTCTTCCTCGTCGTTCTCCGTCTCTTGGTGCGCGCGCTATTCGCGCGGGAGGTTCAAACAATTTCCAACATCCTCCGCGCCCGAAAGTTCAATCGCCCAGCTCCAACGGGCATAAAAGTTGTACTGGCCTCGTAACTTCCGTACCTCCTGCCAAGACAATCTTGTTAATGATATCATAGTTGAAATCAAGAAGAGGAAATGGACATGGGCTGGGCATGTAGTGCGCAGACAAGGTAACCGCTGGTCATTAGGAGTAACTAACTGGATTCCCAGAAAAGGCAAGCGGGTTAGGGGGAGACAGAAGGTTAGGTGGGCAGGTGAAATTAAGAAGTTTGCGGGTATAAATTGGCAGCAGCAAGCACAGGACCGGGTTAACTGGCGGAACATGGGAGAGGACTTTGTCCTGCTGTGGACGTAGTCAGGCTGACGATGATGATAATGATGATGATGATAAATGTTTGTTTAAGCCTGGGAACACTATGAGGATAGCGCACTAATAGTCTCGTATGACTTCTACACACAAAAAGGCTATTTTATTTCATTTTATCATTATTGTGAGACGTTGTAAACAATATCTATGCTGAAGGAAAATGCTACGTGTTGAAATTTCAAGGGTCCTAAGATCATAAAAAAAAAAACTGGCTCCGCTCAGTGGACGCAAAGTGAAAATAATACGCAGCAGGAAATGTCCCCAACTGTGAGGCAGTAAGTAAACTTAGTAATGCCATCTAGTAGCACCGACGAAACGTGTAAACATCGCGCAACGCCACTGGAACAACGAACACGTCGTTGAAACACCCACGTGGTTCGAAGGCTTACCACTCTTATTTTCCTTCCCATAATGCCGAGGGGATCCTGGTTCACAGCAATAATGGCTCTGTTCTGCAAGATCTGCTTGAATTCGGGTCGCATACGGCGCAGATCGTTGGACATCAGCAGAGGAGCGGCAATTATGGCCCAGATGGCCATCTGTGCCCTGCTCTGGTCGTAGCTCAAACCGAAGTTGCCGATCACCAACTGCGAGAGAAAGGGAAGAGGATGACGGGACCGTTTGGCGTGCTCAAAAGCCATAGACCATGGCCCGTACACATATCTTTTTTTATGTTGTTGGCACGATGTCTTGATAATTTGGCGCACAATTAAGGCACTGGATACTCGTTAGCACTTGGGGGGATAACACGGCGCATACAAGACAATAAACAAACATACAGACAGTAGCATATGAAAGTTAGGAAAGACGAGCATGCTTGCGTAAAAACGCGCACACGTATCACAGTAAAAGAAAATGTCAACCCCTCTCACACACACAAACGCGGGCGCACCCGCACAGTAAAAAAGGCGCATGCCTTTAGGCCGCATATCTTCATCGCCTCGATCGGAGATGTAGTGCCTCCGCCGTCCAGTCCTCCCTCAACAGGCATGTCTGCTCGTTAATATCGAGTAGCCGTTAAACTAAGTTTATCCATTCTAATGAATTTCTTTTTTATTTAATCACATTGTGAAAGACTCGCACAACTAAAAACTCAAGTTCCGTTACAATGTGAAGCATAGCGCATACAGCAAAGACTAAAATGGATACGAACAACTACGTTCACTTAACTTTTTATGAATGAGATAATAAGGTAACGGTGAACAAAATGAGTAACGGTCTGAAACGGAAACGACGTCTGATAAAAAGTGTCTCCGCTCTTCGGACGTGTGTGAAACGAAGGATAAAAGGAATGCGCTAGTGCGGCTGGTAAAGCAAAAAGGAAAAGAAAAATCTGTAAACTGGGTGTGTATGCTCGAGCCAATGTTCCGAGAAAGGGGACTTGTCTTCCTCGAGGTCTGAACTGATTTCTTTATCGACATTTTTCGCACCCTCTCATGGAAACCAAACAACGGGAAGGGAGAGGGCTACTCTGGGTAAGGGGTCCTGACCAATAGTGTGCGTAGAAGGGAAGAGACATTCCACGAATTAAAGGAAAGAAAAGAAACAATTGGGGAAGGGTGTGGGGGATAGACGTTTCGCTGAATCATGGTTGTCAAAAGAAGCATCATTGCTTCCTTCGACAACCCTGATTCAGGGCAGTTCGTGGTAGGGGGGGGGGGGGAGAGGGGCTCGATATTTCTTTCCCGGAATGAATTAATTCAGGAACCTCATAATTTTCATTTGCAAACACGTACACACACAAACACACCCACAAACAAGTATAAATTATGGTTGAATTCCATGTTTTCCTCCCACTCCCTCTTGAAAAAAATAAATAAAAATTTTTACTATGCCACTCGTCGCATTTCGCCAGGCTGAGGTGATGTGAAAGTGATAGAACTGTTTTTTGCAATGACAATGTTTACGCAATTAGCTCCTACTTAACTTAAAGCTCACCAACAGTTTGAAATAGAGTCAGGTGCCTGCATCATTCTTCTCTTCACGTTACACCGAAATAAAACGAAGCGAGAACGTTTCTGGGCGTATTGTGTCGGGAAAATCATTACTAGACTTCGCTACCAAGCCAGCCACCTGCCATTGTATATTTGGCGTTCCAGCGGGTTTTAAGTACATGTTTATAAGGAAGCAATAATAATATCGATTAGGTATATCTACTGGTGCTGCACTGGCCTTGCCGTATCATACTCACCATGTCCGGGTCGTTCCAGCGTCCCGGGGCGGCTGCTGCGGTCAGTGCGTTCTGGTTCGCGGCATAATAGTCGATGACACTCTCCACGCTCTGCCAAGTATCGGCTATGTCCACGTAGTTCCTCCACAGGTTGCAGTGGTGGCCGATCAGCTTGTAGTTTGGCTGAAACGAAGACGAAAGCCGAGAGTGTGAAAAGCCTGCTCGGGCAACAGCGGAAAAAAATAATAAACCATCATATTCCGACAACTTATTATCGGTCTTCGTTATTTTGACCCGATATATCAATGATTAATGCAAGAAAATGAAGCTCGAAGCTTCAGTTCTGAACTTCCGGTTAAGCCATCGGCACCTAAACTTAACTGTGACGCCACGGATTCCAACGCATTGTCTTATTCTGGCCATAACAGGTCTATACTATCTCCGGAAACATTTTATGTGAGCTATCTAGCTCTCACAAAATGCTATGTATTTATTTTTTATGGGAAAAGAATAGCGTATGCCGCCACGAGAGCGGCATTACTATACTTGCAGCCTACGTGCGTTTTCTAGATTAACGAGCTTCGTCTCACAGCTGAATTGGTGTTTGTGTAATTGCTAGCAAAAATGTACTAATGATAAGAAAACTACGGCTTAATCTTCTGTGGACTATTGATAGCAGGATGTGCGTGGTGCTATCTCACGTGCGAATAGTTTCGCTGGACGAGACGTCTTTGCACCTTTCCTGTATGACACATGAGCTCCGCAATCGTGTATCGACATGCCACAGCGCCTGTAACTTAAGACAATACTAAACTCAGCTTGAGCTCCGCCCACAGATTCACAGTGCGTCTTCATATGTTTTCCGTATTTATTCCCACTCGCCAAAAAAAAAAAGAAGGCAGTTCCTGGGTTAAATAAGCATTGAGATATGTTAGCCGTGAGCGTGACCTCAATGCAACTGGCACGAACGCGATTTTCTACGGAATCGCAGCGCAATCATCATTTTTGTGCTCTCACTGACAGCGGCGCTGTTTCCGGTTAAGGCTATACTAAAACAGGAATAGCACCTATGCAGCTGGATATCACGTTTACCCTGTGATTTACTCTCTATATTGGAGTCTGCGCACTAATAGGTTCGATGTTATATAATGAGTCACTGAGACTGTGTCACTTGATTAGTTTAAATTTTTACGAAACTAAGATGTCAACCATGAAGCTGTTTAAGCCAGCCGTAATATGCCCAGCGCGAACGAAAATCCTCGGGCTAATACGTGCCGCGGGAATGGAGGAAATCGCACTACCGAGTACAGCAACTGTGAGCGTTAAGCGAAAATTCTGCCCGGTGAAGCAGAGTCCCTGCAACACGTGAGAGAGAGAGAAGAGAAAAACTAATGAAAATGGCGGGAGGAACAGCATGGTAAAAGGAGAAGAAGTGTAAATTTAAGCACTCGTTTGCAGTAATTAAGCTATGCCTCTGCTCACACATATATGTATGTACACTATACCACACAGCGCTCCGGGTAAGCGAGTGGTACAGTTCGCTGCTTCAGCCGTAAACACGCGGACGCGTTCCACTGCCCTCTGCAATCCCTCTCGCATAGAGGGTGTGAGGTATGAAGACACGTTTGTAAAGTATCTTGTAGGTGCGTCACTACCGCAGTGGGTGGAGTGTCCGGCACTTAACTATATCGACGCGGATCGAAAAGTCATGAATTCTACTCTGAGGTCATCGGCTTCGACGAAATCTTTGCTTTCAGTTTTCTTTGTGGTCTGTTTGAGGGCATTTTGCCAACGTCATTTCCGTGGTCCCTGTACACCGCAGGAATGAGCGCCTTGTCGTAATGATGCGAAGAAAAAAAAAGCAAGTTAGTAAATGCTACACTCATCCATAGAAATAACAGGAATGTTTGTGCATGGTCAAGAACCTTGTTCGCTCTGAGTATAATTGTATACGTGCTTCTTCGCTGGCTCATCTTGTCGTCTGATAGCTCCAGCGTGCGCTCGAAGTGGTCTTACAGAGCGGAGTATCGTTGGCCTCTGATTCAGCAGTGAAGGTTATTGTTGGAAGCATCGTCGTTCCTTCTTTCTCACGCCGGCCGAAAACGCCATGCCTAAGCGTATACGCATATTATCGAAATCAGAGGCTTCAGGCATGCCGCTGCGCTTCCTTATGGGTCATGCCGGATGTGCCAACGGCTGTAAGAGCTGCCCCGTGCGTGCTTCGCTTCCTCCTTTTGTGAATGGTGGCCATCTCACGGAATAACCTCCCCCTTTCCCTCCTTGTATTTTATTGCTTCCTCCCTTAGCCTTTCTGGATAGAGCAACTTACAGATATCACATGCTCCGTTGTTCCTGTGTGTATAGCCTCGACGAGATATCACACTTTATTTTTTTTGCGCATCAGGAGAAAAAGACGCTCTTCGTTAACTGGTGTTTGAAAAAATTGTGATAAGTGGCTGTCACTACTTTCTTTGTCACTGATAATTATTGGCACAAGAAATAGCGACTCGAACACCAAAAAAGGCTTGTATTAAATATCATGACAGGTGCTCTTCACTCAACATCACTGTGCATTTATATAAAAAAAAATGTTTCCGTAGAGTCAAACAACACTTTGTCCTATTTATCACGAGAACGCCAAACAGAACATTGCCATAGAACTTCAAGCCATGCATGCCACTGAATGGACTCACTAGAGAGCGTTGACCGATAAAAATGAACTCACGCTAGCTCCATACGAGACTTCATAGGCAGGCCAACTGCACGAGTAGACCATCGGTCGTCCAGTCCGGTTGATAGCATCGCCGAAATCCGTGTACACTGTGTGAGGGTGGGAAGGGGTCAAGCGTTCGTGTCAGTGCTACAATTGACTTCATGAGTGCGGCATGTCGAGGCTAAATGTATCCGCAAAACAATGCAGCATACCGAAGTCGCGTACTACCAGCAAACAATTAGCACGTAAAGGGAATTGTCTCCCCGCCACGGTGGTCTATAGTGGTTATCACAATCGACTGCTAACCCGGAGATTGTGGGATCGAGTCCCAGCTGCGGCGGTTGCATTTTCGATGGAGGCTAAAATGTTTTAGGCCAGTGCACTTAGGTTAATGTGCACGTTAAGGAACCCCAGGTAGTCAATATTTCCGGAGCCCTTCACTACGAATTCCCTCATGATCATTTTGTGGTTTTTAGACGTTAAAGCCCACGCATTCTTCAGGAAAATTGTTAAAGAGGCTCGTGTCTTTGTTATCCACAAACGATGAAAACCATACACCCAAGAGACCATGTAATATAATATTTCCTGTTTTTAACTGCAGTATAATTAGTATGACATAAATCAAGAGGCATTAAAGTGGACTAAAAACGTCGTTTCCGTCGATGGGATCCAAACCCACAACTTACGATATATTTCATTTTATTTCTGATAATATATATATATATATATATATATATATATATATATATATATATATATATATATATATATATATATATATATATATATATATATATATATATATATATATATATATATGTCTGTGTGTGTGTGTGCGCGCGTCTGTGCGTGTGTGTGTGTGTGTGCGTGCGTGCGTGCGCGCGCGCGTGTGTGTGTGTGTGGGGGGGGGGGTGTGTGTGCGTTGTGCGTGTGTGCGTGTGTGTGTGTGTGTGTGTGTGTGTGTCTGTGTGTCTGTGAGAGACTGATCTCACCAACCAATTTGTTATTTTCCGCAGATATATTAAGCGTGCAACATTTTTTTTCGAACCTTGCTTACGCCTACATAATTTTTTTACAGACCGCAATGTGCTCTTGCGCTCTTCTTCGGAACAGCACAGGACATGTCTTAATAAGAGGCAGGTTCGTTAAATTTTTTGATGCCTGACACAGATCTACGTGCACACGTCAACAGAACGCTTATTGCTTGTATGGTGATTCAGGTATTAATGAGCAGGTAGACTTGCGAATTTTCTCGCGTGTATATGCGCGGTCGGCTGCCAGCACCAGAAGTCGAGCTATACTCCGCGCGTTAATGTCACTCGGCGTTTTTTTCTTGGCGGCTTGCCGCTCCTTCGTGTTCTAGCTGCCAAACCAGAATACGTGCGGACTTCAACCGCAGCGGCGCGCGTAACTTCAAGGCAATTGGCCGAAGGACCAGCTTCAAAAAAAAAAACAAAATAAAAACAAGAATGCAAGCATTGGTGGACATACGTTTACGACCTTCCTCGCCACCTACTCACTTCCCGCATTGCGTATATGGGGTTAGCCGCTTTTAGGAAGACCATGAATTTCACGGAAAGCGTTCTCGCTAAACTGCACCTGCTCGCTTTTTTTTTTCTGTGCCCTATGTAGTATTGATGGAAAATGAATTTGTATAACTGATTCTCGTTGACTAGGTAAATATTCTACGAGGTTTTCGAGAGGGTGCAGGTTGGCCGTACGAAGCACTGAAGGGTGCGTAGGGTGATGATGATGATGTATGTATTCTTTTTTTCGAGTGCCAAAAACATGAAATAACACACTTCTTCGAAAAAGTGGAGCCGCAGGGAGCCATCTGCCCTGAAATGTATTTGGGCGGCGCAAGACGACGAATTTTAGGAACAGCAAGGCTCGTGAAACGTATCATTGTTTCTAGTAGCATCCGAGATTTAAAATATATTTGTTCTTTTTGGGATAAACCATAATAATAGCAACGAGTATAGCGTATATAAACACAAAAATATCAGCTTTAAAACCTGACCCATCAATGCTTGAGACCAAGATTATAGAAACCATAATAGGCTGAACGTAAGCATCTTGTCGAGATGTATATATTTCTGACGGGGCTACTTCTCCAAGTAAGAGAAGTTCACTAGATGTACTCACAAATGTTTGCGCCTGCAAGTCAAGTCATATGCTTATCTCCTGTGAGATGAATCATCACCATGATTATCATCATCAGCCTGACTACGTACACTCAGGACAAGAGCCTCTCCCGCCAGTCAACTCAGTTTTGTGCTTGAGGCTGCCACTTTATGCCCGCATACTTCTTAGTCTCATCTACTCATCCAACTTTCTGTCTTCCCCTAAGCCGCTTGCTTTCTGTGAGAATCATATCAGTTACCCTTGATAAACAGCGGTTATCCTAGCTGCGCGCTAGATTCCTGGCCCGTGCCCGTTTCCTCTTCTTGATTTCAATTATGATATTGCCGTGGATGGTGCAGGCGCCGCCGAGGCTGGTGGAGAGGGGGCCGTGGGATCAGTCCCGTGTTCCATCCCGGAAGCTCCGATTTGACGACCACTGCGGAGCTCCGTTGTATGGCGCTTCGTTGCCCAGCACATCCATCAATTTGTTACGGGGATTACAAATGCACGGAAGAGAGAAACGAGTATATTTGCAATATTTACAAATAGGTGTGACACCTCAGGGTTGCTAGGATCTCGCGCGCCGAATCCGCTTCTTCTTCATCGATGCGTCTACGACGGCGGAGCCATGCCCACTGCCTCGTAACAATATCATTACCCCCGGTTAGTTCTCTGATCCCATCTGCTCTCGTCTTGTGTCTTAAGGTTTCACCTATTATTTTTCTTTCCGGCGCCCACTCCGTCATCCTCATTTAAGCTCAACCCTCTTTGTAAGCCTCCACGTGTCTGCTCCGTAGGTAAGTGCCAGCAAGATGAAGCTATTATATACGTTCCTCTTGATGGATAGTGGCAATCTACCAGTCAATATTTGAGAGTGCTTGCCAAATGTGCTCCACCCCATTCTTATTCTACTAGTTACTTCGATCTCGTGGTTCGGCTCCGCGGTTATTGACTGTCCTAAGTAAACGTAGTCCTTTACAACTTCAAGTTCATTATTACTTTCTAGAAGCGAAGTGAAGTGTTAAAGGCGCATAAATACGCTCAAGATGCTATACAAAAGAAAAAAAGCAGGAAGTGATGCAAACGTGTCGTTTTAAATTCTCCCAAAGTATCTGGTTGTGCGTGAGCGACGTCTCTTACGGCATGCCGTACCGCAAATACGCGACTCACGAACACGGAAACGAGTTACTCGTAGCGCTGACACATTCGCGGAATCATTTATGCTGTACTCTCGACTACGCAGGAAAAGAATAAATACGCAAGGTGGGGGAGGAGCATCCAAACAGAGTCAGTGACCGTGTGAATATAAGGTGAGATTTGCGCGAGAGTTTGTCTTCTAACCAAAACATTGTAGAAGAAAAAAAATGCAGGAACGTACAATGTGGATTGCGTGAAAATCCAAACAAGTTGCCCCTACCCGCCTTGCTCTAGAATGCAACCAGGATAATTAAGGCGTCGTCGTCATTCTTGTTTGAACTTTGCGGATGGAATGTCAAGAGACGCTCAGAGCGGGGGCTGGCACTGTATGAAAAGAGCGAGAGGCCATGTGATCGGATGCGTGTACAACACCCTTCACTGACCTACAAACCTGCCTCTCAATGCTCTTCGTGCACGCCGCGGCAGCTAGCCTTCGCGCGTTCGTGCACGAGTAATTTGCATTCACGGCGGTTACGTCGTTATTCAGTGACACGCTCGGCACGAAGTCGGTCTGTGTAAACTTTCCTGGCATTCGCTGGCCTGACTGAATCGCATACTTCTCTTTCCGTGGCTAGCCATATAGGCGTCCCCTGGTCAACACTTCCTGGGTGAAATGCGTGGGCACTGAGCCGTGACCTCACTCCAGAAGGTCGAATGATCACACGTTCCAAGTCTGGAGAAAGCATGGTTGTTATCTGCAGCTTCTACATGTATAGTGCAGTAATCGTGAGATAAACAGAGTTACCAAAAGTGGACAAAAAAAGCAAAGAAACTGTGACTTTGTGGGAGTTCTTGTATAGAGGCAGTAAGGCATCACTGACGTCATGTAACGCTGTAGGCAATGAATGGCGTTACCTGCCATGTTCACTCAGACTTAGTCATCCATGGCGAGGCTTAGGGCCTGGAACACTGGACACCAACAAGAAGACAGGAGACTCTACTCTGTGTCCAGTTGTCCACATGCTAAGCATCGCTATGAATCTACGTAAACTCGCCTCGGCAGATATCTTCGGTTTAGTTGGTCATTCTCATAAATACAACTACCATTCCGCAACTTTTATAGAGTTCTGTACTATGTTAACCATTTTCAACGAACGCCATATAAGACGTCGTCCAAGCTGGACAATGTTTTATCTACAGCCAACGTCCTATGCGCTGAGTTAACGAGAGAGGACGGCAGATAGGTTGTCCAGACACGAATATCTGGTTCACCACTCTGCAATGGTAAACATTGTGGGGATCTCAGGGCATTCGTCTGGTGGACATGAAAGAGTGCACTTACGCATCGGGTAGTCCTGGATATTGGCGAAGCAGCCATCCATCTTCACCATGTCCACCTCCCAATCGGCGAATGTCTGGGCGTCCGTGTACAGGTTGCCTAAGCTGCCGGCGTAGCCTGCGCAAGTCTTAGTTCCTACGTTGCCGTAGATTCCCAGCTTCAGGCCACGAGCGTGCATCTGAGAAGCAGTTACAAATGACAAAAAATAGTAGACAACCAGGTTAGAGCGAACTTCGTGTGGCACAGGGAATAGTTGACGCAACAAAGACACCGTACACGTTTTCGAAAACTTATTGCGAGAGTCCACGCTAGGGCAGTAAAAAGTGGTTACAGCATAGCAGTAGCGCTCACTACGGTAATAATTGGAATTCCTGGGGGTTCTTCCTCAACAGGCCTGTGGGAGCATTTTCTACGACCTCTGCATAGAATTCAAACTTAAGTTGTAACCTGTGGTCCTTGGATGGTGTACGGTCACAAGCAGATAAAAAAAAAAAAGATTGCCTCCTGAATTATACAGAATGTTGAGTGTAACCTTCCTTAGCTCATTCTTCTACTTTTCCGCAAATTGTGTTGAAGTTTGATGTGTGTTAGTTGTAACAGCAAATACAATCAGCCTTATCAATCAGCAATGTCAGAACGAGTTGCTTTTGTGGCACTACTTCTTGCAAGCTGGCTCCATACATTACGACTGCGCATGCATGATTGCTACTCGCTCTTCCCTACTACCTGTTGCGGGGCCACACCTTTCAGTAAATCAATTTCTCTCTATACGCTTTTTGTCGGCGTCTATATTACTTTGTGCTGTAATGTAGTGTGGTTAGTGATGATCTATCCATATCTCTGGCTTTTGTCTGATAGTTCTTGCAAAATTTAAGATACCCACCCAGAGCGTAAACCAGATCATTATGGAATCGACACCCGTGGAACTGTTTTGTAAGCGTTCTGTCACAGAACGAAAAAGGGATGGAACAAGAGGGTAAGAGGGAGCTGCACGGGATCGGTCGAGGCTCATCTACGATTAAGATGTGGAAATAAACACAGAACAGGCACAAAACGGACGGAGGCCCCGTTCTGTTGGTAGAACAGATACAATACGGTCTCCGGATTACTGTGACTGCATCGAAACGTAAGAGTTTAGGCCCGAAGAATCGAATTAACGTGCTTTGTGTCTGGAACACCTTAATTCTGCGATGATACTTTGCGAAGATCTCAATCGAACGACTCGTCAAATTGCGGCACCCCCCCCCCCCCCCCGCGTCCACTCAAGATGATAACACCAATAAATTGGCAAAGTCATTGCGCACTTCAATTCGTAACTTTGAAGAATAGCACCTGCCAATGCTGATGTTTAGCTATAAAAATTCTGTATTTCTTCATTCACTGAAAACATTGCGGAATTCCCTCAGCTCACTTATTGGCTGTTCATCCCTCCCATCATCTCCCGTTCCGTCCCTCCTCCGTTAGGTGACAAAATGCTTGCAAAATACCCTTCTCGAACCCCAGCTGAACCCCGTGCCTACATTTTCTGTGCTCTGTAACAAATTCACTCGCACTTGTATTTCAACATGTGATGCCGAAGTATGACTTCCGTTTCGACCAAACGTTTAAACGCAGTGTCTCTAAGAAGAAAGGTTTTTAGGTCATCTATATCTTAGTTGAAATAAAAATTGTTGGCATATGAAAAGCATCCAACTCTGCAATTCAACGAAGTAAAAGAACACTGTGACGTGTCTGTGACGGTGAACGAGGTTCCAGCAGGCCTTGGAATGACGGAGCTCTTTATTAACACGAAAACACTCAATGGCTCTAACTCGCGTCCCTCCATCCGTCCGTGCCCTGGAATGGTGCCAGTTGTAGCCTCTCCCTCTTACGCTCTCGCAGAAATCCCGTGGAGACTCAAAGAAGAAAATAATAAAACAAAAAAAAAACAAAAGAAGGAAACAAAAAAATAAAATCATTTGGCACGGTCCGTCGAACAGCCACAGGCTTTAGTCGCACACACTTAGAAATTTAGGAAGTCTTTCTCAATTTTTTCAGGGGAACTTGTGCTCGGGAAATGAAATGTGAACGTGCAAGTGATTCCAGCTGTACAATTTTAGTAGCGAGAAAAGCGTCGGCCATCGATTATTATGCCAAGCGGTAAAGTGCGCCGATATTTGTGCACGTCACATGGAAGACTCCAGTGCTATCACTGGTGGCCGTGTAAGTTTCGGAATGATTTCCAATCTTTACCTTGTTCGATTAATTCTTATCGGAAGGTTCTAAAGTAAACACGAAAGTTTCTAGTCATTCGGGCGTGGTTTGCGCCAGGCAGAAGCCGTACTTGTAATCGGCTGGTTACATACGAAATAGAAAAGAACATGCGAGGCGATATAATGATGACATGAAGCACATTTAGTGACGTATTGGAAGTTGATAATGATGATGTGCAATGCAGGGTGTCCCACATAACTAGAGCCAAGAATTTAGAGTGAAAGACACTTAGGAGGCGAATTGAACCAAACGCATACTACTCGAACTAGCCCGTAGTTACTCAGGCTATTTTTTATTTCTCCCCATAAAAAAATTATAATTCTTAATTATCATTTTTTAAAATATGGACTGGAAACCAAAAATAATAACACTGATATGTAGAGCACTTTTAGAAACCACCGACTAAATTGTTTCCTGTACGATACGTCTAGCGCTGTTATTTTTTCAGCGTTGTAAAGAAAGCCTACAGGCAACACATAGCAGTGCGCTCGCGGTCCGTCACACGGCTTCTTTTCACACTTTTCGGGCTTAATTAGGTGAAAATTAGGTAATTAAATTTAATAACTAATTATTATGGGGAGAAATAAAAAATTGTATGAATAACTACAGGCTAGTGCGAGTAGTATGCGTTTGGTTCAATTTGCCTCCAAAGTGCCTTTCACTCTCAAATTATTGGCTGAAGTTATGTAGGACACCCTGAATATTGCTTCAGAATATATCACTGAAAACCCTTGTATGCGTTCGTTCAAATTCACATGAGCCACTCAGTTCGTAAAACCGAATTGCTTGTTTTTTTTTATATCACCTGGCATCGATTACTGGACCACAGTATCTCTTTCCGGTGCAGAGTCATGAATTCGTAGATCTCGTGCATTTGCATTGTAATATTTATCGACGTGTGGCAATAATTTTTAATTTTGCGGTCCACAATTATAGTACCTCTTTTTTTTATTTAGGTGTGTGTGTTATGTGTGTTGTTAATCTGTCTCTCAATCACTCGCACTGTGTGTGTTTTTTTTTCCTTTTATGTCGCTTCTTAGTTGATTCGCAGTACATAGTAGCAAAGTGGACATCTATATTCCGGACATTTTCTCCGCATTTCGCATTTCATACATCTCTATTTCCGACAATTATTGAACATTAATTTTCTTTTTTTCGAATGTAGGAAGTTTCACGTGACTCCGCCCTAATGCTGTTTCAAAAAATAAAACATTTTAGTTTTTTTTTTCAGATGCGACTGAATAGGAAACATTGGAGTTGTCCTCGAACTAAGGATTTCACACAAGGCGAAGCTTAAGATCGTTCCGTCTCACAGCCCAAATATCCAAGTAACCAACCACTGCAAAAAGCACATGGTTATACGAGCAAACAAATCCACGCAAAATACATTCCAAATAAGAAACGCAAATTTATTCTATCACACGTACCGTTTCACGTAATAGCAATATACAGTATAAGCGGCAGTTCGCCAGGTCATTGCAACCACACAAAACTCGTTCGTCCCGTACCAGTAAAAACACCCAAACTTGTAAATTGTATCGAACACGTGGCATTGCTTAAATTATGTGATATTCTACTAAACAATAGCGATCTCTACAGCTGTATTGTTCTTCGTGCTTCCTCGGTTTCACGTAATTACAGGCATTCGTATGTCACAGTTCTGATAAAACGAGAGAGATAGTAAAAAAAAAAGAATGAAAAGAAGGAAAGTTAACCACGAGTGGGAGCGTTTGGTTTTCCTGCAAATAGAAAGGGTAAAGCTGAGGGAAACCTTGAGACAGAAACTTGAGGGAAACCTCCACTGCCAGTGTGGCCAACGAAGTAACAGTTCTCGGTCGGACTGTCACTTGAACCGCTTAACCTTCAGGAACAGCAGGTCCACTTCCGTTGTCTTCTCAGCTGCAACTCGCGAGACTATGATCCTAAAATCTCGGTCAAGAAAGATTATTTATTTATTTATTTATTTATTTATTTATTTATTTATTTATTTATTTATTTATTTATTTATTTATTTATTTATTAGCTGAGTCAAACCTGCGCGGTTTCCAGGTCTTCAATTTTGAAATGACCGACAGTATCTGACGATGTGTCTAATAGTCCCTTCGACCCCACAGTCATTGCACTCAGCCCTGTCAGCCATTGCAAAAACGAACATTCATTGATTAATGCAACATTAGTGCGTATATAGATGAATCTAAAAGTCTTAGTTGCAAAGACAGGTCAAGAGAACGCAGAAGCAGTCACTGAGAGAGGCAAATGAATAGCAGAATTTAATAATATTCCTGGAGATGTTAACCTAATTTATTGCTTGGTTTTCTCGGGTGATGGCTATTATGTACACAATGATCACAAACACAAAAAAGATACAGTCGCAAACACGTATACTCACAAAAAAAGCCATTAAGAAAGTAGCTCCCCAAAACACCAACAGCTTTTTTTTTTCTTTTTTGCTTTGCGCATCACACAAACACTGCTTTGCTATACGGGCCGCATTTACACAGGACGTGTTTTAAATCTTCCCCCGTGTATCTTGGCTGCGTCAACCAAGGGTGAAACCATTAAAACAAGGTTTCGTCGCAAAGTTTGATGCGAAGGTACTCACGAAATCTGCAAGGTGTTTGATGCCGTTGGGGAATCGGGTCACGTTGGCTTGCAGCCTACCGACTACGTCACGTTCCTTATCCATCCAGCAGTCGTCGATGTTCACGTACTCGTAGCCGACGTCCCGATATCCCTCATACACGAGGGCTTCGGCCATCTCCTTGAACAGCCGTTCACTGCACACACCGATTGATTGATTGATTGATTGATTGATTGATTGACTGATTGATTGACTGATTGATTGAGTGATTGATTGATATGTGGGGTTTAACGTCCCAAAACCAACATATGATTATGAGAGACGCCGTAGTGGAGGGCTCCTGAAATTTCGACCACCTGAGGTTCCTTAACATGCACCCAAATCTGAGCACACTGGCCTACAACATGACCGCCTTCATCAGAAATGCAGCCGCCGCAGCCGGGATTCGAACCCGCGACCTGCGGGTCAGCAGCCGAGTACCTTAGCCACTAGACCACCACGGCGTAAAATGTAAAATATGAGCCTTAGTTGAGCAGCAAGAAGAAACCATGCGTTGCGAAAAAATAAAAAAACAAAAGTGTCCGCAGGGCTACAGCTTCAAGCGCAACACTCGTAAGAACAAAGAAAGAATAATCTATTTTAGTGATGTGCATTTACTGTATGCCATTGGACCCGGAAGCAATTTGTGCTCGATCGACCTAGTTTAGCCAACCGCAAAACGCGAGGCAAGCTTGTTGCTCTTCTTTTTCATCGAACAGGGCAAAATGGCACCCGAGTTATGTGCAGCTCACAAAACACTGTCCCTTCTTTTGAAAAACAAAAGAAAAGTGGCGCAGTCAACGGAAGCTGAATGGCTTTAAAGAAGTGACTTTTTTTTTAAGTATAAGCTGGTCAGCTCGCGTCACACTGTAGAAAGATATACGCTTTTGGCTACCATTTACAGCCAAAAGCAAGAGGCGTATTTTTGGTGCGCTTGTTGAACTGATTTATCCAACGTCCACCTTGCACCTCGCGATAATTATAAGAGGTGTTATCAGCTGCCGGTATTCGTACTTTGATTGCTTAGTTAGGTTTCGACCACAATCAACGTTGGTGTTGTCGCGCGATGTCTAAATGACGAATTGTTGCCGCAAATATGTCGGAGATACATTGTGATGCGGTTGTGCTATACTGCATTCTAATTATTTTGTAATAGGCGGGCTTTAATGTCCCGATTCCGTGATAGAATTGTGGTATTTGAAATATTTCTAAATAAATTATTTTGTGTATGCCGTAGTGGAGGTCTTCGAAAGCTCCACAGCCTGCAATTCTTAAGCGTGCACTTAAATTTAGGCACATGGCTCTAGTGTGTCGCCTCCATTGAAATGCGGCCACCACCCTCCGGATTCGCTCCCGTGACCTTGGGATGGGTATTCAAACAGTAAAACCCCTACAGCAAAGTGGTGTGTTCCGTACTGCGTTGAAGTGGTGGGAACGAAAGTGGATGGGCGTTTACTTCTCCAAAAAAAAAGGAGTGGGGGGGGGGGGGGGGAGGGAAGCGGCATGGAAGTGAGTCGTTTGATACGAGCAAAGGCACCGACCTGATGCAGTTCTCCGGTTCTCGGCTGCAGTCGATGTTGCACTGGAAACGCTCCCACGCCAGCCATCCCATGGGCGGCGTCCTGGCAAGGCCATTGTCCAGGCAGAGGACAGGCTGCGCCCCAAGGAGCAGAAGAAAGGCGAAACGTAGCGTCCGAATCGGCCAGCTCGGGGTACGAGTCGCGGTCGCGCTGGTGCCAGCAGCAGTAGCGGTTGGTCGTCCTGCCATCCTCCGAACGTGGTGGATGCGAGAAGGAGGGTGGGTATTTCTGCGCGACGGCAAAGCAGCTTATACACTCCTTGGACTCGAAGACTTCAACGTGTGCCAGCCAAGAATCCGAACACCTGCCGGCGGGCAAGGAAGACATGGAAAGTCTCTCGCTTAAGGGAGAGGAAAAGTGTGGAATGAATAAGTGTGGAGAGAAAGTGCTGGCTGCTTACACCTGCACGCGCCGCAATGTCGTGGAAGGTTGTGGAGAGACTTGGAAGCCTCTTAGCGGGGCGAATACCGGTAACCGTTACGCCACCGGAGGGGTCTTATGCGCTTAAGGACGGCGGAGCCGCTTGGGAGGAAGAAAATAAAGACGGAAAGAGGGGTTGCGGAGAGGGTCCGCCAAAGCACGCGGGAGACCAGCGGGCGAGCGTAACAATTTTTTGCCCGACCGGCATCCGTCAGTGCAGCGTAGCGCCGGTACGAAAAAGATTGGCGGTTGCAAGGAGCCTGTATACCTATAGCGGCGACCGTCGGGCGCAATACGTAAGAAGCTGCGTCTTGACACTGGGGCGGGCCGGGCTCCGCCCGGTCCCCGCTTTTACGGAAGCCGGCAGTATCAGACCTTGACGAGCGGGCTGCTTGCGCAACTGTCGAGGAAGGTATGACGGTGAAAGTATGGCGTACCAGAGGAGGTAGTTTATAAAAATATTTCCGCAGAAGCCACAGAATCCGAATAAAAAAAATGGCCACCTTTCTTTAACGTTGACGTTAGTGGTACTTTGCTTTTGTTTTATTATTTCTCGCGTTTTTCCCCTGTTTCCTTTATCGGCTAAAGTAACGTTCTCATTCGACCTCCTTTTACGAGAGGCACGTTTTTTTTTTTTTACTTACGCGTTTACATGGCCAAACGACGTGTGTGATCGCATTTATTTTTTAGGATGAGCCTGCGGTGTCCGTAATGATTCTCGCCCGGCAGGGAGCATGAGTATATCAAAATTTGACACACCTACCGTCACACTTTCCGGCTGACCCAGATGCACCCTACCTTGACAGCGTGTACGTCATTCTTTTCAGGTAAAGAAGCGAAGCTCGAGAAAACATTCTACGATACGATGCTAAGAAAATTGTGTCGAAACAAAGAAAGGTAGTATATACTTTTACGGCGATGTATGACTTCGCTTGTTCACGTGCCGTTGTGCGAATAACAGTACTCATTGGTATGTGTATGGATTTCGCGGTTTGGCTAAGACAAATAAATTCCTGTTAAGCACAAGTGATTCTTTTGGGGGGGAAACTTTGTCCCTCCGCGTATCGTAGGAGACTGTACTTAACATGACAAGGTGAGCATAAAAGGAAGAGCATAAAAGGACCAAATTTTGAGTGCGATTGGCGCAGGCAAGTCAGTTGAGTCGGGCGCTAACTTCTACGGGAAATGCTAACTTCCGTGTACCAAATGGCATTCTCTTTGTAAGCTTTGAAGCATGAAATGCGGCAGTTGGCTTTAATATATAGGCTAAGCAGTAAGTTTCTAACAGCGTCTTACCATGGCCTTAGACGTCGAGTATAATTTTTTGATTTAGTGTAATCTCTAGGTCTTTCAATCATTAGCCTCTTTTTGTCTTTTCAACCTTTCCAACTCTTAAACAGTCAGCATTCAGTGGCGAGCACGGATTTGTTCTGAATCGTCATCTTCTCAATGTATGTTATGTGCAGTAACGACGACTGGCGCCTCAGTAGAACACTGAGCTTTGAAAATTATCACATTTTAGTGCGAATCAACTTCGTTAGATTACCTTTATCTTTTCGAAATTAGTCGTAGGAGAGCAAGCTTTCATGTATACTCAATAATGAAATGAGTAGACGCCACAGCGATTGTTCGGACAGTACAATACCTGAGAGTGAATCACTGCGTCGTTGTGCCTTAACACAGACTTGATTCGAAAATGAGCCTCTGAACTGATGGAGAGTTACTGATGAAGAGTTACTGATGAAGAGTTACTGATGAAGAGTTACTGATGAAGAGTTACTGATGGAAAGCTACTGATGGAGAACTTGTTTGCAACGTTCACGAAAAAAAATCTAGATATTGTGTCCTCATTTTCCATGTCAATGTGATGTCTCCAACACCGAGTGACCTTACATTTGCTCATACTGGCGACCTCACTTGCAACACACGTTGAATAAAATAAAATCCCGTAGAATGCACTGTACTGTAGTCACCTTTGTGAACAAACTTATTGTCTCATTGTATTCGTGTTTATTTCTGTAACCTTGCAACTCATACGGGAGCGACAACCGGGGTGACAGCATAACGACAGCGGGTCCTTATGCTTGCGTTGGAGAACACATAAGCAGTCCTTGACACTGTAGTTCCTCTCTTGATCCAGAACGGATTGTTAGACTAGAACGAATTTCTTATCTATAAAGGATTTCGGGGTGCAGCTTACGCTCATGTAGTCAGTCATTTTATCTGAGAATGAAGACAGAAATTGGAGATGTCTTTCTAGTCTATCCACCTAATTAAATAAATTCACGTAACGGCGTTGTGTCGCGCTAGGTATAGGATACTGGCGTGGCATAAACAGCACTCAATGTATGTTATTTGTGCGTATGTGTGTGTTACTACACACACACACACACACACACACACACACACGCGCGCACACACGCACACACGCACACGCACACACGCACGCGCACATGCACACGCACACGCACACGCACACACACAGGGTGTCAGTTACCACGCAGCACGATTTTAAAGAAAGAGTGGCGTGACGAGAGGTACACCTAGTGCATATCGTTCTCAGTATACTGAAATAGCCACTACTAATTTTTTCGTTAAAAACTTCTACATAATTATTTATATTCTAATTATATTTATATAATTCTAATTTATTAATTATTCTAATTCTAATATTCTAATATTCTATTAATTCTTCTAATTATAATTATATGTCAGAAAGCGCTCGCCTAATTATGAAAATGTCAATCAGACAAATGTGCACATGTTGAAATGACATCTGTTGGTGCTACTTTCAACTACGTATTATTTACGCATACTCTTTTTTTACGTACAACTACGTATTTACGTAAAAAAAGTACGTAAATACGTACGTATTTACGTTTTTTTTCTTGTAAATAAAGAAAGCCCACCGAATATGAAAATTGAGGCGTGACTGCACTCACACCTGCGAAAGAAGGGAGCACCCTCAAATAATCTTGCTGGAAGCAACTACTATGCCTCTCTTCCGTTGCCAGAGGCAGCGTTTTCGTACATTGGCAACGGTACAGGTCAGATGCCAACAACATGTGCCGCAGTTTTGCAGGGATTCCTTCCGCTCGATTGTGAGTCGCTATCACCCATTCATATCTTACGGTCAACTGTTCGCGGCCACATCACTGTTCTGATTAGAGCGATTACAGCCTGACTGTGTAAGATCAAGGTGGCGTGTTTTTTTTGGACGGGACGTGGTAGATGGCGCGATCCGTTTTTTTTTCTTTCTTTCTAACTTCTTTTATTGCTACTGGTTCTCTCACAGTGAGCTTGTTTTATGGCGCTTCCTACGCGCGCAGCGGTCTAGTCACGTGTTATTTTACGTATTTTGCGGTTTTTCTTTATTAACAGAAAAAAAAACGAGCACACAATTAGTACGTTGTTGAAAGTGGCACAAACAGACGTCGTTTCAACTTGAGCCCGTCGGCTTCGTTGACATTTTGATAATCAGGCGAGTACTTTTCTAGTTACAAATATGAGTATGACTAAATAATGAATTATTATTAGCCAAAAATTAGTAGCACCTATTACAGTACAGTGAAAACAGTACACACTAACTTTAATTTTGCGCAACGCTATCCCTTTTTTAATCGCGCTGCGTGATAATTGGGACGTGCTGCATATATATATATATATATATATATATATATATAATTGAGATTTAACAGACAGTAATGCCAAGTAATGTACAGGGGAAGTTATTAGAACCCATGGAATGTAAATAAGAAGAAAGAAAGAAAAGTGGATGAAAAATAACCAGCCGTGAGCACGAATCGAACCTACGACCTTCGAATAACGCGTTCGATGCTCTAACCACTGAACTACCACTGCGGCCTTCCCTCCATCCACTTTTTTGGGTTTATATGTGAATTTAGAAGTAGGAGTGACAGTCAGTGCCATCTATAAGCCAAGCGACGAGTGTGAAAACACTTCTTTATGGGCATGTTTGGCGTCACGTAGCACGTGAACTTATTATGAGCGGGCAGCTGATTAATAGTCCCTCGTATACAACCTAATGACACCAAGTCTGCCAGTACAAGACCCTCGTTTAATGAAATAAGGGAAAAAAGTGTATACCTAAGGGCTCGTTTTTCCGTGTTTTAACACAATATTAATGAGATCTAACAGACAATAATGCCAAGGAATGTATACGGGAAGTTATTAGAACAAACGGAATGTAAATAAGAAGAAAGAAAAGAGGGTGAAAAAATAACCAGCCGTGAGCAGGAATCGAACCTACGAGCTTCGAATAAGAGCATCGAACGCGTTACTCGAAGGTCGTAGGTTCAATTCCTGCTCACGGCTGGTTATTTTTTACCCTCTTTTCTTTCTTCTTATTTACATTCCATTTGTTCTAATAACTTCCCGTATACATTCCTTGGCATTATTGTCTGTTAAAACTCATATATATATATATATATATATATATATATATATATATATATATATATATATATATATATATATATATATATATATATATATATATATATATATATATATATATATATATATATAGTCGATTGGGCCGTCAAAGTATGAGAAGCTCGGTATCACGTGTTTCCTCAGGAAGGTGATGTGTCAATAGCGTAAACCCAGTCACGTGCGATCTCGCTAATGCAGACGTGGCCGCGGCCACGGGGGTTTCAGTGAACGCCGTAGCCGCCCAACCTTAAGCTAGGCGCTTTAGAACGCACCGAGATAACTGAAAGAAAAAGAATAAAATAGTGTGGATGAAGGGGATGTTACTTCGTGATGAACGACACACTGAAAGTGCGGTCAGTTGCTAAAGCTCCTTGACATTAGTATTATGCAACAATGAACGTACAACTCTAAGGGCCCCATGGGAATATCGAGCAACGGCCCGAGTACTTTGTCTGCAAATAGCATCTGGAATCCATGTGATATAATATGTACAACTCTCTACATGGGGGAAAAACAGCGCACATCTGGTTCACCCTCCTTTCCGACCTTTTGTATATCTAACTTTGCAAAAATAACTTCTTTTAAAAGCTTTCCAGGAAAGCCTGTCACCTTTTGACAGCTCGAGTAGAAAATTGTCTAACACGTTCTGCGCCTTATCGAGCGAAGCCTCGTACACCACACCACGTGACCGCCATCTCCAGCTGTCTTGGAGTGAAAGGCAAAAGTGCATGCTAAGCGCACGCGCCATGCAGCAAGGACACGACGCACGCAGTTAGCAGGCGTACTCCATTACCCCTAAAAAACAAAAAAATTGTTTTTTTGGAGCACTCATGGATTTCAGCCACAGGACTACACAAGCAAAGAAAGTTGTTCAAAGGTTTGTCCCCCTGACATTTTAAAATTGCACGCCAACTCAAACTCGCGCCCGTACAACGTTAGTCGCATAAGTAATAAACTAAGACAGTAGTGCGCAATGAGAAACCGATACATGGATGAGCTGTATAGATAGCTCCTGGTCAAACGTGCCTTCAAGAAGACGTTTGTATTCACTCCAATGAATCTTCAGTTGAAGCTCTATTAATCATGAATTGAAGCACAATTGTGCGCTTCAATTATACCCAGCATAATTCCCATAACACAAGCTTTGGCGTGTTATTACCATTTCGTGTGCCTCCTTCCGACACTTCACAGTAACGCACAAACTATCGGCCTTAATCACACACACACTCCCACTGACACAGAAAAAAAAATAAACGAGCATTACTCACTCGGTAACCCTTTTGAGGCAATGTAACTTTCTCTCCTCACCTCTGTCGGCGCCGCGGTGGCCTGCTGGCAGCGCTGCGAGCTGAGCACGCCCGCACCGTGCAGGCTGCTGATCTCGCGACGCGGAGAGCGCTGACGGGGTCTCCCCGTGGCCTCTGCTTGCGCTGCCTTTATCGCTGATTGCATCTTCTTGGGTTGCGCGCACACTTGCGGCCACACGCGACCGCCAAACGATCGCCTCGCGATTCCTTGGCGCCCCTCTTAAATCGAGGCACTTACCTTTCTGGCTTTCTCTTTTTCTGCCTCCCCCCGCGATCTCGTGGGCCGCAATTATCGGTGTTTCCCGGCAGCTGCTTAATTAGCCTGCAATGCAGGCTGCATGAAGCGAAAGCGAGCCCAGAATTCTAGGACGCCACGAAAGCCACCGCGACGTGAACCGGAAAGCAGTGAAGGGGTGGTGGTAGCCTTGACGCTCGGTATAAAACTGGAAAGACGCATGCAGACAAAATCTCGTCCTCCCAGTAACGTCTCTACCTTGCGGGTGTGTGCGCGTGCTCGCTCGCTTCAGACGTGCTTGTTTTTGTTTGTTCCCGTGTGTGTCGCGCGCGCGCGCCAGTGTGTGTGTGTGTGTGTGTGGGTGTGTGTGTGTGTGTGTGTGTGTGTGTGTGTGCGTGCGTGCGTGCGTGCGTGCGTGCGTGCGTCTTCATGTACATACGTCGTATACGTAGAGCAGGAAACATCTCTGGTGACAATGTTTCGACACAGCAGCATCGTCGTCGTCACCACAGCAACATGACCGATGAACACATCTTTTGGGGAAAAACTGGCTCCAACGGCATTGCTTGCTTCACAACTTCTCATCACTTCGTCTTCTCCTGAAAACTTTTGCTTGGGCCGTAAATCAGTCTCACAGCGGACGAAAGTGCGTACAGAGAATTTTCACGGGCGCCAATTTATTAGCTTGCCAATGAACCCGCGTTACATGGGTACATGCTGTATCGCCTGCCGTCACCGGTCAGTGATGGTTGCCTTGAAAAGAATCACGTCCAACGGCGGAACCGCAACGCTCAGTGTTTGTCCTGGGTAAAACAGACCGATGAGTGCGTTGTTGTTGAGCACGTCCTGCAGCACGTAGCCGCGTGGGTTGTGTAGGCCTAAGTCGGCGATTGTGACCGCAAAGGCAAGTGGACCTCCACGAATGCTCGGGTTGTGTACCATCACGACCATGGAACTGTCGCCACTGGGAAGTCGAGGCATCACCCGTCGGGTCCACACATCCAGGTTGTTTTTCTGAGTGAATTAAAAGTACACCATATCAGGACATACTACAAAGAAACGTGAGTCAGAATGAACTGTGCAAGTTTGCCGCACACACCAAAATACATCTTATTGAAGCTGGCTATTTTATATTGGTAAGCAATATGCTGCCTGATATGCAGCGTTTCACTAACCGATTACTCCTAAACAACCTATAAACCAAGCTGTAAAATCCTGCTCATATAAGCTGCATGTGCTTTGCACACCTTGACATCTTATAATGTATAATATTGAATGCGAAACAGTTATTTCAGTACCACAATCAGTTTTGGTGTCTCTCTATTTGCTCCTTTATCTAATCGGCTTACGTATAGGTGCTCTCATGATCATCCCCTCAACTTGGCGTGAACCAGAATTAGTATAGGAGGGTAAGATGGTTTGACGAATATGAGGCGCTAGTCATGACATGGATGGCACTTACAATGGCACTTACGCGCGGACGGGTATATGCCATCGGTATGCAAGTATATAAGTGCCACAGGTGACTGACAGTTTATATCTACCCAGGAACGACGAGTACATACATGGACAATTTTAACGCCGGAGCATTAGCAAAACCTGACATCAGCAGCGTTGCACGACCAGACGAATCCAAAGAATCAATGTCAGTGTCCCAGCAGGAATCGAACTCAAGCATTCCGTGTGGCCGCAAGCCACGCCAGGTCTAGGAACTATACTTTTCAAATAGATACAGTTCGTGAAACGTCAATTGTCGTTGCAGTGCTGGCTATCCAGTTTTTATAAGCATTGCATGCGTACTCATATGATAAAGCCGTCACGTCGGGTTAACGTCAGTTGTGGTTAGGTGCCATGCGCTGAGGTTGATTCATGCAGCAGTGTGCAGGGCTACCATCTTCGCGAGCACCAGCGCTTTCTGTTAGTTTATCGCTTCTGGTATTGCTAATACTCATGGTCTTGTTGGCATCGTTGCGCAAGTGCAAACAACTGGTTATATAAACATCTTAAACTCATCAACATATGTCTATGCGTGACACATTTGTACATATAATTAGCGTAACTTCATGACATATCGCTCAATAAACAAATTACAACATGTTGTCCTTTTCTCTGCATGCTTCGCATACCGTCGATTTCCAAGATACGTGAGATCTGCCGAATTTTATCACTTATCACTACTTATTTTGTGAAAACATGTGAATCAGAACAAATACAGTTTTTATCGGGTGTTTTAAGCTCTTTTTATAATTATTTATTTTTGAAAATCCCTCGCATTCTTCCTGTTCAGCGTCGCAATGCTTTATGAAAAGCCAGTATTTTTCTGTTTACTTCGTAAAGCTTGCGCCTTTGAAACTTTCTGTAGATCCCACCCCACTTTCTTTTTTCGGATTATTTACGTGGTCACCTGTGGAATTCGGCTGGCCATAGCGCGCAGTGGGTCCTGGTTGACGGCAATGACGTAGGGGCTGAGCATCAAGGACCGTGCCACGGTGCCTACACTGCGCAAGTCCACCGACAGAATCACCGGAGAGGGTGCCACCGCCCAGTATGCGATCTGGGAACGCTGCAAAGACTCGGACAAACCGTAGTTGCCCACGACTACCTGTAATAGAAGGTTTCCCATGCATGCGTCAGTGAAAATTACCGGGACATGCCGCTCCTGCTTCCTTATCGAACACCTCGATTCGCCTCAGAAAAACAAAAAAAAAACTTTCTGACGCGTTGCGACGACTGGACGATCGGTCAGTCACTGTGCACATACTGTTGAAGCACTGTCCTCGTCTTTTGTCGGCTCACAAGGCAGCCAAAGCCCTCTTGTGTATTCTGGGGACTACGGACCACTGTGAACTTCTTTGAGTTTTGCATAGTACCACCGCTGCATACGCTTCAGCCCATGTACTGAATATTTTCTCCTCTCTTTTCCCTCTCTTTTATATCTTTCTCATCTCTACACTCCTTTTTCTCATTCCCCCATCATAGGGTTGCAAACCGGGCATGCGCCTGGTTAACCTTCCTGCCTTCTCTCTTGTTGTTTTCCTTCCTTACTTTGAACTCGACAAAGGCTCGACAAAGATTCCCGGTAGACGCATCTGACAAGAAATGAGAAGCACATATTACAGCAAAACCAATTACATGATCATCTCGGACGGTGTTTTGCCGTCGGCATCAGCGTTGCCGTCATGTTCTGCATGAAGCCAGAATCGATAACATCTCTTCGTGCATCGCATGTTCTATCCGCGAGTACGAATCTCGCAAGCGCTGGCGGCGAATGGAACTGACGCAGAGATGAAACAAGCCGGCCATCGCCTACACACGGAGGTTACATACCATAACGTCACTCCTCCTGCGAAGCCTGCCACCGATTGCTCCTCAAGCTGACAGGAAACACCTAACCTATCCTTCTTCGGGGCGAAGAAACATCAAGGGACGTTCGTGGAGAAAAGGGTGGCTGTTTCGCTCGAGCATCAACTGCGAAATTCGATCATAAGGGCGCGGTCGCAAACGCTAGCTGGCACAAACGTCTCGTATGCCCTTTTACGTGTTTTGCTCGCAGCGCTTCGTGTTGAGGCGACAGGTTAAGACAGGCTCAGAACGTAGTGCTTACGTAGCCTTCGAATCATATGCGCAGGTGCCATTGATCTCAGAAGAACTTGCGGAGCCCGAAAATTTCGGAGGACGAGTCTTGTGCCACGGCACAGCGTGTCTGGCTTATGCTTGTTCTCTCACTGTTTCTCTTTCCAGCTGAGCACGGGTTGCGCTCAGCATAGGCGCTGAGCAGTATCTCCTTCGGCATGGCCAACCAGCCCTCAACCTTGGCTTGACAACAGCATGCACTAACCTGCCGCAGTGGTCTATAGCGGTTACGGCGCTCAAGAGCTGCTCGCGACGGCCGCATTTTGTTGGAGGTGAAATGCGTGAGGTCTGTGCACTTAGACTAAGATGCACGTTACACCAGGTGGCGATCGAATTTGCCGGAGACCTCCATTATGCCGTCCTTTATAATAATATCGGAGCTTTGGGACGTTGAACCAAAAAATTAACAGCACCCACTATCGCATATTACGAAGGCTGTTTACCGTGGCAAGCAAACTTAAGTTAAGCAGTGTTCCCCGTCAGCCTATTCGACGCGCCTGAGGCACATGGATGCAGCCCCTGACCAAGATGAGCGTTTGGGAGCTAACACGTAATATTGGATGCTCCACCGCAATACGCGTGGCCATCACAAGCATTGGAAGGTATCCTAGTGAACACATCGGGATGCCAGTAAATACTAATTACAGTTGCGCTTCTGTTATCGCAGACATCTGTCACGAGAAAGATACGATAAAATGATAATAATTTACGTCCCAGAACCCCGATATGATTCTTGGAGACGCCGCTTAGGAAAATTCGACCATTAACGTGCCCTGACATGACACATTAGACGGACCTCTACTATTTTACCTCCATTGAAATGCGACTGCTTCGGCCGGTATCGAACTTATGACCTTCCTGTCAGCAGTGAAGCACTGTAGTCAGGCGGCACGAGAACAATACGAAGAGCGTAGTTGATGCGTTCTATAGTACAAAATGCAACCTATGCATTTTAGAACACTTATATGCTTTCTGCCTTGACGCCACTGCATGCAGGCCAGGAGAAGCGTGTGGCACGGTTGCAATTCATTTTAGTTTTGCAGTGCATTGGCTTTTCTTAAGAGCGTCAGCGTATGCACCGTTGGCATTACTGCCAGATGGGTCACAGCCCACTAGTTGTTTTTTTTCCTTCTCAAGACCGTCTTCTCTAACCGCATTACGACATCACTTATGGCTGCTTAGGCACGTAATCCGTTGAACCTCTCGGTCCCATCCAAGTGGTTTTTTTAATGTACGTAGACAGGGGGGCATACGCACTCGTCTGAATCGTTATGATTGCAACATGATCTTTGTACTTTTAAACAAGCAAAACAACAGGCAAGCTGGCTTCTCTGAATTCCACACAGCCATTTATCATGCGATGTGCGGTGGAAACCGTCTGTGACTGAAATTTTGAGTGAACAAATTCATACTAGTAATTAAAGTGCGTTACTAATCTTCATTACACATTCTATGTGCAGATGCTGTTTATCACTGCTGTAATCCGACACAACTTGATGAAAGAGCGTTTCTACCTTTTCGGGACCTCAACAATGTGTTCTAGTTTATGGTAGCGCCGGCTAAAGATAGGGACACAATACAGAAACAAAAGAGGACCGTTAGACACAGCACAGTGTTTTGCCGAGTGTGCCTTTTTCTGCTGCCGCTGCACTGCCATCCAGTAGTTGCAACACTAACGAGCCCCTCTTTTCACCATAATCGATTTCTCGTTAATGATTATTACCAACAATGATCATTAATATACTCCCAATTTCATTTATCCCACTACAGCACTCTAAAGGTGCAACCGACCGCACAACAATTGGACTACGGCGGAGCTTTGTCCTTCGCAGACGGTGAGGTCTAGCGCAGCAAGAATCTCGCTTAAATTTCATATAATTCGCGGTGACTGACTGCTTAAAAAAGTCCGTACAAATTATCCTCGGTCTTCTAAAAGCTTGCTACTGTCGACGAACAGGGAAAAAATGGACAAGTATTATTGAACATTTTTTTTTCTAATTACAATGGCTTCGTAGTTTTCCAGGAAAGAAATCAAAAGTTAACGAAGTAAGTAAGGTGATCTTTATTTGAATCGATCTCCCATGTTTTGGGCGTAGCGGTCGACGTGCAATAAATACCGTGAAAGCAGCACCTACTAAAACAAACAGTGGCGATACAGTGACACGTGCCGAGTTTTTCCTACACCGAATGCGGTGACGCATGAGAGAAGTCGAGAAGTGACCCGTCATTGTGGTGACCAAACATAATGGGCAATGTTACCGTTCCGTAGTCAGTCCAGGCGCCCGGACCTGTGACGTTTGCAAGAAGGTCGTGATGGATGGCTTCGTACTGCACCGCGTCGTATATCTGGCTCCAGTTGTACGTCAATGCGGCGTAGTTCCGCCAGATGTTACAGGTCCTAGCTACTTTCTCGTAGTCAGGCTGCATTGAATTATATTCCTATGTTACTAAGTCATGGTTAATGAGCGTTCGTCATGTTTATGTAAAAAGTATTTCGTACTTTATCACAAAACTGATTGTGTTTATTCATTTTTTTCTTTGTCGTTGTTGTTTGTTTTCGAACATTATTGTCAGTGCGTATTGTACACAATATAGGAGTGTCAGAATCAAAACAGCGTGTGCAATTCTAAAACCTTCTTCCACACACTCTCACACACTACACACAAGTGTCTAGCAGTTGAATCGCATCTGATACTGATCACGAATATCTATTTTTGCTAAAACGACTACTACACTGTAAGCAAAAGTTAGCCGAGATGGGAGTTTCTCCAGCACATGAGCCCACAAAACTCCCCTGCCCCAATTATTTACTCCCTGGTAGGGAGTGAACTCGGCACATGTCATCGTAAAACGCCCCCTCCTTAATCACAGAGTTTATGAACGACATGACCTTGTTAAACTCCCCAGGGAGTTTCAGGTCACGTGGTTACGAACTCCTTATAGGAGCTTTAAAAACCCCCTTTGGGCGTGACGTGTGTGTGTGTGTGTGTGTGTGTGTGTGTGTGTGTGTAGTGTGTGTGTGTGTGTGTGTGTGTGTGTGTGTGTGTGTACGGGCATATGTTTGCACGTCGGTGTGAAACACATGTGCTTTGTGTGGCTAACCGTGTAAGCATCTGTCAACAGGCAACGAAATTATAAGTGCAGCGAAGAATAGCAACGACCGATTGGTATTTACTGGGAACATTTCAATATATTTCGCACCGTTAAACCACGCTGCACGTCGGTCCGATTCCTCAACGAAACGTCGTGAATGCCGCGCTTCAAAGGGCCGAGTAACAAAACACTTCGAAGAATAAATTAATGGTAGCAAAAGTAAGCTGTTACGATCGTCAGCGGCTGCTCCTGGAGTTTCACCATCAGAAACTTCGAAGTGGTCTGAAGTAGGCTTCGCTCGACTACGGCAGGCTGGCCGGCAACCGGTCTGAGAGTTGCGCCGGCGACGCGCTCGCCCCGTCTCCGCCGATAAATCTTCTCGGAGTGTCACCGGTATTTCACCGGCTGTAACATCTAAGTGGTAAGAAGGCCTCGCTATGCCGTCGGTATCAAACCGGCATCGTATCGAACTCGCACTGCGCGCCGGCCACCGCGGCAAGCGCTACGAGCTAGCACCGACCACCGGCGATGCAAAGAATGTGTTTCACAAAAAAATGAAGGCTACTGGGATGTATAACAGTCTTCTGCGCCTTGCGACCGCAGCTGTCAATGACTAACTACAAGGCGAGCGCCGAACGAGGCGGAGTACGATCGTCAGCGATTGCACCGTAAAACTTCGAAGCGGTTCGAAGTAGGCTTCGCTCGACTACGGCAGGCTGGCCGGCAACCGGTCTGAGAGTTGCGCCGGCGACGCGCTCGCCCCGTCTCCGCCGATAGTGGCTTCTCGGTGTGTCACCGGTATTTCACCGGCTGCAACATCAAGCGGTAGGAAGGCCTCGCTATGGCGTCGGTATCAAGCCGGCATCGAATCGAGCTCGCACCGCGCACCGGCCGCCGTGGCGAGCTCTGCGAGCTATACATGCAATGTATGCGAGCAACGGGAACAGCGACTGCGAACCGTCTCATTCGTTTAAGTCTATCGCTCCGTAGCTTAAACTGCGTGGATAGCGGACACCTATTTCTGTGCATGGGAAAAACGAGACGTAAACTGCACATCAGCAAGCATTTTGTGATCGCCAGCTGTCATTCATCGAATCACCGTGCCGTACTCGTGAGTGAGGCCTAGTCGTCGAACGCGGTAGCGGCGGTCTACCTCGGCTCATCGCTCGAGCTGCTAAATGTGCCTCGTTAATGTGTTCATTCAAGGCCGCGCGCACTTTGTGTATGATTCCGTGCATTTTACGGGTCCATAAACAGTACTGCTAATGCAAATTCAGCCCGTACGACAGAGCGTCAACTGATGAAACTTTTTCGCTATAGTAAAAAAAAATAATAAATATTAGGCAGGCTTAAGATAAAAGGCATGTGTGTTGAAGTGCTTACATCAGACCACCGCAAGTTCATACTTACGCCGTGCGTATTTATTGCCTAATTAATAGCGAAAAAAGGCTTTCACCAGGGCTACATGGGAGGTAAAAATGTGGTGCATATATATACCCGGTGACTATATGGTAGGTGTGTACTGCGTGTGGCAAGCTGTGGTGAGTGCGAGTGTTGTGATATAACGTGAACATTGTGATAATGTTTGTGTACTGTAATCATTGTTGTGCGCATTAAATGTTATGTAATTAAAGCTACGCTTGCGCATGGTATGGCTGCTGACGTAATTTTTTTCTTTGTCGATGCAAAAAATTTACTCCCATACTGACCTGAAAAAGTTCCCCAATGGATGTAAATAAAAACCCCCCTGGCACCATGCAAAAACTCCCTACTGATGGGGAGTAAATTTTTTACTCCCAACGGAGGTGTTTATAAAACTCCCATCGGGGCGTGCGCTAGAGGACAAGGTCATTTACTCCCATCTCGGCTTATTTCTGTTTACAGTGATATAGGACATTTAAAGGGTGTATACAAATGTGTTGGGCCCTCTGTGAGGCACTAAACCGTTCGTTCCAGCGTACTTTTGTTCCTCGTCACAAGAAACAATAAAACAGTCGTTGAAAATACGAAATTGCTGCCGCGCACTTGGAAAACAACCTACCTCGATACCGGACTGCGCCTGGTACATGGGCCACTCGCATGAGTAGAGCATAGGCCGGCCTGTGGCGTTCAGGGCTCGTCCAAATTGTGAATACACTACGAATGAAATAAACAAATATTTCGCAAACAATTTTAGTGAGGGTTTATTTCAGGAAAGAGCGTTTGTGTGTGTGTGTGTGACAGAGAGGGGGGGGGGGTAAAAGTTTAAGAATATACGAAGGTTGGGAAGGTTGACTCGATATACATTACTATTTCAGTCTAATATTTGCTGACAGTAGGAGATAGCGAGCGACCAACCGATACAATCAGAAAAGGTCAAGTGGCTAAGCAAAAAAAAACTTTGGACTCGCTTTCTTGAATACTGGATGAAGAGAACACAAATAAAGACACGTTTTCGCCCGCAAAGGTGAAGTTCTACACATATGCGCACTTATCACGGCCGGGGGACTTGATGCAGCTAAGAATGAGGCGAGTGCCATGACATTGACTTGAGTGCCGAAAGGTATCGACCGGAAGTGACAAGATGAAGTAAGGATTCTTCTGGAGAGAAATTGGCGAGGACAGGTAGTGGAGGGTGCGATAGCGTCAGGTGAGGGCGCGATGGGTATAGGGGCATTAAAGCCGCGATTTCCTCTGTGGCTGTCTTCCAGTTCTAGACAGCGTCGTAGACAGTCTACGCTGACAGCTTAGAAGACAGCTTCTCGCCCGTCTTGTCTGAGAAATGGAATGCGTATGGACAGCTTATATCGGACGAGACGCCACCTCGCGTCGAGAAGAGAAAGCTAAAATAAACAAACGTGACTGTAATATTTTTCGCTGTGTATTATATTCAAAAATACGAAAAATTGAACGTTGCTCACATTGAACGTCTTTACGAGGGTCTGCTTGTGTGCAGACAACTATTCCGGCGAGGTTTGAGTAATCTGATCAGTTCGCTGAGCCGCAATCTTGTTCGGAAAGCAAAGTAGCATGCATTTTTTGTCTATTTCGCCGGCTACGTGACGACTGTAATGGGGCTTAGCATGGCTGCCACCCACTAAGCTGTCTATTTGGCCGGCTACGGTGAGTATTGGAACACACCCAATGTCGCTCAGGTTTCAGTTCTACTCGGCCATTTGAAGTGGCCATCCCTTACGTTTTAAGTAGAACAGCAAAGTGCCCGTGGTTCCTATAACACTTACGTTCATCCATCTTCCTGGGGTCCATGTTGCAACCATCTGCGTTGACAAAGTCAACACCCCAGTCGGCGAACGTCTTGGCATCACGCTCAAAGTTATTGAGACTTCCTGGATACCCACTGCACGTTTTCGCTGCTATTCCTGTGTGTATGCCAAACTTGAGGCCCCTAGAATGTACCTGTAGGAAAACAAATCATAAACGGCACTGCATGCAGGGCGAAACGGTCGATAGGAGATGGTGTATGTTCGCTACAAATCCTACCTGCTTCATAGAAATATGCCATTTCTCGCTATGTTTTGTTGCGATCATAGGCCTAACACACTTGGTTCAATCCAAGCTACACTTACTTAATCATGATATATCATTTCATTGACATTGGTTTTGATCGTCTTGTCGAAGTTACCAGAATTTTTGTCTGAGCCTAAATGTCTTTCAGAGGTGCCTGCCTGTTCATGTAGAGCAAGCACTTGTTAAAAGTGCGGGTTTTATTGTTCATAACAATTTGTAAATAAAGACGCTTTTAATTAACATGTTGTCTATACACATTTCGCTCAACATTATGACTCCGCTCAATTTAGAGCCCTTGTCAGCTGAATTCGCGTCATATACGCTCAGCCGGTAATCTCTTAAAAGACGTGCTTACGCTGAAATAAAACATCCCTCGCTTTTCCACAGCTGTACTGCCAGCTTTGCAACCCATCTGGAAGGTACAATAAAAACAACAGCGAAAACAACAGCACTCAAAATTCTCGATTCCTTTTCGCGTACAGTGTGGTATCCCTGACATGCAGTTTGACAGCAATGCCGAGACAATCTTCTAGCGTCACTATTTCTCTTCAACAGTGAAAATACACTCTTGTAGTCAAGGCTTTCATGACCCGGGACCAGCGTATATCGTGGATCATAGGGGGATTTAGCCACGGAAAGTACAGAAAAACCACTTCGGATGTTTGCTACTGCTATGCCACCACGCGCACTACTCACTATTTCCACAACTCACCGCAGCGCCCGCTACAGCTCCCGGTATACTGCCCCTTCCACTTCATTCAGCCCACTTCATTCAGCCCACTTCATTCCACTCACCACACGCCCCCAGCTCCGCTGTTTTCGCAGTGCCCTTCAAGTGAAGCTGGCTTCTTTCTTTCTTTTTTTAGATAAAAAGTTATCAAAATGTTAGAAAACTAGATTTTTTTATGAACTTTTGGCAAGTCACAGCGACAGTTATGCTAGGAATTATTTCAGATGCATCAACTGATGCTATATGCTCATTTATCTTGGGTCCGTACGTTGTCCTTTGGCTCGTCAAATGTCGGTAAAAACTAAATGATGCACTTGCAACTCTTAAACTGTAAATAAATGTTTCTAGGATAAAGAATGGCAAAGTTGCACAGGACTGACCGAAAGAAGCTCTAGTTGCGATTGAGTCCCCGAGTGCTCAGATTTAGGTGCACGTTAAAGAACGTCAGGTGGTCAAAGTTTCCGGAAAACTTCCACTAGGGCGTCTCTCATAATCATATGGTGGTTTTGGGACGTTAAACCCCACATATCATGATTGCAATTGAGTGTGATATGTAAAAATACAATGCCCTGGACAAGAGCTGCGCATGCACAAGAACCAGCGCGCCTCTTATGGAAATGTGCAAACCACAAAGCGAGCTATAATATGAAAAAGGAATAAAAAGATATGATATGATATTGCCACGTTCCATTTCCAGCGTTTTTGTTATCGTCCCGAAGCACCACACGATTCTCAGCGCAAACCGCGCCTGCAGTTTTCTAGAAGGTTCCGGACTGTAGTAGATCATTTCGACAAGATCACGCCCACTGTGCGGACGGCACTGGAACCTACGCCACCGCCAGCGATAACGCTAGAACATTCGACGGCAAGAGTATAAATGCCGACGCGCTTCGCCGCTTGTCAGTTTTTGATCGAAGGCCGACGCTCCGTTCGCCGCTATCAGTCCGAGACTGCTATCTGTGCGAGACTGCTGCTGTAATTGGACTTTCCTTTTACCGGGCACAGGTTCGCCCAAATAAAGAGGTAAATCCCAACACGAAGTCTCCTGTCTTCGGCCACGTCCCGACCCCGTGACATCTGGTGGAGGTGCTGCTTCGTTCATGTACCGGACGCCCCCGTCAAGCCGTGAACCCAGCCCACGTCGCGGAGAAGACACCGACGCCAACCAGGGGCAGCGAACAAGCCGCCGACAGCAAGGGCTACCACCGGAGTACGGGCTTCTAGAAGACAAGGCGCGGAAGACCAAGCCCATGACCGCGACTGCAGCGACAATGACAACCGCAGCATCCCAGCCCACGATGGTCATGCATCAACCCAGGGAACCACCAATTTTCCATGGGTCATCGTTCGAAGACCCTGAGTCCTGGCTAGAAACATACGACCGTGTAGCCGCCCTCAACCATTGGGACCATGACGAAAAGCTGCGTCGTGTGTTCTTCTATTTGGAAGACACCGCAAGGACCTGGCTCGAAAATCGGGAGTCCACGCTCCGAACGTGGGATATTTTCTGCGGCGCATTCCTACAAACGTTCGCGAGCGTCGCTCGCAAAGAGAGGGCCACTGCTTTATTAGAGACCCGGGTTCAGCTACCAAATGAAAATGTCGCCATTTTCACAGAAGAAATGACCCGACTATTTCGTCACGCTGACCCAGACATGTCTGAGGAGAAAAAAGTCCGTTTCCTCATGCGAGGGGTCAAACAGGAGCTCTTCGCGGGACTGATGAGAAACCCACCGAAAACCGTCCAAGAATTTGTAGCCGAAGCGACCACTATCGAAAAGACACTGGACATGCGCACTAGACAGTATAATCGTCACCTGACTGCAGACTGCGCTGCTGCTCAAGCCAGTAACTCCGGAGACCTGCGTGAAACGATCCGAGCGATCGTGCGGGAAGAGCTGCGCAAGCTGTTGCCTTCGGCGCAGCCTCAAGTGGATTCAATCGCCGACATTGTGCGAGAAGAAGTTCGGCAATCGCTTCAACTTCCCCACGCACCGCTGCCCGAGCCGGAAGCTATGAGCTACGCCGCTGCACTGCGCCACAACGCTCCTCCCCGTCCACGCCAAAACGCCGCCCCGTCGCACTTCCGTCGACAGACGCCACCGCCGCCACCACCCCCACCGACGTCATACCGTCCGCCAGCGGCCCAGCGCAGTGCACCGAGGAAGACTGACGTCTGGCGCACCCCTGACCATCGCCCGCTCTGCTACCACTGCGGCGAGGCCGGACACACATACCGCCGTTGCCAGTACCGACAGATGGGACTGCGTGGCTTCGCCGTCAATGCACCGCGTCCACAGCCAGGAGAACGACCACGTGACATCGCCGACTACCTGACAGGAACTCGGTGGACACCACGAATCTCTTCGCGTTCCCCGTCGCCCAGCCGCCGCACGTCACCGCACCACCGGCAGTACTCTGGCCCTACGCGGGGCCGGTCTCCTAGCCCGTATCCGGGAAACTAAGGGCAGCAACCGGTGGAGGTGCGGTTGCTGTGCGACGAACTACCGAAGATCCTCCGACGACGACGACGCCGCGATGGAGCTTTCCGAACACAACGCCAACCAGGCAAAGCCCTGACGGCGAAAGCTCATTTACCGAAGGTGGCCTGACGACGCAACATGGAAGCACCGGAACAAGCCGACGCAGCCGTGACCCGACGCCACGCCCTAACTGTAATGCGAGACGGCGAACTAGCGACCTCGACGTTTTTATCGACGGCCACAGTGTGACCGCTCTCGTCGATACTGGAGCCGACTATTCTGTCATCAGTGGGTCGTTCGCCGCGAAGTTAAAAAAAGTTAGGACAGCTTGGAAAGGCCCTGAAATCCGCACAGCTGGAGGTCATCTCGTAACACCTGCAGGAATCTGCACAGCGAGAGTCACCATTAACGGCCGTATTTATCCTACAGACTTTGTAGTCCTACAGCGTTGCTCGAGAGATGTCATCCTTGGCATGGACTTCTTATGCCTCCATGGTGCTGTCATCAACCTAAAAACAAAGTCGATAACGTTATCCACAGAAGAAGCACTACCGCCACGCACGCCGTCAGGACACCATGCCTTGAATGTGCTGGAAGAGCAAGTCAATATTCCGCCTCGCTCAAGCGTCATTATTTCAGTCGGCGCTCCTAAATCACCTGACTTGGAAGGCGTCGTTGAAGGCAGTCAGCATCTGCTGGTCACCCGAAATATTTGCGTCGCAAGAGGAATTGCAGAGCTGCGGGGAGGCAAAGCAACGGTTATGCTCACGAATTTCAGCAATGAGTACAAACATGTGAACAAAGGAACCACGGTCGCATACATCGAAGAAATTGTCGAAGCCACCAGTGCTTTCGCCCTCGCCGATTCTGCGGAACCTGCTCAGAGGAACCAAGCCCCTCCCATAGCTTTCGACGTCAATCCCAGACTTCCGAACGATAAGCAAGAACAGCTCAAGGCCCTGCTCCTGCAATACGAAGATTGCTTTTCGTCGTCATCGAAAATTCGGCAGACCCCAATCACGAAGCATCGCATCATAATTGAAGAAAATGCCAGACCACTCCGTCAGAGTCCGTACAGGGTTTCGACGCGAGAACGTGAAGCCATGAAGAGACAAGTTGATGAAATGCTGCGGGATGACATTATCCAGCCGTCCAAGAGTCCATGGGCATCCCCCGTGGTGTTAGTGAAGAAAAAGGATGGGACCCTACGTTTCTGCGTCGATTATCGCCGCCTGAACAAAATCACAAGAAAGGACGTGTATCCTCTCCCACGAATAGACGACGCACTTGATCGGCTCCATAACGCCAAGTACTTTTCGTCAATGGACCTCAAGACTGGCTATTGGCAAATCGAAGTCGACGAAAGAGACCGAGAGTAGACGGCGTTTATAACACCAGACGGCCTCTTCGAGTTTAAGGTGATGCCCTTCGGCCTTTGCTCAGCGCCTGCAACTTTTCAACGCGTTATGGATACAGTACTGGCAGGATTGAAGTGGCAGACTTGCCTTGTGTACTTGGACGACGTCGTCGTGTTTTCCTCGAGTTTCGACGAGCATCTTCGGCACCTTGAAGCTGTACTTCAAGCCATCAAGACTTCCGGACTCACACTGAAGCCAGGAAAGTGCAGGTTTGCGTATGAGGAGCTCTTGTTTCTGGGGCACGTTATCAGCAAGTCTGGAGTTCGTCCCGATCCACGGAAAACAGCCGCCATCGCCGACTTCCCGCCGCCCACTGACAAGAAAGCCGTGCGCCGATTTCTGGGCCTGTGCGCCTATTATAGGCGGTTCGTGAAAAACTTTGCCCGCATCGCCGATCCTCTCACTAATCTTACCAAGGCCGACGTGGAGTTCAAGTGGGAAACACCACAGGAACACGCTTTCCAGGAGCTTAAACATCGCCTCCAGACGCCTCCGTTACTTGCCCATTTCGACGAATTCGCCGAGACAGAAATACATACTGACGCAAGCAGCGTAGGTCTTGGCGCCGTTCTTGTGCAGAGGGCTGACGGACTTGAAAGGGTTATTAGTTACGCCAGTCGATCGCTATCCAAAGCAGAAGCAAATTATTCCACAACAGAAAAGGAGTGCCTCGCCATCATCTGGGCTACGTCGAAATTTCGCCCCTACCTCTACGGCAGGCCCTTCAAAGTTGTGAGCGACCACCACGCCTTGTGTTGGCTAGCCACCTTGAAGGACCCTTCAGGTCGCCTCGCACGATGGAGCCTGAGACTTCAAGAATATGACATTACTGTCATTTACAAGTCCGGCAAAAAACACTCCGACGCCGACTGTCTCTCTCGTGCGCCTGTCGACCAACCGCTACCCGACGACCTGGATGACGACTACTTTTTGGGAACGATAACTACCGACGACTTCGCTGAATGACAGCGGGCCGACCCGGAACTTAAGGCCCTAATAGAATACCTCGAAGGCAGGACCGCCGAAGTCCCGAAGGTATTCAAGCGCGCACTTGCGTCGTTCTTTCTACGAAACGGTCTTCTACAAAAGAAAAACTTTTCACCGCTTCGAGCTAAGTACCTCCTTGTGGTGCCTTCAGCACTGCGACCAGAACTCCTGCAGGCCCTGCACGACGATCCGACGGCAGGGCACCTCGGTGTTTCTCGCACGCTCGCGAGGATACAGAAAGGTACTACTGGCCACGTCTTGCCACCGACGTCACTCGTTATGTGAGGACATTCCGGGACTGTCAGCGACGCAAGACACCGCCGACAAGGCCAGCGGGACTTCTGCAGCCAATTGATCCACCTTGCCGACCTTTCCAGCAGATCGGCATGGACCTACTGGGGCCGTTCCCGACGTCGGCTTTCGGAAACAAGTGGATCGTGGTAGCTACCGACTACCTCACCCGCTACGCCGAGACAAAAGCCCTGCCAAAAGGCAGTGCATCCGAGGTAGCTAAGTTCTTCGTCGAAAATATCGTCCTACGTCACGGCGCCCCGGAGGTCCTTATCACCGACAGAGGAACGGCATTCACTGCCGACCTAACTCAAGCGATCTTGGCATACAGCCAAACAAACCACCGCCGGACGACAGCGTACCACCCACAGACCAACGGCCTCACCGAGCGGCTTAACAAGACGATCGCCGACATGCTGTCTATGTACGTCGATGTCGAACACAAGACGTGGGACGCCATTCTTCCGTATGTGACCTTCGCATACAACACGGCGGTGCAGGAGACGACGCAGATATCTCCATACAAATTGGTCTACGGAAGGAACCCGGCAACGACGCTCGATGCCATGTTACCCAACGTCACCGACGAAGAAAACCTCGATGTGAGCGAGTACCTTCAACGCGCCGAAGAAGCCCGACAACTTGCGCGTCTCCGTATCAAGAATCAACAGACGACCGACAGTCACCGTTACAATCTTCGATGACGCTTCGTGGAATACCAGTCGGTGAACGTGTTTGGGTGTGGACGCCGATACGCCGACGTGGACTAAGTGAAAAGCTTCTGCGATGGTACTTCGGACCCTACAGGGTGGTTCGACGTCTCGGCCCACTTGATTACGAGGTTGTCCCCGACGGCATCACGAACTCTCAACGACGCCGATCGCGACCTGAAGTCGTCCATGTCGCGCGCCTCAAGCCGTTTTATGCGCGTTAACAAACTGAAACAGTGTTTTTTTGTATAATTTTATTCATTGTACTTTCTTGCATTAATATTGTACCTTCATCTTTAGTTAAAGCATCGGGACGATGCCTTTTTTCAGAGGGGGGCGATGCCACGTTCCATTTCCAGCGTTTTTGTTATCGTCCCGAAGCACCACACGATTCTCAGCGCAAACCGCGCCTGCAGTTTTCTAGAAGGTTCCGGACTGTAGTAGATCATTTCGACAAGATCACGCCCACTGTGCGGACGGCACTGGAACCTACGCCACCGCCAGCGATAACGCTAGAACATTCGACGGCAAGAGTATAAATGCCGACGCGCTTCGCCGCTTGTCAGTTTTTGATCGAAGGCCGACGCTCCGTTCGCCGCTATCAGTCCGAGACTGCTATCTGTGCGAGACTGCTGCTGTAATTGGACTTTCCTTTTACCGGGCACAAGTTCGCCCAAATAAAGAGGTAAATCCCAACACGAAGTCTCCTGTCTTCGGCCACGTCCCGACCCCGTGACAATATGGACACCACATTATGTCGAGAAGTGAGCTGACCTGTATGTCATGCAGACTGGGTTGAGCTATCTTTACGCTAGGGTCTAAACTGCTGTCAAAATGATGCATATGCACCTAACTACATAAGGTATTGTTTAGTTCACTTCTCCACGTGTAATGCTCTCTAGATAAATTGATATCGTTTCTTTATCAGTTGCTTTTAGGTTTGCTCGTTTTCACAAGAGGCTCAGCAGTCAATGTGCGGTTGCCTTACTGAGTCGTCTTCGTACATTTCAAATTCAGTTTCAAGTCAGCGTTTTCCTGTCAGCCCGATGTCCCTTTTCGCCATTGTAGTTTTGCATCGACAAGTTTTCCGTTGTTGATTCCTGAAATGTTGTACCAGCTATAGTTCCGCGCTTCTATGGTGATTTAAGATAAAGTTTTGCTCAACCACTCCACTGTTCTCTCCGTTGAAGCAGGGATCGTGTTAGGCTTACATAGTCCACGACGGTCTTCATTCCTCTCGGAAAACGGAGAGAATCGGCCACTAGATTCCCTTGGGTGTCTCTTGATTTGGCGCTCCAGCAGTCATCCACGATGATGTACTCGTAGCCGGCCTGGCGGTAGCCGTCCACCAGCATGCGATCGGCCATGTCCGAGATGAGTGTCTCGCTGAAAGGCAACAACAAATTTACCCCGGTGTCCACGAGAGGCCACGTCAAAGGTGAGAGTCCTCCCTGCGCGTTCTTTGGCAGCCCATATATCGGATTGGAGACTATAACGAACACAAAACGAAGCAGGCTGGCGCCATTTAATTTAGTTCTTGTGTTTTACTACAGCGGAGCGTGACGCTCCACTGTAGAAAACTGAAAATTGTGAAATCGTAGAAAATTGTGACCATAATGAACAGGCACATGCTTTGTTTTTTCATTATCGTCTTTTGCTTCACTCCTAGAGCAAGTGTGTCCATTTTTCCGCCTTGGGATACAGTACCTATGCTGCGCCAGAACACGAGTGTGGAGAAAGAGAAATAGAAAGAAAAAGCGAAATAAGGTTAGAGAAAGAGATAGCTTTCAGGCGAAAAAGAAAATGTCTGGTTGAAAGCAAGCATGGCCATGCTCGTTATAATACAACAAGGGGTTCGAAATGGAGAGGTGAGAGAGTGAAATCCCAGTCAAGCCAGAACGAGCTAGGTGCCCACTAGCTTTTCTGCGACCATAACCGAATATACTATTGGCACAAACTCAACAGAGACACACAGCACAAACGAACAAGACGGGCGGCAAACTTCCAACTAATTTTATTCCAAAGGTAAAATATTTTATAGCACAATCAACCACATGACGATGTGCGTGCGCATCAGTTTTTCTTAACAGTCTATCCTGTTTTTTTTTGTGTGTTGTGTGTCCTCGTTCAATTTGCGACAAAAGTATCCTTCGTTATGAATGAGTACCAACTAGCTCAAACCAGATTCTTGTGACCCAGCCTTGCGTCACTTAGCTCAAGATGAGCTTTTTTTTCTTTGTTTTTTTCACGCTGTGCAACATTTGGCTCTGAAAAATACTTACCAACTACCCAGAGAGCAAATTCCTTAAATATTACATAAAATTGGCTCATACACAGCGGCAATCACTTAGCTTCGAAAAACGACAGTAAAGGCTAGCGTCCTCATGACTGGAGTGGCGGGAAAATATTCAAAGCTGGAGTGACGCAGCGCTGTCGAGTGCCTGTTTTTTTTTATTATTAATAAATGTATATAAGGAGATGTTGGTGCCTATGCATGGCACCGGCTACTCCTCTTCTCTTGCACGAAAGTCGACATCGCATATTTTATAGCAAACACAAGGCTATACAAATATACATAGCACAACGCTTACGCAATGAGTCTACGTTTTTCAATACTGAGTTTCCACACCACACAGAAATGTGCCTACACTACATAAAAATGCTGCCACACCACACAGAGTTTGTATAAACACAATTAATCATGCCAATTTAAGTGCTCACACAAAAGATGAAAGTTCACTAAAATGTCTAAGGTGATCTTGTCTCTTAAGTACTGAACTGTTTTCAGAAAGGCTTTCCGAAAAATATTGTAATGAAACACGAAAATATTATTGTGAAACATACCGGTTAACAATGAAGCTAATGCATTTTTTTCTTTCGGTAATTTTGAAATATGTCAAGTGCATGTTCCTTCAGCCATGAAGGAACAGGCGTGGGCACGCGTTCTATCGGAATAATGCTTGTTTGCAATTTTTTTTGTTTCAGCTTAGCTTAATGATCGTTCTTAGCGCAATACGCTTCTGTAGATCCTGACGCGGAAGCTTGTAATAAAAGCATGCAGATGCAAGCCACAGGGATTCATTTTTATTGCACATTGACAAAAAACGGTTCATATCAACAATTTTTCGCACGTTGCCCTTTCAGCAATAGCATGCATTGTTGAGCGCGTTGGTTCTTTGGGGAATATACTTGAGCGCCAAAAAGAAACGTGGCACAAGAACAGAAGACGACTATATCTCTTCTTGTGTATCGTACATTGTTCTTTTGGAGCCTATTCCACAATGCACCAACGCGCTCAACACAGGATTTTATTAAGCTTTCTTTCTTCTACAGTGGGCCCTGTCTTTTAGGTTTTTCACTCGTCAAGAGCGCACGTGTAATCGTCTTCTCTTCTTTTGTATGGCACGTTTTTGCGTTGAAGTCTATTCCACTGATTACGCATCTGCGCATTTTGTGTGCGAGGGTGGGCATGGTTTCCGTCGCGCATGTCTTTACGGGAGTACACATGTTTTGTGCATTAGCAGCTGCTTTTCGTGCTGCGTATACGTCACGTCCGTAATGGCGTCACATTAAAAACACCGCATTTGGTATGGTGCCGCATGAGCCGAAGTTTCGCACTCGCTCGTGCTCAACTGGAAAGTGCAACATTGCATGATAAGACAATTAGTGACCACACATTAAAGCAATGAGTGAGTTGATACCCTTGTTCGAAATCTGCATTTTCCGCTTTTCTGTTCTGTCATCTGCCGTCTTGGTAGGGGCCCAGAAAACTGGCATTTCTAGAACATACTTCGAACACAGGGGGCATTTCGGGGCATTTTTGCTGAAGGAAGGGTGCATGCGCAGTGGCACCGTGAAAAAGGTGAATTGTGTCACCTCTGCGTAGTGCGCTAAACGTCTTTGCTAGTTACTCACCTTCGCAAACTGCAAGGGCTCACAATATCTGCCATTATATCGGGCCTAAATAAACAGCACAACATAAACCACTTCTCATTCAATTTATTTGTTTACAATACCATAAGCACTGCAACAAATGAATAGTACAAAAATGTCAGCAAACAATATAGTAACGAGCACTAATATTATTACCCATTGTAATGTGTTAAAAAAGTGGCATATGCATTCCAATGATACCCCATCTCGACATTCCTGACAGCGAAGAAAAGGAAAAAAAAAGACGTTTCAAGGTGAACGCAAACAAAGTTGCAAAGAGTGGGATGCACAACGCTCCACATAACATCCCACCCTGTAAGTCTTAAATAATGACGTGTGTTTGGACGGTGAGTGCACTAAAGTGGGGACATTTGGTTGTGCAGTCAAATATGTGATACCGTTGATGGGAAGCGAACCCCTTTAATAGGCCGTACGAGAAAACTTGTCTTCTTTAGAGTCTTCTTTTTCACACACACACAAACACACACACACACACACACACACGCACGTATATATATATATATATATATATATATATATATATATATATATATATATATATATATATTAATGAGATCTAACAGACAGTAATGCTAAGGAATGTACAAAGGAAGATATTAGAACCAATGGAATGTAAATGAGAAGAAAAGTGGATGAAAAAATAACCAGCCGTGAGCAGGAATCGAACCTACGACCTTTGAATAATTGAACGCGTTATTCAAAGGTCGTAGGTTCGATTCCTGCTCACGGCTGGTTATTTTTTCATCCACTTTTCTTCTTATTTACATTCCATTCGTTCTAATAACTTCCTTTGTACATTCCTTAGCATTACTGTCTGTTAGATCTCATTAATATTGCGTTAAAACACGAAAAAACGAGCCCTTAGGTATACACTTCTTTCCCTTATATATATATATATATATATATATATATATATATATATATATATATATATATATATATATATATATATATATATATATATATATATATATAGCCCTTAGGTATACACTTCTTTCCCTTATATATATATATATATATATATATATATATATATATATATATATATATATATATATATATATATATATATATATATATATATATATATATAGCCTACGTCTGGTTGACCTCGTGATCGCCTCCTAATCTTTGGGTACACAAAAAAAAGCACTTGGGAGAAGAATAAGAGGGTTTGACAAACGGGTAACTCTGCTCTCAGAAGAGTGGCAGCTTGGGCTAGTTGGTATGACATGACGATCGTTATAGCGCGAGAACAGAACGACGACGTATAACGACATGTCCTTCTCGTCTCTGCGTCTTCGTTCTGTTCTCGCATTATAACTATCGTCTGCTCTCAGGCCATGACATGAATAACTTGAAAATTGTGTCTCGTACATCGTCAAACCCTTTCCTTTAGACACTTTGTCACATTCCAGTATACCACGTGCCGTGATATGCGGATAGGTGGCACAGGTGGTTGACAGTTTATATGTGCCCTGGAACGGCAAGAAAAGACATTGAACATGTAAATGCGAAACCGTTAAGAAAAGCATTGAGCCGACGAATGCAAACCAGTAGAAATCAGCGTCCCTGTATAGATGAAACCGTAGCACTCTTCCTAACAATCAAGTATTCTACACCTGATGTGATTTCGTACTGCCTCTATGTCCAACTCACCAATCACAAAACGATGATGTCGTGTGACATCATAGAGATGTCGTGGGGACGATACAAATTCTGGCGGTCTGTGACGTCACTGGTCATACGGTTACGGTATCTCAATATGATAATATTTTGTTTGGCAGCACTGGTGTTGACAACAACACCGTTAGATGGTGGTCGACACCGACGGTCAGTTTTCGCGTTTCATCAGACATGTAAAGATCTCGTCTTGCCCCGCCGCGGTGGTCTAGTGGCTAAGGTACTCGGCTGCTGACCCGCAGTTCGTGGGTTCGAATCCCGGCTGCGGCGGCTGCATTTCCGATGGAGGCGGAAATGTTGTAGGCCCGTGTACTCAGATTTGGGTGCACGTTGAAGAACCCCAGGTGGTCGAAATTTCCGGAGCCCTCCACTACGGCGTCTCTCATAATCATATGGTGGTTTTGGGACGTTAAACCCCACAAATCAATCAAAGATCTCGTTCTAAAATGCAAAAGAACTGCAGTGGAATGTGAACTAGTTCAAAACCACCTGATAAAAACTTTTTACTGTTGTTTGTTCATATTCTAACGTTTGTTCATATTCTAACTAAAGAACTTTTCGTCTGTTAGTACTCAGCCTATAGTATCGAGACGAACATTTATTAACTGCTAAAGAAGCCGAACTACTACTTCAGGCAATTAAATCCTTCTACTGGGAAAAATCACGCCGGCCTTCCCATCTTTTTGCGCTTTATATGAAGCAGAGCATATTGTGGCGCGGATCTTACCTTATGCACTCATCGTAGTGAAATACCGGATCGGTGTTGCAGCCAAATCTTTGCCAGGTTCGCCATCCCATCGGAGGCAATAGAGCGAGACCATTGTCGAGACAGTTCCCTGATGCCAGAAACGCGCTCAACGTGATCAAAGTCATCAGCTTCAGATCCATAGCAACTAACAAAGCATTCCTCTCGAGCGATTTTTCCCAGCTTCTCATTCACGTGTATTAGGCCGCAAAATTAAGACAAATCAGTTCCGATCAGATCCGAGGCACCACTGTGATCGGATGGTCGACTACGATTTCACCGGCTGGCAGAACGGCGTTAAGCAAGCATAATCATTGTTCCCCGTGATAAAATACTAAGCCATCCTGCGGTGGTAGTCGTGAGATTGCTTTATCGATTGTCGGAATTCGCTCCCGAGTGCTTATATATATATAGAGAAAATTAGGCCCCAGCCTTTTGTCTCGTGCAATCTCATACTGATCCGTACTCTATTTGAAGCATCGGTAAGGGAAACGCGGCCATCCATTCTTTGTTTATCGCAATCTGCTGATCGGCCAACAGAATGACGTGTAGGGAGCTCATAATCAAAATAATGAAACTGTGTGGTGGCACATAGCTTCAAAGTGATATTAGGAAATTGTCAGGAACATAGCTGATGATGGTTTTTGAGGTTGCGATTAAAGTGGAATATTCAAATTTTCATTTGTTTGTTTATGTGACAACAAGCGGAATTCTAATTGTCTCTTTGTCTCTCTCACATTTTCCGTCTCTCTGAAAGCAACGAATTAAGTGTAATTCTCCGATTGCAAGTAAAACTGGAGTTGACTGAGCATAGGATAATTTTTTTTAATTGCGGCTTTCAATAATTCAGGCTAATGAATGACATGCGCTAACGCATAATTGCAACCGCCAACAAAACTCAAGTGTATTCAAATCGGCTCTTCAAGTTCTTCATCGAACTGAATGCGCCGATAAAATGGAATCTTAAGACATGTTTTAGACTCCATGTAGTGATCTTATCCAAGGCTTCAGCATACCTGCCTCTGCATGTTGTTTGTTGATTTCCAATGGGCCCCACGAAGCTACCTCAAAACATTGTCCGAAAAGGAAAAGAGAGACGGCTGTCTCTCTTTTGTGGAGACAAATGTGGAGACAAATGTTTTGTGGAGACAAATGACATTTGTCTCTGTGGAGACAAATGACGAGAAACCATACATCACATCACGATACCACCGCAATTGACAGGAAGCAGCGGCGTGGGCGCCAAAGTTCGTCAGAAAAAGCCAATGCCTCTGCATCCGCAGCGCTCATTCGACATCCTTTATGCTTCACCATCTTCTTTTCCACCCAGACGGTGCTCGGGTGGAAAATAAGTGCAAAAAAAAAGAATGACCTTAATTTCACGTTTTGTTGTGCCATGCCGCTAATTTCCCATGGGATGGGTGCCTCCCAAACGACAATAACTTTGTTCTGCTGAGCAACAGGCCGGAAGTGCGCTTGTACCTAATCAGCTTTAGTAGGTGCCACGGCGGCAGCAATTGTCTGCCTTCCACAGCAGCGGCGAATGCTCAACTATTTCACCAAGGCAGTGGCGGGTTAGGGTGCGCCCAGGGGCCTTCGGTGAACTTTATGGGGCTTCCTTTCGTGATTTAGGTCCTGCGAGAGCGTTGAAAGCTGCGCACGGAAGTGGGGTGACAATGACGCAAGTGGTAACATTCATTCGTCAGCACGCGTCACGATGTTCACACTTTTTTTCCCCTTCACAAGCCTGGCTTCCTTTAAGTGGGACCTCGAGTGAGCGAGTGTGCTGCCATCCAACGGCGGTCGGGTTATTTATGCAGCTCACGATGCTAAAATCGGCTAATCGCCGTTAAGTTTAATTTACGGCATGGACATTTAGGTTTATGGCATCATTTGTCGAGAGACAAGAGAGTAATTTCTTGGTGACTTTGAGGATGATTTGTAATGTCTGTGGTGGAGGAGAATTTTTTTTAGAGAATGATTCGTAATCCTGTCGCGGGAGAGAATTGCGCGCCTTCGGCTTTGACCAGAACGATTGCGTTTAGTTGGCGGGCGCACAAAGATCACTTCGCTCGCTGAACTGGCACCATTCGCAAAAAGAGCGCGTTTTTCAAACACAGCGAACGAACAACTGGGACAATTGTTAGTTCACACTGGTATCTGTGCCTGTGATTACGTTTTGTGCATCGTTTTTTGTTTAAAAAGTGCGTTAAGTGTCGAGCTGTAAACGTTGTTGGCTAGCTGTCGTCCCGTGTCTGCTGTTTTCGTGCATTTCGCGTGAGCAGTGCACTGCATGTTTCAATCTAATGGCCGTTCTAGGCGTTACATTCCATGTTGTCGCTATCGCATTCATTGCTTCGTCCTTGCGGCGAAACTTTTTATGCTATAGTGACAAGGTATCCCTTATATTTACTTATTTTTTTGTTTTTTTCTTCTACTGTTTGTTAAGTAACATGTCCACTTGCGCTTATCAGTGTTTGTGGAAGTTAATAGTGTCTTGTGCTCTTAAATGTGGACGACTTTTAGGCGTCCAGGGGGTCGCAGGCTGTCGTATCTTGTCATCATGTGCTGTCATCGTCACCTCATGTCGCTAGATGTCACGCAGGTAAAACCATGTGTAGCGTAGCCATAGCAACGGGGTGGGAAAAGGAAATAAGAATGAGGAGGTGGGATATGACGGCGAGGAGACAGAAAAAGAGAAAGGGAGAGGGATCGCCAGTTAATGCGAGCGAGCCATTCGTGCCGGCGCCACTCCAATAGCTCCTTGTACCTCTCATTGAAGCATACGTGACGTTAGGGAAGTGCTTTTATCGTGAAAATCGAGAAAATGGGTGTCCAGGCATTCATGGAACTGTATATATATATATATATATATATATATATATATATATATATATATATATATATATATATATATATATATATATATATATATATATATATATATGTTTGTGTGTGTAAGTGTGTGTGTATATGTATCTACATATAAGTGTGTGTATATATATATGTGTGTGTGTGCACGCAATTTCTATGCATAGCATTGTTGTCATATATATAGTATTTTGTATTCTGTCATATTTTGCATTGTACTTTGGAATTTGTGCCGAAAGAAACTACTTACGCATATTAGTCTCTGTGCATAGCATTACTGTACGTGCATCTTCCGACTTGTACTGCGCCAAACGTCTCATGGCCTATGTTCATTGCCTATATGTTCATGGCCTATGTTTCTTCACCCATGTCCACGTTGCTTGCCATGTATTAGGGAGGCTCGGGTTCTCCTCAAGTGACAAAACGTCACTTTTCTCCCGAGCCTGCCCTCATCCTTGGGATGAAATAAAATTGAATTGAATTGAATTAAATATAGCCGGTCTATTGGATTAGCCGCAAACATTCTTCTTGTATTGCAACATCTTTGCCTTTCCTCGGGTGAAACTGCTAAATCCTACAATCACACAGAGCACCATCGCGCTAGCCCCGCTCGAGGGAGAGCTGCTGCAGCGCGCCCTATCGGCGGCTCGACTCTCTATGAAAAGGTTGCCGCGAGCGCCACCGCTGCTGTTCGTGCAAGCTCCCTAAAGCTATAGCCATAGATAGCATAGCAAAAAGGCAGGAAAGAGAAGTTGGGGTGAGAAATAGCGATAGGGTGACAAGGACAATGGGGAGGGTAAAAAGTAAAGCAAGGCCTGGCCAGCATAGGAAGGCAATGTCGTCGCGTAGTGTAGTATAGCAAAGGGTGGGAAAGATAATTCATGGTGAGGAGGAGAGAAATGTCAAGGGGATGGTAGGCCACAGCATAGCCGAGCATAGTACAATATACCAATGCGTTGGGAAAGGAAAGTGAAGCTGAGGAAGACAAACAGGGGGGGGGGGGGGGGTAGTGTGAAGTAAAGGGCAGGAAATGGAAGCGAGTGTGAGGAGGGAAGAATGTGTCAGAAGAGGGCGCCACGGCGAGGTGGCCTTGTGCTGTGCCACAAGGCTGCCCTTGTGTTGTTGTGTGCTACATTTTTTTTTTCTTCAGAACCCTGGAGCCGAGCTGGCTGCATGATGGAAACGCGAGCACGAACTTGCCCGAGAACGCGAGTGCCATTGAAGCCTAGGCAAAACATTGCTCCCAATTTCCAACCCCTTTCACCTTGAAGGTCATTGCATACATCTTCTTAATCATTTAAACAACTAATATGTGAGGTAGCCTGCATTGGAACAGCATATAATAATGCGGTATTCTAAAAAGATGCAAAATAATAAAAACTCCGGCCAAAGTGAAATACACAAAAATTAAAAGGACATTTCGGCTCCCTACACGGGAGCCTTGTTCACAGTTTTCGTGCATTTTACTTTGGTCGGCGTTTTTATTATTTTTAACTATGTTTCTCCCCGACCAGACGGGATTCCGTCGGACTCTTGACTATTCTAAGCAAATGTTCGTCAGTGTGTTTATGTGGCCTTTTTAAGTCGGTCAACTAGTCATTAAAACAGTGATGCTCTGTAAATACTGCAACAGAAAACAGCCAGTGAAAGCGACGGAGAATCTTATACATATTATTTGAGTGTACTTCAAATGTATTTTAAAGTAATGAGTATATACAAACTTTCATACTTTTCCAGATGTTCTACTTCTTTTTTCCCTCATTCTTTAATGACAGTGGCCTTGAAGAAGAAAAGGTCCGATGGTGGCACAGTAACGGTGATGCTATGGCCTGGATAGAACACTCCGATAAATGTGTTGCTCTGAACCAAGTCCGTGACTTGATAACCACCTGGGCTGTCCAGATCTAGGTCCGATATTCCAAGCACTACTCTTGAAGGTCCACCGCAAACGTTTGCGTTATGCACCAGCACAGCCAGGGACATACGACCGTCAGGCAGTTTGGGAGCAACCCACCTGGTCCATAGCTCCGTGTTATTTATCTGGAGAGAAGGCCAAAGCAATTTCAAATTATTGGAAACTAAGATACCAAACGGAAATGTCACTGTCGTAGCCTGGGTAGGAAGGAGAGTTCGGGGTTCAAATCGATTCGGAAATTTTCGGTTTTACATGCGTATAAATACATGCACATATACAAATACCCGCACGAGTGTACCCAAAGTATAATTGAACCCTCCACCCCGTCTCCCTGAAAGACATTTCTGGCTGCGCTAGCGGGGGTGTTAGAATTACTACGCAGCGGTGCACTTTATTCTATTTTTTTGCAGGAATATTGCTGACGATACGGCGGAGACGCTTCCTTAGTGACGCACTTTGGTTTTTAGCTTCTGTGCCGAGTTCGATAACATCGAAGCTATAAACTCGTCTTCTATGGTGGCCGTTACATGTCCTCTGGGTTTTCGTGAAATATTTTGTCAATGGCCCACAAGTCGTTATATTTTTCCCTGTTTATCGCAGCGTACTATTCAGGTGATAACAGAATTAGGCTTGAGTTCAGAAAACATGTCATAATACAAAAATTAACTTTTTTAAATCCAAGTAACTCAAGGGATAATAGTACCAAAGACGAGTTTTTTACCTTAGACAGGCGCCTCCCCATCAGTCCTAGTGGATCCTGGTTAACAGAGATTATGTACTTGTTGAGGAGTAGCTCCTTAGATTTCCTGTTAATGCTTCGGAGGTCATTTGACATGATCATAGGTGCCGCCAGTATGGCCCAGTAAGCCATTTGGATGCGCTGCTGCTCGATGGTCAAGCCATAGTTGCCAGCGACTATCTGAAACACATTTCCGCCATTTAGAAAACGCATAGCGTGCGCAACACTTCAGGAGAAATGCATATATGTAACATATCAGCTCTTGTGAAGTGAGATGAAAACGCAAGACTTAACAAAAGATCAAGTTGCACAATCAGAAAAGCACTATGTCTTCAAACTTACTCCAGAGGACGTCATTGGTCGTGGAGGCATCGGCTGAAGTTTATTCAGACTGAGCGTACTGAAACTTCAAGTAGTAAAGAATACTTCTATCGCCCGCTTTGGAAATATCTTGAGTCCTGCGCGTTTTCAGTGCTGCCAAGGAACCATATAATGGCGTGCAACGAGGTATTAGATTGTGATCAGAGACGCAAGCTAGTGCTCGTATTTCAAGCTTCTCTTGAGCGAAGTTTAAATCTACAAGTAGGAAGAGTTTTTTGTTTGATACGTACATGGCATTGCACATATGTGAATTACATCACTATGAGCTCAAGCAGTAGTACAAATATGAGCGCGAAGAGGGTAGCCAGGGAAGTCCAGAATACCCTCATGCTCATACTGTCAAAAACAGCCCTTCCCAGTTCCTCCCGCCCTCTCTCCCTGAAATCTCCTTCATTCATCATATTTAATTAGTTTGAGGGTTAAGTATAGGACACTTCCCGTTGCAGGCACGTTGCTCTATGTGTCGCATAGCTTTTTGTTTTTGGTGACACCAACGTTTGGGGTGACATCGCCACCCGGAGGTCTGTTTGGCGTTGACAATGTTGCACATACTCCTTTTAGAAACGCATCGCATGAGACAGAAGCCTAGAAACGAAGCGTTGAAGGACTAATTGCGAATGTCGTGGTCATGATGCATTACTTCACTTCTCCAAGAACACTGAGAGGACTGAGGTAGATATAAAATGCGTATTTTTAAAGCTTAAAAGCCTGTCACCATGGCACAGTGGTGACCATGCCCGTCATCGGGGGTCGAACCCAAATGTCATGGGGTCGACTCCCGATGATAGAACTTCTGGTCTTTTGGTCGTGCGTATTTTTCCAACGCCCCTTCCGGGAAGGAAATGCGTCTTTTAAGTCTTCGTAGGCCCTGGCATAAAACACTTCGTGGTAAAAAAAAAAGCGTATACATAAATCTGAACGCTGTACACTCCTTTAGACACCCTCAAGGTATATTTCTAACAGGCGCGTAGTCCCAAATATTTTTCTGTGGGGGGCGGGGACGTCCTTGATTTTCTCCTTGATTTCCTTCTTGATTTCGGAGAGGGCACCCCCTTAATATGGTCGTTTTTCTCTCTTTATTACTCGGTCATTGCAAAAAAAATTCGGCGGGGGGGGGGGGGGGGGGACAGGCCTGGTGTGCCACCCTCTAGCTACGCTCCTGATCTTTAACTGCAATGCTTGTTTCTTTAAAGTTAGAAATTTTCTTAATCCATGAATTCAATAAGTGGATTCTGTTCTGTGGCAATGTCATAATCTCCATCTTTATTTAAAAGCTAAAGACCTATCAAGGGCAATCTTCTCTACCCCATGATTTCCTGTTAATTTTCCATTAAAAAACTGTGTCGAAAGAAAGATATTCTCGATAAGGCTATTTCGCACTCTAGATATGTTCAGTAAAAGCTGTTGCTCTGGATGTGCCAGGAAGGTGCACACCTAAACTGTATCCTGTACACGTTAGCCTGGCTCACAGGTTTTCTGGGAGCGGCTCCCGTTATCTGCGCTTCGAGTGAGCGAATTACGTGCCGCGTCGGGATCAGTCCAGGCTCCAGGCCCCGACACTTCCGTCAATACATCCTGGTTGGCGGCTTGGTACTTGACCGCGTCGTAGATGCTGTCCCATGAATAGCCAACGTCGTCGTAGTTCCGCCACAGGTTACACGTTTTTGAGATGTTCTTGTAGTTGGGCTAGGTAGAGTGAGAGAGATGAGATTAGACGCATAGAATGACATACGCGAATAATATGCGGAGGATAGAGAGGTTAACAGTAAGAGAATTACCCAGGTCACTGGCCCGAACTGAGGAACGAAAAGTCGGGTAGAAAATATATCTAAGTGAAAATCAGCATAAAGGGATGAAAATTCAAGGACTCGTTTGTGTCGGTTAAACACAAGCTTGACAGAAACCGTCAAAGAATGATACCAAGGAAAGTATAGACTTCATTCTCTGTTGGCTTTTGATGGGGGTCGTGTCTATAGCGATAAATCAGCGAACTCGCTCATGGTTCAATTCCTTGAAACAGATCTAGCCGTGAGCCTCGGCTTGAGTGATTTCCAGGGAATAATACTTTGCTGAAGTTGAGCCTGGGAAAGTCCGCTTTAGAAACATTTCAGTGATTCTGAGTCCGAATTAGTCCGGTTGAAGAAAATTTGGCTGAGTAAGTATGAGTGAGTAAAATCCAAGTACGAGTGAGTTCGAGTCAGCTCAAAATTTTCGCTGACATACGTGTCTAACAAAGAAAAAAAAAGAAACGAGCCCTTACGCCCTCTTTCTTTCATTTATTGATAACGAAGGTCACGCTCCGGCAGACACTATGCCTTCAGGTAGTGTCCGAAGGCTTATTGATCAGCCAACAGCTCGTAAAGATCACGTGCTACGTGAGACCAGCTGGCTAAAAGGAGCCTTCCGCTCGCTCCGTGATGGCTACGAGCGACGCTAACACTCCCAGGTTGATGTATGCGCATGTATACCCGACGAAGTGGATGAGAGGACGACAGCCGCCATTGCTCCGTTGGTATCAGGTGCGTTTTGCGAAGGTTGCAGGTTTTATCCCTGTCGGTGGTATCTGTTCGTTTTGTTTACATTAATTTTTTTACGCGTTGATATATTATCAACAATGCAGTTTAAAAAATCCCGAATAACATCCCCTATACCGTTCTTTGGCTCCAGTGTTTGTTGACCTTTATCATTGACTATAACAAAGGCCACGTCAATTACCTCACACTGTCGATATGAACAATATCAGCTGTGGGATGTCACAATGCGTGCTAATGAATTAGAAAAAAGACTGCCTCTCATGAATCCATGTGCGTTCTCCAACCAATTACTTGTTTATATTCCACTTGCGGATAATTGGGTGTGGTAATTAACCACTGTATAGCCATTACATTGCGATGTGTGCTCAACGTCAAGACGTAATTGTTTTAAGGTAGATTCATGGGTTGGGAGATTTAATAAAAGTTCATCATAACATAACAACGCAACAATAACGCAACATGGTTAGAATACGGGCAAGAGATTAAGGCCAACGCTGTGTCATTTTGCTTCTTGGTGTTCCCATTCTAACTTTGTTGCGGCATTTGTGATTCCAAGATGTAATCTTCTCTTGCGCTGGCACTTAGCGTCATTATGTTTCTGAGGGAGAACAGCGCTATTCGCCAGAAGTGAACCGAAAGTTGAACGTTATAAGACTGAAAGTGAAAATGAACAAGAAAGGAAGAAACCCATATATGAAGGAGGCAATGGTTGATGGTAAGAGCTGTATAGAGTAAATATAATATCGAAGCATAACTTCAGTGCGCATAAGGGTCCATCAAATCTCAGGATCGGTAATGAAAACTGATTGAATGGGTTCAATAAAAGAGTGGCGTGTATGTATTGTCATGATTGCCAATATGCACAACGTAATTGCTTTCTCTTCTTTTCTCCATATCTCTGAAAATCCCTCTATTTTTTTTTTTCAATTGTAAGGTAGCATGGCAGTACTTTTAGACTAGCTAATAATTATGTTTTCTTTTTCTTTCTCTTTTCTTCATTTTTTTACTTGTTACCTTTCACTCATCAGTTTACTCCTTAAAGTGTATGACGGTGAATTGAATGGTCCTAGATGATTGTGTTTGTACACAAAATCTTTGGAAGCCGATGACCAAACCTTAAACAAAGGTCTTTCCAACTTTACCAAAAGTTCAAGCACTAGGGGCCCAAGCGATAATCACTACTTATAGAGAACATTAAAGCCAGCCAAAGATATTTTTGTATCAAGGCTTCTTTCATATGAAGTGATAAACAAGGTCTATTTTCAAGGCAAGACGTGATACAGCTGTTCCTAAGGGGTCTTCGCATTGGTCAGATTATAAGTTATTACAAGCGCAAATCCAAAAACGAAGGCAAGGCTTTCAGGCCTGTATATCTCGAGGGCTGTTTACGCATGGCACCACCGCTGAACCACTGCAGCTCCCGTTAGCGCCACTAACCTGCGCCCAGGCCACTTCCTAATTGCGCCGGTGGTGCATACGATGAAGCTTAACTAACGCAGTGCTGAGATGACCCGTTTATAACCAAGTGAAAGCGCTGGACGGTAGCATAATTTCAAGCGTGCTCACCATGATTCCAGCTTTCTGCTGGTACAGTGGCCACTCGCAAGAGTAGACCATGTCTCTTCCACTTGAGCGGAGGGCTTCACCCATTTCCGTGTAGACTGCAGCAAATGAATTAGAACGATGATGTATGTAGAAACTCTCTCTCTCTCTCTCTCTCTCTCTTTTTCCACACACACACACACACACACACACACACACACACACACACACACACATATATATATATATATATATATATATATATATATATATATATATATATATATATATATATATATATATATATATATATATATATATATATATATATATATATATAGTTCATTAATAGATGAGGCAATCAATGTCAAAAGCATCACTTTTAGTGATACTGAGGGGAACAGCCCTTCATGAAACCCTTCTGAAATTTATCACTTTTAGATTTCCCACTAAAATCTCTGATAGCGACGGGACTAATTTCACAGTTTATTTGTTTCTTAGTTATTTGGCAATGAAATTTCCTGATTTCCTGAATCTAGTTGGAAGTGCCGGTGTGGCAGAATGCCGAATGTTTGAGCTCCATGGTTTTTTTGTGAATAATTTTCATTTCGCTGGTCAAGCGCGGTCTCCTACTGGTGTGCGATTGAGGTAGAGCCCTACAGAATACTGACTACAGGACACCGGAATGACCACGGGTGTTGCTTTTAACAATCGCAACAGCTCCGAGAGCGGCGCTGACAGTGATGGCACCGAACCCTACTACGTCAGCAGTGATGAATCAGGGGACGACAACTTCGAGCTCGTGAGAAACCACAAGGAAAAGAAACTATTTCTGAGCCCGTCACCCAATTCGAGTGAGCCCACCATGCGATGTTAACGGAATACCGAGGTATTAACCATCCTTTTCATGCTAGTTCTCGCTAGTGACAACATGAGAAGCCTTATGCATGGTCAGCACCCTGGTCAGTGCTATGCGCGTGGTGCTGAGCAAGATACTGCCACCGACAGTTCAAAGCGTGTTGCAACTGATTGACACCATCACTCCAGTTCTCGCAAGCGTTCAGAAGTCTGCTGCTTGAGAACGAAAGCGGCACCATCATGGCTTCACCATCGGCAAGATTTTGGGTGCATGGAACCGCGCATACAAGTTAATGCAACGAATGTGCTCAATTGATTAGGGCACGGGTGTGACTGACCATCTATGATGTTAAGTACATAACTGCCGTTTTGTCGATGGCATGAGTGACATTCCTCTCCTTCTCTCTCTCTCTCTCTAACTTTATTCCGCTTACCCCCTCCCCAGTGCAAGGTAGCCTACTAGGCTCAGCCATCGTTAACCTCCCTGCCTTTCTTTCATCCCTATTCTCTCTCTCCGAAACTCATTATGTTCAATCTGTGACTCCCATGGAGATGGACTACTTCATTTCTACCCATGAGGGGCCACGAAGGCCCTAGTTTAAGCTGTCGGTGTGCATGACGTCATGGTGACTGGTGTGGTAATTTCAAAGTGGAGCCAACACCTGAACTTTTTTTTGCTTGTTTAATCGGTTATCAACCGTCTTCTAGCAGCAAGAGGGGTGTTTTTGGTATCGTGAGGATGTAATTTACTAACACGAAAAATATCGTTTTTTTTTAGCATGCCTAAATGCGAAAGCACTATCTATAGCATGAGTCGGCGCCAACATCCGCTCACAGGAAAACTTACTCACGTGACAAAGCGAAGACGCCACGCGAGTTTTGGTTCGCATTTTGAAAGCTGAGTTGACCCGCTTTAAAAAAAAAAATCGATCTTGAGCCACCTCGAAAATTGACTTGAATTATGCTAAGTTTTTCGTGGCTCCCTCTCGATACTGACTTTCCTCGATTCCGACGCATACACAAGTAATCGCGTCATAAAATGCAAAGTAAACAGATTAAGTTGCAAGGTCAATCGACCAAAAGATTACGCCATGAGACAATGTCACATGAAATGAAAGCTGGACTAGTATGGACGTCAATGCACTTGACAGGTTCAGACGTCACGCCGTCCCCGCAGGCATGCCGCGGTCTTGTCGGCAGACTATTCTGATCCACGTGTCTGCGTGTTTCATGAATATGCCGCATCCAATGCATGTAATAAGTATTAAGCGCCTCAGTAACCTTTATGCAGTTAGTGAGTTTTGTGAAGAATTGTTCAACAGAAAAAAAAAGTAGTTTTAAATTGAGGCTTCATTCCTGTCTATAGCTCTTATTTGAAATCACAGTTAGCCGCTTTATACGGTAACTGCGTGGAAATGAGATGTATGCTTCATAGCCACTTCTGATTTCCGGCATTTATAAAATGAATGGGCAAACAGGGCCATTAGTGTCAGAGTTTCATCATTCAATTATCAACACAAGCATGCATTCACAGCAAACTGCTGCTCCGGACAGCCTGACGCTAACGGTGAAAGCGGATCGCACAGATCAGTGCCCTTCATTTGAGCCGCCAGCACGAGAGCTTACGGTCATCCATCTGCTTGGGATCCGCAGAGCAGCCGTCAACTTTGACATAATCGACTCCCCAATCAGCGAAAGTGTTGGCGTCCGTTTTGTAATAGCCATAGCTTCCCGGGTAGCCTCCGCAAGTTTTTGTTCCAATGTCGGTGTAGATGCCGAACTTTAGTCCTCTGCCGTGAACCTTGACACGTAATAAAAAGAACGACAGTTAAATGCTATCAGGTCATACGCTATCGCAGCAGAGCAAATGATTATCATAATACCTCGTCAACGACTGCTTTCATGCCCTGTGGAAAGCGCCGCGTATCTCCAATCAGCTTCCCTTGGCTTCGATAATAGAAGCTCCAGCAGTCATCGATAATCACGTAGTCGTAGCCAGCAGCCTTGTAGCCATCGTACATTAAGCGGTCGGCCATTTCAGTGATAAGCCTCTGGCTAAAGCAGGGAAAAAACACAAGATGGCTGAATTATCATGATACTTATTACTCATGTTGCACCATAGAAAGAAACGTGCGCAATACCAATGTTCGAGGCACAAAATTATGCCAGTGATGAAATGTTTCCATTTCAAAGCGTCTTGCTCAAGTGCTCAGTGTTGTTAGTTGCAAGGGTGAGAAATAAAGGCCCAAAACGGGACACCCTTAACGACCTGTCACTTCTGCTTTTACTCATAACGTCTCTGTCTGGCGCATTGCAATATTTAACATCATTACCGCCCAAAACTCTCCGTTCTCATCACTCACCAACTTGAGACCACGCCTCTCTTTTGCTGTCGGTTCTTCGAATTAAATACAATTGCACTAACAACATTAATTTGTTTTATTCAGCAGCAAAACGCAGATCATTGCCGGATGGTCCATACAACTTCCTGATGACTAAATACAGTGTCCAGCAGCCGCTTATTGTCTTGACGTTTTATTTGGTCCCGATGCCCCGCCACGGTGGTCTAGTGGCTAAGGTACTCGGCTGCTGACCCGCAGGTCGCGGGATCAAATCCCGGCTGTGGCGGCTGCATTTCCGATGGAGGCGGAAATGTTGTAGGCCCGTGTACTCAGATTTGGGTGCACGTTAAAGAACCCCAGGTGGTCAAAATTTCCGGAGCCCTCCACTACGGCGTCTCTCATAATCAAATAGTGGTTTTGGGACGTTAAACCCCAGAAATCAATCAATCATTTGGTCCCGATACAGACGCGTAAACCAGTGTCAGGATCCACATTTGTCGCTCTCTTACTTAATTATGCGTCCGTAATGATTGGAGCACATTAACAGAGAAAGTATTTGTGATCAAAGTGAACCAAATAACTCTCCCATGGTACGTATAATTCGAAGAGAGTCAGCGTTATGCAAAAACTGATCCAGTTCGGTGTGTCTTTTGCACTGTGGTTTGTTTACGGGATGACAGTTACTGCTCATTTTTCTTGCTTCTCGCGCAGCCATATATTCGACTAAACTGGAAGTTGACTCGCCTGTGCACCATCCAGCCATGCCACCTCCGTCGCCGGGCTCCTCAAGAAAATGGAGCCGCGAACTCAGCGACACTGACAGTGAGTCCACCGAACTGTATTCAGCAGACAGTGATGGCTGCAAGGATGCCTTCCCTCCTGTTTACAGTCGTAAGCAAAAACGAAGACCCCTGGGTGCGTCAACACCTTCTACCACACCTACTGTGAAGCCGCAAGTAGCTTCGACAAACTACACTGTCCTTTTTTGTGTGCCAAAAACTCCATCAGACAATTTGAGACTCCTGAATCTACTGATGATCTCAAATAAACTCAAAATTCTGGCACTCAACAAAATCAAGGATGTTCAAGTGAACCCCCGCAAGAATGTATTGGCCATCGACGTCATACACTGTATAGGCTTCTCTGATTTCTCTAGAGACACCAGGCATCTCTGATCTAAGACTTCGATGGTATCAAAGTTCAACCTCACATTCCACTTTGCAGTGACATGGTGCTAGGTGTGATATACGATGTGGACATCTCCATTCATTTTAGCGACCGTCCAATGCCGATCAAGGAAGTTAGTGACCATAGCACCATTGTCCAAATCTCACGGCTGGGTGACCCGCGTTGCATAAAGATTGTATTCAAGGGTGACACATTGCCATCCCACGTGAAGGTGGGTCACTTTCGTCATGTGATCAACTGGCAAACACCTGCAAGATGACGTTAAAAACACCGGAGGTGATTACGTCCATCAATAAAATCCAGCTTTACGGGCACTAATTCACACGTTATCGATATGATGAAATGTGGTCAAAATTTTCAATTTTTTCTCTTTGTTTTGCTCTCCGCCTCTTAGGGCCTTTCTATTCTCTACGTTCCCCAGGTGTTTTGGGGAAAAAAGAAAGGGGGGGTGGTTGGCACCACCTTGATACGAAGTGGGGGCCAGGCAGGCAGATGTGGTCAAGTGTCATTTTATGCCGTATATGTCAGGGCGAAAAAATTTCCGGGGGGAGTACCACCCCTGGCAACGACACTGGCCTGGGGACATGTAGGCGCCCTTTACACACGCCGGAATAATTCCCTCTTCCTCATTTAAGGGCTTTCCCTCTCTCCTATAGTCACGAACAGCGAACTGGTGAAACAAGACAGTCTGTTAGATTAGACGAGGATCGTGCCGGCACGATGAAACCAGTGTGAAACTATTTCAGTTTGGCAGGTCGCCGATTCGACAATCTCATTATTTGCGTACTTCGGTCCTAATTCAGCTACTCGAGAGCCAAAAAATATAGATAGTCTTATCTTATTCATCATTATAATACACTCTAGACAACATAATTAAACTTTATTCGTGGAATTTATAACCATGCATGCTTATCACTGCGAAATAATCTTTGTAATATGATACTACCTTCAGAAAATGATACTCCAACAAAAGGCCAACCTTCCTTTTAAATCGCCACGCGAATAAGCACGCCTGTTCCTTAGCTTTCTTTCTTTTGTTTTCGACGCTTTTGAATCCAAAGACTTCGTATGTAACCAGGCTTTAAGGACAAATACGCCTAGAGAGATAAAGCAGTGCGTCTCGACGCTATATAGTTTATTCCAGTGACAAAAATAAGCAAGATGCTCGTGCCACGTGCCATTCCTCGCTTTTCTTTTCTAGCGCGCGTTATGTTCACTATTTTTAACACACGCAATTTCCTCTTTCCTTTTGACTCACCCAATACGGCACGCCGGCTTCTCCTCTCCTTCACCCCTCTCACCTATGGTTTCACAATCGCCCTTCGCTCTTTCGTTTGAATTAGAGAAGAGGATAAGAGCCATAAAGAGTAAAAGCTCGTTGATTTGGATTTCACGGGATCAGTTAGAATGTCCAAATTAATCAAATGCAGAATCATCGGAAGCATCGAGAAAGCAATAAATAAGTTTCTATTACCTCAGTGAATTCTCATTTTCGCGATGAATTCGCGAATCTAGCACTGATTTTACACAAGCGTAGTGTAATAAAGGGAATTCTGCAGTTCGAGACTTCATTCACAATGTGACTCGGTAACGTGCTATGAATCCATCCATTATTACGTATACCACCGCCATCAATATCACGTGTGTATGTGTGCTAGCGTGGGTGCTTGTGTGTACGCGTGCGTGGGTGATTGGGTGTGTGCGTGTGGGTGTGTGCGCGCATTCGCATGCCGTGCAAATTTGGCTGGCAACTGATCATTCATCACCATGTAGCAAGCAGGCACCACATCTACTGCTAAATTAACCTGGCTCGCGAATGTACTTAGATCACGGATAGTGAATTCGCAGTTCTCAAGGCAAGAGGTGAAAACAAAACTAATGCGCCTCTTAGCTTTGACCACGGTCGCTGTGGACGTGATATATACAGAGCCTACACAGTTGGCGTGCGCCAAGTAAAATAAAAAAAAAACATATGCTGCAGATGCTGAAGTCTTGGCCACCAACAAAGTGATTGGGGTAAGATTGTGGAAGGCGACCATGCCTTTCTAAATGCCCGCGGCTGTTTCGGTTGTTTGTGAGTGCCATTTTCGCTCATTTGCGTCGCACGTTTGCAGCGTTTTGTTCTTGCTGTGCTTCGAGGATTGTACGAATTTAATCGTATTGCGGCCAGATACAACCGAATGAATAAAAGTTTGAAGTCATATTAGGGAATAGATATGCTTTCCAGAAACATCCGAACGCTTCATAATTATCCGATTTTCTGAATTAACTGGGGTTTCAATAACGAGCTTTTACTGTATACCCACACGCACTGCATGAAGAGATCAGTTGCA